>NC_139980.1:30573164-31000664 GCF_963993115.1 Abramis brama
ATATATATATATATATACACATGCCACTTGTACATTGTATGACAGATCATAATCAGTATTTAATATCAAATATTAAATTAAGAAAATATTATTTTATATTGTATATATTATTATTAAAAACAACTACAAAAAAAACAAACAACCTAAGCTGCTTCCAGTGGCGACCAACAGGAAATACACTGCCCGTTGTGTACTGGGCTATCAATTTTCTTTGATGTGGCAACAGATCAAACAAATTAATTTGGGATTTGACCGGAGCTGTTTGGAATTGGCTTTGAACAAAGACATGGAGGAAAGACATCTCATGGATCCAAACCCACAAGGCACAGTCAGATCCTGTAATTCATGTTTAAGACAGGAGACTGCATGGGGAAAGTAATTGGATTGGAAATTCCGTACAATACATTTACAGCATTGTGTCTCCTGAGGACTATTGAGGAACGCCATGTGATGAGTCCTCTAAATATTTCCACCCAAACTCTCCACAGACACGCACTTATACAGCACACTAAAACTGTAATGTTTAGTGCAGATAGTACTTGTCTGGAAAATACCCTGCGTAAAACTGTAAAACTAGCCTCCACATTCAATTTACATGCTTTATCTTCATTGTACATGTTGAATAAAGCACGTTAAGTACAAGTGACAAAGCCTCTTTTACTTCCAATCATATTTTGACCTCAAGGTAGCAAAATCGTATTGTCTCAGGACCAATGGCTTCTTTCCTCCATTCAACAGCTCTACAAAGAAAAAAAAATGTTTTCAAGAACTGACACAGAACAAAGATGTGTATTTAAAAGTTTCATCAAAATGGCTGAAACAGGAACATCTTATCAATAAAAGATCCAAGACACTCAAGATGTAACGCTATCAGACTTTTGCGCACACACACACACACACACACACACACACACACACACACACACACACACACACACACACGCATGGTTTTGAGTTTATATTAGAATTAGCTTCAAGAGCACAACTTCAGCTAGCCAATCTGTAAGGCAAGAACATGAAATAGGATTGTATTAAACTTCATCTGAGGAAGGATTTCCTTTTAAATAAAGAAAGCACAGACAAGACTGGTAGATTATGTATAATTGGCAAAGCAGAACCTAGAAAGGAAAAACAAGGGCGAACTGCTTTTACACAGCATCAATTTTCCGACAAATGTGGTAAATAAGAGTTGACCACATGTTATTCTCTACTATACTATATTGCGTCAAATGACATTTTATGAGACTAAACTGGCTGTATTTTGTCTGTAATTTTGCTTGTTTGGAAAATCCCATTAAATTGTCTTTTGTTCTTGATTTCCTCCAGCAAAACAGGAATTTGTGAAACTTTTTGGACGAATCAGATTTTTTGGAAGATTATTATAGCCGTTTAAGCGTTGATCTTATTATAAACGATCGAGGTTTGGCTTCATTCAGGTGCCCCGGTTTTAAAATATCAAACACATAGATGAGAAGAACAACAATATTTTGACCCTCAAAAATGCATTCTGCATCTTTCTAATCAACATGTGAATAGTAAATTGAGTATTCAAGGCCAGAACACTAAAAAGCAGGAAACCATTAATATTTCATCTTCATGACTTCTGAAGAGGAGCCGGGTTTTTTGCCTCTTTCCATTCGGATTTAAATGGCATAGAGTGATAGATGACAGCACAGTGGATTAATGATTCAGATACCACTGCCATGTCGTCACTTTTTCTCCTCTCTCCCCTGAGAGAAATAAACCAGCGGTAAATATCAAGAGGAAATGAACGCAATCTGTAACCTGTGATGTATAATCCCAGAAGAACCGAAGACACCATGAATCTTCGCTTTCTCATTTGCTTCTTGTTGAATGCGTTTCCTGGAACGCATCTGAAGTTGGCAGAAACCGCCGAGACCGCATGTTTTTTGACCTTCTCCTCGTCTCCGTAATGAAGGGTAGCTGCTGTGTTATTAATTGCCTGATTGGTGAGCTCGAATCCATCCATGAATTGTTCAAAAGCCTCATCCACTGAAGAGGCAACTCCCTCCCTGTGAGGATCTGGACAAATCACACTGGAGGTTTCAAGCTTTAAAATAAATTAAAAAATTACCGTAAAATACCATAAAAGTGATCCATACCGCTTGTGTCAAGTCTTCGGAAGTTTTGCATGAGAAACAGATTAAAATTTACAGCCGTATTCACTGACAATTTTCACTGTGACTTGATCATTGAGTCAGTGAGCTGAATCAGTTCAATTCATCAATGAATCATTCAGAGATCTTTTGTTAACTGGATCAGCTGAACTGATTTTAAAGAGTGATTCGTTCTCAAATGTGACATCACTACTTCTCTTTCAAAGAATATTTTCAAAAACTTTCATTTTGGTCTATTCCTCACACAAAACATTATAAGGCCACGGAACTCTTGGGATATAGCATAAGTCTTTGTGCATCTATTTTAAAGCTTAAAGCCTTCAGTCCCAATTCAATGTGATAACGAGTGACCACAGACACAAACCAACACAGAGAGAGTGAATTACAACAGACTTTTCATTTTTGGGGGTTACTATCGCTTTATGTGCAATTACTATTGCTCAAGTGCAATTTTCATTGGAGGGATTCCTCTATGAAACCTCATGCTCGGAATAGCTTTAAAAATGTAGCAGTTTAACTGCATAATTCTATGGTTCATAAAGAAATCTTCTCCAGCATATTTCTCAAATGAAATCATCTCAATGACAACACTTCTGTGTAACTTTACAGTAAAGGTTGCAAGTCAACCAAAGTTCACGTCTCCCTGCTGAGCAGCCCGTGGCTCAGAGACACTTTGCTTCCATCATTCATTCAATTTCTGCTTCATGCTAGCAGCTGGTTTCCTCTCTCTCTCTCTCTTATATCATCATATTAGAATGATTTCTCAAGGATCATGTGACACTGAAGACTGGAGTAATGATGCTGAAAATTCAATCTCTCTCTCTCTCTCTCTCTCTCTCTCTCTCTCTCTCTCTCTCTCTCTCTCTCTCTCTCTCTCTCTCTCTCTCTCTCTCTCTCTCTCTCTCTCTCTCTCTCTCTCTCTCTCTCTCTCTCTCTCTCTCTCTCTCTCTCTCTCTCTCTCTCTCTCTCTCTCTCAATCTCTCAATAAGCACACTGTAGTATACAACACCCTGAAATGTGTGAGGGAAGTTAAAGTCTTGGAGTTTGCCACTCGCATTAATATGAATTGCTCCTCACATAATTTTGCATTCATTTTCCCTCGCTCATGTTGTGAAGACTGTATGTTTATTCAGCTTTGAGATATAGCCTTTCATTGAATCCGCTGATAAATCTGTGCAAAACTATTAGAAAACATTGAAATGGAAAAAGTGAATTTGAATTTCATAGAAACATGTTGGAAGCAGTTGGGGCCAATTGGATTTGACACAGGCAAATGTAAAAGTGCTCTCCCAAAATGGAACTACAAAACAACTAAATGTAAATTTCCTGAAGGAAATGCCAGAGCTTGCAAGAGCAACATAGCAAAGTTATTGAATTATTCTCTATTTTTTTTGTTTTTTTTAAGTGCCTATAATGGTATTTCGAATATTTCCTTTCATGCAGTGTGTTACAGTGCAATGCATAAGTGAATACACCCATGCTAAAGTTGACTAAAAAGAGGAATAAAAAATCATATTTTGGAAATTGAACTTAATGCCTTAATTTAAAAAATTAGGAAAAATCCAACCTTTAAGGACACCAATTTTCTTTGTGAATGAATAATGTATCGTAAATAAATAAATGTTCTTCCTTAAAATACATGGTGCATAAGTGAGTACACCCCTATGTTAAATTCCCATAGAGGCAGGCAGATTTTTATTTTTAAGTATTTTTTTATATTTTTTTTTAGGATACTATGCATCCTGATAAAGTTCCCTTGGCCTTTGGAATTAAAATAGCCCCACATCATCACATAGCCTTCACCATACCTAGAGATTGGCATGATTTTATTTCAGTTAGCCTAAAAGCTAGTTTGATTTGCATTGAGAGATGATCTTATGGAAAGTACCCCATGCCAATCTCTAGGTATGGTGAAGGCTATGTGATGATGTGGGGCTATTTTAATTCCAAAGGCCAAGGGAACTTTATCAGGATGCATAGTATCCTAAATTTTTTTTTTTTAAAATACTTAAAAATAAAAATCTGCCTGCCTCTATGGGAATTTAACATAGGGGTGTACTCACTTATGCACCATGTATTTTAAGGAAGAACATTTATTTATTTACGATACATTATTCATTCACAAAGAAAATTGGTGTCCTTAAAGGTTGGATTTTTCCTAATTTTTTAAATTAAGGCATTAAGTTCAATTTCCAAAATATGTTTTTTTATTCCTCTTTTTAGTCAACTTTAGCATGGGTGTATTCACTTATGCATTGCACTGTATATGGCTGTTTGTGAATGTAATTAAAAAAGTAATTGTGTGCACATCCCACCTTCTGGCAGGTGCAGGACAAAAGGAACTAATAAAGTGAAAAAAAAATTAATGTCCACAACACTTTTCAGGATATTTTTTATATTTAATAAAAAAGGCAACGTTTCGACCCTGCTGGGTCTTCTTCAGGCAAATGGTGGATACATTTGATGAAGGGGTATATATAGGTCTTACAGTCAACTGACCCACCCTGTGATATCAATTAGTTTAATTAGCTAATAGCCCCACACATTACTCAATTAAGAGTAATTAATCCCACAGGGTGGGTCAGTTGATTGTAAGACCTATATATATCCCTTCATCAAATGTATACACCATTTGCCTGAAGAAGACCCAGCAGGGTCGAAACGTTGCCTTTTTTATTAAATATGGGAGCAAATACCAGTGTTGCGGACATTACATTTGTTTCACTTTGTTTGTGAATGTAAACATTCTGCAAAGTTGTGAAGTCAAAAGTGCACAATAAATAAAGTTATTGTCTCCTAAAAGAAAGAATCGACTCTGAACCGCCTTTACGATGTTGGCATAAACGCCCGTGAACAACTTGACCAGCCCTCAAACGTCATTTGACTGACGACTGCTTCTCAAATCTCGGAGTTCAACGCGGGGTGCTCTTGAAAGATGGGTCAGTACTCAGTTTATTTTGACCAGCTTGCTCATCAGAATCACAACCTGTAAGTCTGACTAATTATTGATGTACAGTGAGGAAAATAAGTATTTGAACACCCTGCTATTTTGCAAGTTCTCCCACTTAGAAATCATGGAGGGGTCTGAAATTGTCATCGTAGGTGCATGTCCACTGTGAGAGACATAATCTAAAAAAAAAAATCCAGAAATCACAATATATGATTTTTTAACTATTTATTTGTATGATACAGCTGCAAATAAGTATTTGAACACCTGTCTATCAGCTAGAATTCTGACCCTCAAAGACCTGTTAGTCTGCCTTTAAAATGTCCACCTCCACTCCATTTATTATCCTACATTAGATGCACCTGTCTGAGGTCGTTAGCTGCATAAAGACACCTGTCCACCCCATACAATCAGTAAGAATCCAACTACTAACATGGCCAAGACCAAAGAGCTGTCCAAAGACACTAGAGACAAAATTGTACACCTCCACAAGGCTGGAAAGGGCTACGGGGAAATTGCCAAGCAGCTTGGTGAAAAAAGGTCCACTGTTGGAGCAATCATTAGAAAATGGAAGAAGCTAAACATGACTGTCAATCTCCCTCGGACTGGGGCTCCATGCAAGATCTCACCTCGTGGGGTCTCAATGATCCTAAGAAAGGTGAGAAATCAGCCCAGAACTACACGGGAGGAGCTGGTCAATGACCTGAAAAGAGCTGGGACATGTCAAGGCCCATCTTAAGTTTGCCAATGACCATTTGGATGATCCAGAGGAGTCATGGGAGAAAGTCATGTGGTCAGATGAGACCAAAATAGAACTTTTTGGTCATAATTCCACTAAACGTGTTTGGAGGAAGAAGAATGATGAGTACCATCCCAAGAACACCATCCCTACTGTGAAGCATGGGGGTGGTAGCATCATGCTTTGGGGGTGTTTTTCTGCACATGGGACAGGGCGACTGCACTGTATTAAGGAGAGGATGACCGGGGCCATGTATTGCGAGATTTTGGGGAACAACCTCCTTCCCTCAGTTAGAGCATTGAAGATGGGTCGAGGCTGGGTCTTCCAACATGACAATGACCCGAAGCACACAGCCAGGATAACCAAGGAGTGGCTCTGTAAGAAGCATATCAAGGTTCTGGCGTGGCCTAGACAGTCTCCAGACCTAAACCCAATAGAGAATCTTTGGAGGGAGCTCAAACTCCGTGTTTCTCAGCGACAGCCCAGAAACCTGACTGATCTAGAGAAGATCTGTGTGGAGGAGTGGGCCAAAATCCCTCCTGCAGTGTGTGCAAACCTGGTGAAAAACTACAGGAAACGTTTGACCTCTGTAATTGCAAACAAAGGCTACTGTACCAAATATTAACATTGATTTTCTCAGGTGTTCAAATACTTATTTGCAGCTGTATCATACAAATAAATAGTTAAAAAATCATACATTGTGATTTCTGGATTTGTTTTTTTAGATTATGTCTCTCACAGTGGACATGCACCTACGATGACAATTTCAGACCCCTCCATGATTTCTAAGTGGGAGAACTTGCAAAATAGCAGGGTGTTCAAATACTTATTTTCCTCACTGTATATATTTTCTGCCGGGTGTTTAAAATACGTAGTTTTGTGTTTTATATTGTGTAAGTTTCCAGCTGACCGGCTAACTCACGTTATCACTGCCTTACTGAAATACTTCTGCTGATCAGCTGTGGGCCACTATTACCTAAAACTGTGTCTATTAATGCAGATTGTCTGTCGTTCTTACTACTTTGAGTAAAGCTAAAGGATGAGCAAGATTTGTTTTACAAACGTTTGTTACATCAGTCATTCAGGTTAGTGCTGGGCTAACGTGTACCTCAAACTGAGTAGTGTATCACTGAGAAACGTCCTGCTCATGTCATCCTTGCGATGGAGGTTCAGATTGAAAAACTAGTTCTTCCAAAGTTTCATTATCGAACTCACGCTCAGATTGATGTGGTAAAATCCACATCATCGTTACTGTCTTTACAGTGTGTACAATCGCTGAGCTTTAGGAAGCCTCCGGACTGAGCTGAAGTTCAGTTATGGTTCAGTTTAGTTTCCAAAACACGCGCTGTAAGCGGTAGACCAATCACAACAGACTGAGCCATCTGGCCAATCAGAGCAGAGTAGCTTGATGAAAGGAGGGATTTAGAGAGACGGATTCATCTGTCGAGTCGTTTGAGAATCATTGAAAAATGTGGTGATGTGCATGTATATTATGAGAAAATTAAAGTGTTTTTTTGACCTTTGATGCATGTAAACCTGTTGTAGGAGACTCCAAAACTAAATTAGAAGCCTTTAAAATAGCATAATAGGGGCACTTTAATCAAAATAGGCTATATAGCAGCACCAAAATATTTTGAGAAATGTTGGTAACCAAAAAGTTATGGTCAGGGACCTTTAACTTCTTTAGTATGTAAAGACATTTTTTTTGGGTAGACTATCCCTGTAAGAAAAACATAAAAAATATATATGTATACCAATGAATAATATATATTATGCATATTATACTATTCATTCATTCAACATCTCTCTTATCTGTGTTTTGTATATGAAGCCACTGTTCTTTATGCTTAATTGCTTCATCAGGCTTATGTGAAAGGTCAGTTTTTGCTGAGACAAAAATGAAGACATCTCACAATTCGAAAACATGACCGATAACCCTTGAAGACAGATATAAACATTTTAATCATAGCCAAGAGGATTATCATTCGGCAAGGGCATTTACACACACACACACACACACACACACTGAATTTCTGAAGCATTTCTAAAAAATTCATAATGATATCCCCTCTGGATGAATCCAATCATGTGCTTCTGCTAAAAGAAAGATGAGCCATATTCTGTAGATTCTAAAATAATATATTGGATCTTGACCTCTACAAAAAGGTATTGGGTCTCATGTATGAATATTGTGTACGCACAAATGGGTTTTGTACGGAAAAATTTAAGAATTCAAGAGTCAATTATTCCACTTAAGCTACGGTTATAAAAAGCACATGTCTATTAAACATCTTTATCTCAAGACGTTTTCCACTTTTTCAACCTTACAGACGTCACTGATAAAGTATCCTGCTCAAAATTGCCCCAAAGCCACTTATTAGTTGAGAAAAACATTGCAAAGAGATACAGAAAGCCATCAACAAACCTGTCACGAAGGATTGGAAATGAATCAACATCCTCAGAACTCCTGTCAACCAATCAGAATCAAGAATTCAAACAATGCGGTAAACAAACATAATCAGCACAAATGGCTGCATATGTGTCATGCCCCAGAAGAGAATGAAATTGCTTTCGCCAAACAGAAAACACTTGCTTTCCATCAATTTGCGATGTGCAAATGGATCTGACCAGCACTGCGAGTCGTGCGAGATGACCTGGGTTAACCCGTGATTCATGCATTTAACTGATAATAGAGTAGGAAACAGACTCAGGCTGTGTGTGATGGTTGGTCTCTTGGTAGATAATCGCGTAGTAATGTTTCTTGCACTGTAGCATAACTGGGAGAGATTGCACAATGTTATCAGCTATCAGATGATAGTACTTCACATTTTCAGTATGCCGAATATCAACTGGAGTGATACAGATCATACAAAGTCTTGTGCATGTTTATGTGTTGATTTGCCTTATCGATTTTGTACTAATCATGCTATATATCATGATTTATATTTAGCTGTTCTCATTCTATTGCCTGATTAGGATGAACCTCTTGGTTGTATTCCTCATACAGTATGTAAATTGCTAAACACTGTAAAGTGTTTTCTTTATAAATAATTAAATATACACTACCATTCAAAAGTTTAGTGTCAGCAAGATTTTTTAAAGAAATTAATACTTTTATTCAGCATGTAAAATAATGTTATAATGTTACCAAAGTTTTCTATTTTAATTAAATTATGTTCTTTTTTAAATTTCTATTCAGCAAAGAATCCTAAAAAAAAAAAAAAAAATCACATTATCACGGTTTTCACAACAATATTAAGCAGCACAACTGTTTTCAACATAGATAATAAGTAGAAATGTTTCTTGAGTAGCAAATCACCATATTAGAATGATTTCTCAAGGATCATGTGACACTGAAGACTGGAGTAATGATGCTGAAAATTCAGCTTTGCATCACAGGTCAGGTCTCTCTCTCTCTCTCTCTCTATCTCTCTCTTCTCTCTCTCTCTCTCTCTCTCTCTCTCTCTCTCTCATTATTGACGGCCTGCATCATTTCCGCAGCATCTCACTGGTCAACAGCTTTAAGATGGGTTCATCACAGTAACTACACAACGCTCAGAAGCAGATGCATTGACAGCTGCAACAACATCTTGTCACTGAGCATTCGTTAGCAACACCCACACAGAAAATGTTGAGCATGCATTTGTGCGCCAGCAAACAAGCCAAAGTTTTGGGCTTCAAATAGAGGGATCAATCTACAGTTTCTTAAGGGATGGTAAATAAAAGATGTTCGGTATCAGATTGGAGTAGGCTTTACAAGAAAATACAATTTCAGTCTTTCGACATCACAATTTCATGTTTAATTCAGCATGTTACTTGCCATCTGTGAAATTGACCAAAAGAGAAAATTCAAGTTTCAAAGTACATTATGAAAAATACCATGGTGCAGGGATGGAAAAACTATAGTAATTTGACGGATACCATGGTGTAAAGTTAATGTACCATGGTAAAATAAAAGAATACCAAGGTACATTTTCAAAAAAACATGTTAAAAACACTTTTTGGTAACACTTTAATTTGATGGTCCCCTTAGGCAATCTGTTAACTATAAGTAAAGTCAGGGTTCGAAATGACTTAGGACTCTTGGGGGGTCCCCTAAAATTAATTATTAAATTATTAAAAATTTTGAAGACTACCTTGCTACACTATATACTGTAGGCAAAATTATATGGACCAATGTTGAAGGTGGGATAATGGTCTTGGGATGTTTTTCATGGTTTGGGCTAGGCCCAAGTCAAGTCAAGTCAAGTCAAGTGTATTTATATAGCGCTTTTCACAATACAGATTGCATCAAAGCAGCTTCACAGCATTAAACCAAAATAACACAACAAGGTTGTTTCTAGTGTCAATTTATTGATTGATAAAATTAATTAATTTAATTGCCCAGTATTGTAGTGGTGTCTGGAGAAGTGGCTATAATCTAACAGGTAAACCTCTAACTCTGGAGCAACAAAGTTACAAGTTATTTTTCTCTCCATGATGCAGGATTCTAAATTAAGAAAAATAATATTAGCTTCCTAGATAGCTTACCAAGCTCTCATGTATACTCATTCATGCTCAAATCACATTCACTTTAATCAACTCACAGACCTGGTTATCTTTCGTAATCACTGACTGGAAAAGTAGGTTGTTATGCTAGCTTTGAATAACTAGTCTAGCTGCTAGGTCTTCTATGGAAGCTTGTTTCCGCCACAGAATAAAACATTTTAAAAGAAAATTGCGACTTTTGATCTCACAATTGCGAGTTTGCAATTCTGAGAAATAAAGTCAGAATTGCGTGAAATAAAGTCGCAATTGCGTGTTATAAAGTCAGAATTGCGAGATATAAAGTCAGAATTGCGTGTTATAAAGTCAGAATTCTGACTTTTTTTCTCGCAATTGCGACTTTAGGCTATATCACGCAATTCTGACTTTATAACACATAATTGCGAGTTTATATCTCGCAATTCTGACATCTTTTCTCAGAATTGTGAGATATAAACTAACAATTGTGATATATATAAAGTCCAATTCTAAGGAAAAAAAGACAGACTTTTTTTTTATTATTATTATTTTACCTCAGAATAGTTTATATCTCACAATTCTGACTTATAACACGCAATTGCGACTTTATATCATGACTTTATATCTCCCAATTGCGTATTATAAAGTCAGAATTGTGAGATATAAACTGAAAAAAAGTCCGAATTTCAAGTATATTTCTCGCAATTGCGGGTTTATATCTTATAACACACAATTGCAACTTTATATCACGCAATTCTGACTTTATAACCTGCAATCGTGACTTTATATCTCGTAATTCTGAGATAAAAAGTCAGAATTGTAAGATGTAAACTCGCAATATAACCTTTTTTATTTTTCACTCTGTGGCGGAAGCTTCCATAGTCTGCTGTTAGCTGGCAGATCATTTGGCTTCATACACATAACGTTACAGCTAGCAAGAAACGTTGACAAACGTACTCTTCTAATCATTACACTGGGTATCTAGTTAATGCAACTTTTGATATAGGAACTCGAACTCCTAATATTTTACTATAAGCAATTATGGAGATATAAATATAATCGAAGCACTTACAGGATTTTCATTCAGGATTTCACTCTTTGTTTCGTTTTGCCGCGTTCAGCTACAGTGCGTGTCTGCGGGAGCACCACAACAACAATCTGTGCCGCTGTATAGGAACTCACTCGGCTAATAGCTGCCCTGATTGCTGCCTCGCGCTAGGAAATAAATTAATTACTGTTATAAATATAAAACGTCACTAAAGACCTAGAATTTTCACAATCATTTTTAATGTTAAAATATATTTGTCGGGGACCCCCCAAAATCCAAAAATAAATACTTATGGGGGGTCCCTAATGACTTATGGAGGGTCCGGGACCCCCCCAGACCCCCCTCATTTCGAACCCTGAGTAAAGTTGCGCCTACATGTCAACTAACTCTTATTAGAGTAGAAGTAGAGTATTAATAGACTGTCTACTTAATTTAATCTGCTAACAGTCATTCTAACTTTCCAAGTACATATCAACTTATTACCCTACCCCTAACAGTACAGTATACTAATACTCAACTAATACTCTAATGAAAGTTAGTTGACATGTATGTGCAGTGTTACTTATAGTCAACAGAATGTCTAAGGGGCTGTTTACACCTGGCCACTTCATGCGTTTTCTCAGATCGGATAGCTATCTGATTTATCAAAACGATTCCATTTACACCTGGTCACATAAATGTGTTTTTGCGAAATGGATTTAAATCCGATCTTCAATTCCCGCGCTATATGCAGATTTAATTTTTAGTCCACGTCACCGAAAGCAACAGATATGAGCTGCATTTATTGATCATCAGCTAAAATTTCAAAATCAAAGACCGCAATAAGAGAGAGCGGCAACAGCCCTGGTAAGATCATTTCGTTTTTCTACTTTTAATGATGATGATTGTGTGTTAAGCGTCTCACTTTCACTTTGATTTGCGATAGTTTGCACGTTGGCTTAATGAATAGATCCTCAGCTTCTCATCTGCGATGATGCGTGTTCCAGTAGCGTCGTCATATCTGGCTATAACATTACATATAGCCTATAACACGCTCTCACACGTTTATTTTTTTAGCATTTTTGGGAGGAGTACAATTTACATATGTGGTTTCAACAACCAGATGCATTTACACTTGTCCAGTTTCATCTGGAATGCGTCTCAGACCTCCTCCTGAAGTGGTTTGAGCGATCGGATTCAAATCCGTCTAGAATGCGTTTCGGAGGGCATTTACACCTGGTCTTTTCACGATCAGATAGCTATCCCATCTGAGGAAACGCATGAAGTGGCCAGGTGTAAACAGCCCCTAAAGGGGACGATCAAAATAAAGTGTAACCCTTTTTAGTCGTAATACATGTTAATATTTAGTAGGGCTGGGTATTGACACAAATTTCACAATTCGATTCGATTTCGATTCACAAGCTTGCAATTCGATTCGATTCCGATTCGATTCGATATTGATTATTTTGGATATCAGGTACAATACATGGCAAATTTTCTCAAGGAAAACAAATCTCTTAACTAATGCTGTAAACTATGGGAGTCAGTTGTAGCCTATAGGCTTCATTAGCCTACTATAATATTGAAGGTAAAAATTAACTGATATATACAAACTCTTAAATTACACTTTTATTTATTTTTATAATGATAAAGTTATGTGAAACCTTTTAACTCACTTTCAGATGCTCATTCATGTTTATTTCACGCGGTAACTGGTATTATTAAGGCGGAAGAGAAGATCATGTGCTTCTCTCGAGCTGAGCTGAGCCACAGCGATCTCACGCCACAGCGCCAAAACGGTATTTTATACCTTTTTTTTTTTTTTTTGCACCACTGTATGAACATACAGACAAACTCAAACTCATTTGTTGTGTGCAGATGGACAGGTCACTTAAAACAAATATAGCAATAATAAATTTTATTTAGCAATAAAGAGACAATGTGTACAGTTAGCAAAGAAATCAGCTAATGAATTTCATATTTATAGTTTCTACATATGACAATGTGAGTATATGAGTATTTTAACATCGAAAATAATATGCACTTTAGCTTTAAGTGATATGTATAGTCTTTTAGGTTTTTTTGTGGTAATTTGTTTTTTTGGCTGATTGCATTATTGTGTTTTTAGGCTGCCTGTCCACTGTGTCTAAATCATTTTCCAATGGATTATTTAGAAATTCATGCCAGCTTTTGCGGTCTTGATGAACTTAAGTGAACTTATTCCATGTGCGGTTCAATATCAACCAATAAGATTCCATGTACGATGTCGCGTTTTCATTGGTCAGTCGTTGAAGCCTATTTCTGATTGGTTGTTGCCGTTTTGACAGCGTTTATGCCAGAGAGATTCGCGCGTTATATTAATGTACTTTCGTGCTACAATGTTTTTGAATTTCGTAAGAAAATGGACGTAATTTGAAATCTGAGACTTTGTTTCATATCAATAGTAACAAAGCACAAAGATTATTGCGATTTATTGGGATGGGATGCACGCTACAATGTTACATTCATTCATCAACTGAAAACAGGATGACTAATCGATTCTTGGGATTTAAGAATCGATATCGGTTTGTAAAAATGAGAATCGATTAAAATCAAGAAATCAATATTTTTTACCCAGCCCTAATATTTAGTGTGTCAATTACGGAACTCTAAACAGGCTCTAATAAACTTTCCCAAGCACTCATGGAGTAATGAAAAAAGCCTCTGTCAGCGGCTGTGGATATGCGGTTATGCTCGAGGGAATAAATAAATAAACAAAGGCATTACAAACAAAATTAATTACAAGAGGAGGCGAGTAAATAAACTGCCACACCTCTAGTTCAATTAAGAGTCGTTTGTTCGTTTTGAAGTGTCGTTAGTCATGAAAGACAGTTCAGGCAGATGGGCTTCTTAAAGTTACAGTAGTCACTTTATTTATTGTTAGTTGCATAGAGTTTGTCACAAAAAGACGTGTGAGCCAAAATGAGGGTCCCTCTCCATCTCGCTAATTAGATACCAATCTGTCTTTCATACACGCTTGCACACAAAAAACAGACCGTAGATCAGCCAGACAAACTCAATCACATGCCTCATACCTGTCAAGGTTAAAAACAAACGCATTCCCAGATAAATATGCACCATTCAGAGTCATTAACTACACACACACACACAGACACAATATGCCTTATTAGACAGTCGTGTCACAACCAAGGAAAGACGCTATTGCTCTCTGCTGTTAGATAAAAAGTTCCTTCTCATCTCTTTCTGCTGCCTTTGCTTTTATATTTATCTGAATAGCATCTATGAGCTGGACCGTGAGCCGAACAACATGGAGACTTTGATGAAGGATGACAGAGAAAGTGGCGGTCCCTCAAGACCGCACCGTGTTCTGATGAGTTTCCTTCAGGCAATAATTAAAGAAATCTGAGGTAAACACATTCCCTCCAGTGCTGGGGACTAACTAACTAAAAGTAGCGACGCTACTAACTTAAAAGGGAAGTGCTGTCATTATTTTACTCACTGTCATGTCATTCCAAACCTGTTTGCTGTTATTTTTTCCCCAGAGAAAACAGAAGTTTCAAGACATTTTTGAAGAATCTTTACAAAGCTCTTTGCATACAATGACACTGCTAGCACAACAACATTGTAAAAGTGTTGTTCTGTGTACACTACTGTACAAAAGTTTGGGGTCAATAAGATTTTTTAAAACATACATTTGAAGTCTCTTATGCTCACCAAGGCTGCATTTATTTGGTCCAAAATACAGTAAAATCAGTAATATTATGAAATATTATTACAATTTAAAATTGCAGTTTTCTATTTTACCATATGAATGGACTTTTGATCAATTTTATACATCCGTGTTGAATAATAATAATAATTTCCTTTAAAAAAGTGTGCTCCTATTCTATAGAACACAGTCTAGTAAGAAGCCAGAAGTTACTGTATCGTCACAGAAGTAACTGTATCGTCACAAAAAACAATACATTGTTTTCCAGTGTAAAAAAAGCATTCTGTGTGAATGGCCCTTTTACCTGTCAATTATAATCAAAACTTAGTAACAATGAAACACAC
The DNA here is from genome assembly GCF_963993115.1 of Abramis brama. Lineage (NCBI taxonomy): Eukaryota > Metazoa > Chordata > Actinopteri > Cypriniformes > Leuciscidae > Abramis > Abramis brama. The sequence goes on from NC_139980.1 coordinate 30,588,572, forward strand.
TCTACTAAAACATCATACGTATCAACTCATTCAGACAGTTCATGAAAATGAATCAGTTCAAAAAGGAACAATTCACTGATTCGAGAAGTCTCCTTTTCAGTTAAACACTGCTGCTTATCATGTTTTCAGCTTCTTCTAAACTTTCTTACAAGAATCTTTTTTTTGTATTTAGTAGGGATGCACGATATATCGGCCACCATATCTATTTCGGCCAAAATATGTTCATTCTTAATGTTCGTTATCGACCCGATAAGTAAATTAGATCGATGTATTAAAGCCGATAATGTATTATTTTCTTCAGCTAAAACAGATGTGCACTTTGGAATCATTATTGGAATCACTTTGAAAAGTAAAATACAGTTATGTATTACATGTGCAGCTTTATTTCTTTGTATTATTATTTCTTTTTCTTTTTTTTTTGATAAAGAAATTTGGAGTGAAAATTAATTTTAAAGTTAAGGAATCTTACACTGGTTCACTATAGGCTACTGTATTGTATATGTTTGATTTATGTTGAATGCTTGGGACATGGCTTTTAATGGTGAGACTTTTGTTTTTGTAATCAGGCTCTCAAAAAATATATATCAAAATTTGGATTTAGATTCATCGGCCAATATATCGGTTATTGGCTTTATTCGCAAAAAATTTCATATTGGGCAATCCCTAGTATTTAGCGTAAAGTTGTTCAAAACTGTTAAATATATATACAGTATGTAATAAAAAATTGGATTTAGATTTTTCGGCCAATATATCGGTTATTGGCTTTATCGGAATTATCAGAGAAAATATTCATATTGGGCAATCCCTAGTATTTAGCGTAAAGTTGTTCAAAACTGTTCAAAAATGTTATATGTGTATAAAACATTTTAAATTGTATATGTGTGTGTAATAAAAATTTGGATTTCGATTTTTCGGCCAATATATCGGTCATTGGCTTTATCGGAATTATCAGTGAAAATATTCATATTGGTGCATTCCTAGTATTTAGCGTAAAGTAGTTCAAAATCGTTCAAAACTTTAATGACAAAAAATATATATATATAAAAATTTGGATTTAGATTTAGATTTATCGGCCAATATATCGGTTATCGGCTTTATCGGAATTATCAGTGAAAATGTTCATATTGGTGCATCCCAAGTAATGTTGTTCACAAATGACATCATAATTAAGATTCATTCAGTCAAAATCCCTCATTGTTTCTGAGCCAGAGAAACACTAATCTTATTAAACTATATAATCTGAAAGGTTATTTTGTAGTGTAGATAAATACTTTTCACAAAAAGAGTTTTTAGATGAAAACGTTTTGTTTTTTTCAGTATGCTAATCACAGGGACACGTCAAAGTCAAAGCAGAACTCTGCGATCAGCGTCCAACTGTTGGCGTTCGCCCACAGAGTTAGTGTTAATACAATCTGCATAATGCTAAAGCATTTTGTTTGATACTCACAAAGCTTTCTCGTCACAGAAGTCCCACGGAATTCACTCAAGCGAAAAAGTTCAAACAAAAAGCGCCGATGTGAGATGACAGTAGCTGTAGCATGAGATGCCAAGATTTTGAGCCCGGATTGCTCCCTGAAGTGGGCTTCAAGCGAGGTAGAGAAAAGCTGGCAAGCCCATCTGCTGGGAGACTCTACAGTCACACTACTGACTGAAACCAAGAGAAATTACACACCTCCAGCGACTCGCTATACTAACCCAAAAGTGCCATATACCACGGCAAACATCCCTTATTAGCCATTACCGAAAGACTCTGTGACGTCAAGTGAACAGTACTTTCAAAATGTGTACGTTTTGTGGGTCTTGGCGAAGACGAACAAAGGTCACGTCAATCATGTCATTATCAGAGCGTGGGCTGCAACAGCCGCATGGCAAGTAGCTAGTAAACTGTCTTTATGCATGAAATCTAAGTGAAACAGAAGCTAATCTAATTAAACGCCATGAAGAGTGAAACAACAGTTCATGCTTTTCTCGTTCCTTGAACTAATTCTCCAGAATGGCATTCATCTCGACTCAAATAGCAAGCTGACGCCTTTTATTTCTTGCCCACAACAGACTTGACAGAGCCACGGGCTCTAGCTTAATTCGGCCCATTGCTCAGAGTTTCTCATTTGCATAATGAAAGAGAAAATTAGCGAGGAGAAGAAGAGCTGCGACCAAATGAAGCAATCTGGCAGCGTGAGCGAAATGGAAATGCAAGTGATTTGGATGCGGAATTTGCCCCCTCGTTTGCAGCGTATACCTTCACAACAGGTGCCGTGGTGGATGAAGGGGGTCCCGAACGCTTGGCGGCGAGGTCGTTGCTGGCCGTCGTCACGGCGATGGTCACGGGGGTGGGCAGGAGGGACGGGATGACTGGGAGTGGGAGGAGTCCTGGACGGTTGTTGCCGTTGGCCACGGGAGGGGAGCAGGTGCTGTTGCCCACACCATTGTGAAGGCCGCTGGCTCGGTCACGACGATCCCAGGGGCCTCGGTAGTCTCTCTCAAAGCGGTGGTGGTGTCGTGACATCACTTCCACTTAGAGGATACGTGGCGCTGTCTGCAACAGAGAACACAAAGAGAGCGATAGCATTGATTATACCCTGTCAAAACACAGATAGAAATAGAATGCACCAAACAAATCGAGCTTCTTGGCAGGTTTGACGTGCAACACAACAAAACTTGCTGCAAACATCTAAATATCTGCCAGACAGTAGTTAAAAATGGCACCGCTTCAGCTGCGTGTAAAAAATAACTCACAAGCATTTAATACTGATATGAGTGCTGGCATATGACTGAGTGCAGCTCCTTTGTGCTCGGACAAACGGTTGAAGACATCTGTGGTCACTTTTCAGACTGACTAAAGAAAGATTTTTTTTTTTTTTTTTTTTTTTTACTTTAAATTTTTCAACATCTCTAAATAAATAAAACTAAATATAACATTCCAATTAAATAAACTAGAATTAAACATAATAATAATTAATGAGCTTAATCAATTTAATAAATAAACAAATAAATAAGAATATAAAAATAATAAAATAAATAACCTAACAAATAAGAGTAAATAAAAACAAAAAAAAGTTTAATTACTTGAGAAAATAAAACAAAAGATTCCAATTAAATAAATAAATACATTTGAATTAAAATAAAAACACAAATTAAATTAATTATATTAATTAATTTAATAAATAATAATTTAATCAAATAAACAACCTAACAAATAAAAGTAAATAAAAACTAAATTTAAAAAAAATGATTGATTAAATGAATGAACGAACAATTAAACAAACAAATAAATACATTTTAATAATAATAATAAAAAAAATTCTATCACTCTTAAAATACGTATTGTTTCAAACTATGATAACCTATAAAAAGATAAAGAGAAAACTGATCCTGAACCACTTACATTTTTTGTAAGAAAACTATTTCAAACATTTTGTACAAAAACTATCCTTCTGTTGCAGCATAACTTCTATTTTAGTCTGGTTTAAAAATAACATATGTGAGCCTTTAATATAGACAAACGCGTTTGCATATGATCAAGCACATGCACATGGCTTCTTTGTTTTCACACATGAAAAATAGCCCATCTACTTATTATAATCCAGACTCTGCCAGCTTCTATAAGAGGAAAAATTAGTGTTTATTTATAAGACCCACAAGGAAAAACACAAGTTTACAGGAAAACTTGCACTCTTCCAGATGGTTAAGAGATCCGTCCAACCATCCTTAGTGTTCTTAATGAGTAAACTTGTACAGCTCCAAGGCCTCATGATTTTAATTAATCTAATCGGCAGTTTTATTGAGCTTTATTGCTGATAGCTGTGCAGGACATGATATGAGAAAACAATGAACCAGCAGCGGTTTGGCTTTAGCGCTGCGTTAGAGACTGCGCTAACCTCATTTTCCGTCTCATCTTCTTTATCTTGTCGTCATCCTCTACACACATCCTCATGTAATAACTCTGGAGACCTGAGGTTGGGAGTGGCGTTATTCGTTTCTCTCTGTGTATGTGTGGGAACAGATTAAGCCGTTAGTAAAATAAGCCACTTTTGGCCGTTCTGCTGTTCTGCAACAAATTCAGGATTTATTGTGCCTTGGCTCGCTGTTTTATATTGGAGTCAGCTAAACAAGACAGAAGTGTGGAATGAGGTTTACCAGGACTGTTGTTCAGTATTGTGGCTTTCGACCAAAAAGAGTAGACTACACAGCATGAGCTAGAAGTAATCATGAAATATATAGACGTCTATTAATATCAGCTTATCAATATGGAAGGGAATCGTGAGGAATGAAAAAAATTCTAATTAGCCATTAACAAAACAATTGTCATGAAGTGAAATGACTTGACGAGCACATATTTAGCATATTTTCAATTAAAACTAGAAGCTGTGACTACATATAAGTAAATAAAAACATGTATATAACTACTTATAACATGTATATAAACTAAATAGTGCAAAAGTGCAAGCCCACTTTTTCAGTGGCGTTGGTCCCGGAAGTGTTTTTCCCATTCATTTCTCCCATAGGGATTTTCAGAAAGTCTTTGTTAAAGCGTTATCTGTTGAAATCAATATTTAATAATTTTATATATATATATATATATATATATATATATATATATATATAAACACACATGCATATTAACATATTAAACATATTAAATGATACATTAAATGTTACTTTAAATTATGTATATACATTCTATATATACATATCACCATCATCTCTTCTGCCGCAGAACGCATAAAAACAAGTCAAACATCCTCCTATCATGCACACTATATATATATATATATATATTTGTCACTAATTTGCTTTAGTTGTCAAAGCCACTCTATTCTTCTTGTTAGGCTGTGTCTGTATATTTCCCATGATTCAATAGATATAAGATGCTGCAAAAAAAAAAAAAAAAAAAAAAAATTATATATATATATATATATATATATATATATATATATATATATAATAATTAAAGAACAATTCCAGAAATAGCACTGGTCTGGTGACAGAGAGCAGCCCACTATTCACAACACATGACTGCATTTCTACAGCAAATTAGATCTTGAATCCATCCATTTTAATTACACTAAACTAAATCATAAAAAAAAATATATATATATATATAATAATGCGTTACATTTATATAGAGCTTTTCTAGGTACTCAAAGCGCTTTTACATATGGAAGGGGGAATCTCCTCAACCACCACCAGGATGATGTGACGGCAGCCCTAGTGCACCAGAACGCCCACCACACACCGGCTGAGAGGAGACAGAGTGATGAAGGCAATCAGTATATGGGGATTATTAGGAGGCCATGATGGACAGAGGCCAATGGGCAATTTTGGCCAGAATTCCAGGGTTAAACCCCTACTCTTTTTCTGAAGGACATCCTGGGATTTTTAATGACCACAGAGAGTCAGGACCTCGGTTTAACGTCTCATCTGAAGGATGGTGCTCTTTGACAGTATAGTGTCTCCATCACTATATTGGGGCATTAGGACCCACACAGACCACAGGGCGAGCGCCCCTTACTGGCCTCACTAACACCTCTTCCAGCAGCACCCTAGTTTTCCCAGGAGGTCACACAAATATATAAGCACACACAAATGGAGTACAGTACCCACTAATGACACCACCGCCATAATTGCGTTGCAGGCTAAAACAGCACATTAATTATTCATGGATTATAACAGATTGGCACTGTTATATAGACGCCTCTAACACTGTAGATTCACACTACACACATGTAGATCATATCTGTGCGTTGCCTTGCCATATTCTCTACATGCCATTAAAAAAAGACCAGAAAAATTAGTAACAGCTTTTGCTTTGAATCACTGCAAATATTGGGCGCTGTGACATCTTATCTGAGGTGTAGTGCATTGCTGATGGAGATATTGTAAGTTATTTTGTCCAAATTAGCCATATATTTAATATTTTTTCCTTTTTTATTGCATCTTATCTGTGATAAAAAAAATACTTTTTTACGAATATGAATACTATCTTCCTAGATTTCTATCAATCATGAAGGGTGAATCTGATGGGCTACAGCAGTTGAGATGGGCATTTTATCAGCAAACCATTTCATTCAGATCACAATAAAGCAGTTGACCCTGAAAAACCATTTACACTGACGAACTACAGCAGCTCTGGCTTATTTTTCAGTCAGCTGTGCACACAAATCAACATTCACATGTGATCCGCTGTTGATCCACTGTCCTCTGTGTAAACTTAACCAATTGGCTCATAATGGAAAATGGAAAATGTTTTTGTAATGGAAAACCCTGAAACCCCAGCTTTGACATCAAATCAAATGAATTAAATATATACTAATTCTTATTAAAGCTACAAAAGTTATACAGTCAAGAGCAATGAGTGATTTTCTCTTTGTCTATTGTTGTTTGATTAACATTAAGCACACAGACAGACGCAGGGTTATTAGGCTGCTGTCACTTTAAGAGCTGCACGGATCCAATATACTGTTACATTTGAGATATTTCGATATATCGTGCAGCCCTACAGTGCGCCAGTGGTTTTAATCCTATGTTTTGTAGTTTCGTAAACACATTTGAATCAAGGTAATAGAAATCCAGTTAATATAATATAAGAGAGAGAGAGAGAGAGAGAGAGAGAGAGAGAGAGAGAGAGAGAGAGAGAGAGAGAGAGAGAGAGAGAGACGTAAAGAAGAGCAGCCAATATAGAACTGACTGACATTTCAGTTGTAAATATGTAATGCTTTTAATGGGGCGATGGAGGCAGAACAAGGCAGGCGAGTGTATTCTTTTTTTGGACAGAGGTGAGCGCAGGTTCCTGACAAGCCTGATGATTAGAAGCGACGTTCAGCTGCACGCGTGAATGCCATTAATGAAAGAATGAAGGAAAAAAGAGAGAAACAGAAGAGGGGATGTCAGTACTGAAGAGTATATTAATGTGTAAAATTTAAAAAAAATACTAAATAAAACACTAAAGCAGCAACGGGACTAATTAACCCAAAATAAAACTCTTAAAGTTGTTCAAAAGCAAAACACATGCAGAAGGTCAGGTACTCGCCAGATCAAGATCGAATCAAAGAAAGAGTGATGGAAAGGATGAGGAGAGAGAAAGTGAGACGGGCCACGGGGGGAGAGAGAGGGAGAGACAGGAATATATGAAGTGTGAGTCAGGCGGCGAGAGAGTGAGACAGAGCAGTGAGAAGACAAAACATACAGCACAATCAGTGGATATCAGCGGTCTGAATCTAAAACGAATGACTCTGACAAGTCGGTTCTTTTCAGCGAGCAAACAAAAACGAAACCAGTGCAGTCCAATTACAGAACGAACGTTATTTTATGTGAATCAAACACATCAAGCAGGATGATTCCTAAATGAATGACTCTGAGTCGGTTCTTTTCAGTGAATCAAAAACAGCCAGTACAGCCACAACCAGTCCAGTACAACCGATTCCCAAATAATGTGTCGGTTCTTTTCAGGGAATTAAAAAAGTAGCACACTGCCTGCAACCAGTGCAGTCCAATTACAGAACAAAATGACTCAAATGAGTCAGTTACTTTATGTGAATTAATGCATACAGCGTGATTAATGTAGTCTGATTAAAAAAATATATGACTCTAATGACTTGGCTCTTTTCGTGAACTCACAAAAACACAGCGAAACCAGTGCAGTCCAATTACAAAAAACAATGACTCAAATGAGTCAGTTATTTTCTTTGAATCAAATGCATACAGCACGATTAATGTAGTCTGATTCAAAAATATATGACTCTAATGAGTCGACTCTTTTCGTGAACTCACAGAAAACACAGCGAAACCAGTGCAGTCCAATTACAGAAAAAATACTTAAATGAGTCATTTTCTGGGAATTAAAAACATACAATACCATCAGTACATACAACGATTCCCAACTAAATGACTTTAATGTGACGACAAAGGTGATTTGATTTGATTTTCAGTGAATATTACAAAAATAAAAAAACATACAATACAATCAGTAAAGTCTGACTTGAATGAACTAATCGAATGAGTTGGTTAACATACAATGAGTATGTACATTAAAGGCTGATTATTAATCCAAAAGTCATTTTTTGTAAGTGTAAATAGACTTAAAAATGTATTTGTTTTTTACATTCATAAAAGAAAAAGAATACTAAGTAGAGTAAGTGTACTAATAATACACTTATAAATAAATACTGAACAGTAAATACTGTTCATCGAACCGTTAAGGAACCCGGAGTCAAAAAAACTTTACGATTCCCATGGCCAAGAAAGATCGAAAAAGTGAGACAGGCGATACAACAGACAGGCAGACTGAGAGAGAGAGAGAGAGAGAGAGAGAGAGAGAGAGAGAGAGAGAGATAGAGAGATAGAGAGATAATGAGAGTCAGACTGTTGAGTGACAGGGACAATATTTGAGTGAGACAGGCACTGAGAGAATAAAACAGGCATGAGAGAGTGAGACAGACAACAAAGGAGAAAGACAGTGAAGCCGGCAGTGAGAGAGAGACAGACAGACGGGCAGAACCTCAATACTTGACACTCCGGCTCTGTCAGTGCTGCTCCTGTCATCTGATGCTTTTTTTTCTCCGTCTCTCTCTCTCTCTCCAACACAGATGCTGAGGGATTGTGAAAGGGAAGCACAGAGTGCTACAGTTTTTTAAGGAAAAGAAACCCTCGAAACCGCTCCCTTCAAAGCCCAGAATCCTGACGACTGGAGCCAACGCTGTTCTTCAACAGACTCACACTACTGGAGCCGCAGATTGATGAATCCTGTGCATTGTGCATCCCGCGAGCTAAAAACCCAAACAAGAGCTACACGTTAAAAATCCATCTAAAGATTTACTGAAACACACACGCTCGTGATTCACCACTGCCAGCTATACGCCAGGACAACACACGGCACTGTGAGTGAATTTTAAATAATCGCAGAGCCCGTCAGCGGCCCACAGAAACAGCCAGGGGCGGTTGATGAACACTATCTTTAATTCCCCATCTCAAGCTGAGGTAAGCTACTCGTTGGAGGGAGAGAGAAAGAGAGAAAAATACACTAATAAAACAGAGGTGTAGGCATTTCTGATCATTCACACTATCTCTGACAGCCCCGCGATTCACTCCACATGTCTATTTTTAGAAGAACTTCGAAAGGCCATGGAGCAGGAGCAACTTAATTGAAGTGTGAGAGGGAAAATAAACTATGCGGTACAATACAAATACAGAAAAAAAACGAGAGGGAGGAAGAAAGAGAAAAGTCCACAAACACAGAGAAACACAGCAAAACATCACCTGCCTCCTTTCATTTATGAAGACTACAGCTGTTAATATATACAGTATATATATATATATATATATATATATATACATATATACACACACATATACATACATTGACATATATTGTGATGGAGTTTTAAAGGTGCTTTCATAATATCTATTTAATACACAATCCTTCACTTGGAGGCTTTTCCCAGCAAATACTGATAAACTGTGATTAATTAATTGCCATACAAAATTTGATTAATTTCTAATCAATTGACAGCCAAATCAAAACCACTGTCAATCAAACAGAAGTAGTCAGGGCGGGCACAAGTAGACTGACTGCTTTTACATCCCCTTTGGATTGATTCACGCACATATTCATGACCCGACGGGGTCTTTTTAATCAAAATAACACCTGACACTTTAAAGAGACCCATTACGTGACGTTAGAAGTGCAATACGTTTTATTGACTTCCTGTCAAGCAAGATTCCACTTCCAAATAGTGATAGACAGAAAGAACGGCCTTGTTTAAACCTGTATCATCTCCTGTGAGCCACACTGGTGCTGGGGTTCGTCTTGTGTTGGTTACTCACCCTCCATAAACAACTAAATGAATCAAAGTGACGTTTGACAGACACACTAACACACACCAAGATCGCAGGCCTGAAAATCATCAAATTCTGACATTGACTGAATGTGTAAACAGGGCCAGTCTGCAGTTGCGTAACACACTGGCATCAGCATTGAACATGTAGATATTCAGCTCTTCCCAAGGCACAGGGGACAGCTGCATTTCAGAGATTATCCTATACGGAAAAATAAACTGCATTATAAAACTGATTGTTCCGGCTCTAAAATGTGATTGGATGAGCCAAGTGAGAGGATGTCGTAAAATAGTGGATATTCACACACACACGTCAGTTCTATACTGATTTGTTGCAAGTTACTTGGTGGAAGAATAGCTTATTGTGATTTTTATTATTAATAAGCTTATTAATTGGTGCCTTTTAACATACTGGCTGTGGACGACAGTGATTTTACCATAGATAAAGAAAGTGTTCACCCAAAAACAGTCATCATTTACTCACTATCATCTATAAATACATACAAATCTATAAAGAATATAGTCCATAGAGCAGTAAGGGAGTAGACATCACAGTTATGTCACTGATGTTGCGCATGCACAGAAAAACAGTGGTAACAAGCGGAGGAAAACTGAATAAGGAAGAAAAATGTCTTGTTGTGGGACCCCCAAAAAAGATGGGACAATTTTTATACAATACCGTGATGGAAGATGCCATGATGTGAAAAATGCATACGTTTATGATTTCAAGCCATTTAACGGACAAGCTCAACTCTGCAACTATTACAGCATGAATTCGATGTAAACAACAGATCTATGTACATAATATTCACATACGCAGTTTATAAGAGGCATAAAGGTATTTGCCCTACAGTTACAGCATAAAATATTTAAACCTATGAAAAATTCTCACAGAACTGAAAGTTTATAACTAAAAAAGTCAGAATTGCAGGATATAAACTAAAAAAGTCACAATATCGAGTTTATACGTAGCAATTCTGATTTTTCTTCTCAGAATTGTGAGATATAAACTCAGAATTGTCAGATATAAACACACAACTTCCTTTTTTTTATTCCGTGGCTTCCATAGACTACTACAACAGAACTGTCATGTTCATGTACCAGGTAGACTCCGCCCACAAAACACACCATCGCTATTTACAAAAACCAAAATGGTCTATGAGTTACATCAATTTTTTTTTTTTTACTTACGAATTTCGGTAACACTTTATTTTAGAGTGTCCTTGTTACTTATGTTACATGTACTTACCATAGTAATAACAGTAAATTCTGCATAATTACATGCAATTAACCCTCAACCAAATCCTAATCCTACCCTAAGCCTATAGTAAGTACATGTAGTTGCTTAATATTACTCAGTACTTAAATATATAATTACACTGCAACAATGACATCTTAAAATAAAGTGTAACCCGAATTTCTATCTTTTTTGGAGTTGGACAGTGTGAATCAACATTCTGCAAAATATATCAATTTGGATTCTACCTAAATAGAAAGTCTGTTACACTTCATTTTAAGGTGACATAGTTGCATTGTACTGACTCAAATTAATGTAATATTAATATTAATATAGTAATATTAATGAACTACATGTACTTACAATAGATTTATGGTTAGGGTTTGGTTTAGGGTTAGTTACTTGTATTACCATAGCAAATACATGTAGTAACGTGTAACTATGTCACCTTAAAATAGTGTTACAGAACGTCATACAGGTTTGGAACGACATGAGGGTGATTAAATAGTGACAGAAGTTTCATTTTTGGGCAAACCCTTCATTTAAACTGTAATGCTCTATTAAGTTCATGCCAGCATTAGAACTCATTTGATTTTCCATTGGGTCTGAGCATTTCTGAGCCAAACAATTTATATAAGCCTCCCAAGAATTCTTGCTTTGTTTTTTTGTTTTTTAACCTGTTTGTGATACAAAACGCTGTGTGTTTTCAAAGGACTCATGCAATAGGGCAAGCATCGGTTATTGGAACACATCAAGACAAAATGAGGTGCGTATTTTGAAACCTCTGCAAATGACATTCCTTATTCATATTTATAAATCTCTCTGAAATATTTTAGATGCAAGAATGCTACCAAATTAAATTGCTAGAGAAAACAAAAAGAAATTCTGCAGACTATGTTCCCACGAGCAAATGCAACTCGTACTTATTTAAGGAAAAGATCTGCAAACAGCAGTCAAAGAGATCAAACTTTCTCCCCGATGTGAGAATCTGTCATCACCTCCAACTCTCATCAGAACACATTCAGAGACAATGCAAAGAAAACAAACAGACATGCAGACTCTTAAAAGAGACATTCATATTACAAGTATGATATACATATATATTGGGGTGGCATACCGGTAAGACAGGATTAACCTGTAGAAATTATTAATATTATTATAATATATTAATATAACAAAAAACAAAACAAAAAAAATCTCTCACTGCACTTGACACACTTGAAACTTTAATAAGAATAAATGTAGCCTATATTTAATTTACAGAGTAGACTATTTTACATTTGATTACTTTATACATTTTATGTATTATCTCTTATTTCTAGTGCTTGAAGTTTGCTAGGTAGGTCTATTTAATTTGTGCCTTTGTTCTATAGTAGTTTGGTTTCTTTGTTCTTTCATTATCACTGTTTACTTATTATAAACATTATACTGTTTAGTTATTTTTAGGCTAGTATAATTGTTTTTAATTATACTGAAAATGGTGATAAGAATTATGAATTTTCAATGGTATCAAAAATGTTGATATCATAAAAACCTTATTTAAAGCAAAAATAACTATATTGTGATATATATCGTTATTGTGAAAAAATAAATATTATATATATATATAGTGTTTTTTGTTTTTATCGTATATATATATATATATATATATATATATATATATATAATATCGTGTATATATATATATATATATATATATATATATGATTGAGAAAGCATAATGACAATGCTATAAAAATCTTAAATATATAAATATATTTTTTTTTTTATATATTTTAATATTAATATTTAAGATTTTAATAGCAGTGTCAGTATGCTTTCTGAATCGTGATTTTTGATATGAGCGAGAGGGAGAGAGAAAACAAAGCATTATTCTCTCTTCTAAATAGCTTTGTCGTCACTTCAAGGCAAACATTTGTTCTGCGTTGAGACAAATCTTTCATGAGCGACAACAAAAGCGTCTCTGGCCGCACAAGCCGCCCAACCGGTAGATCCAGCAACATAAAAAAGACCTTTATGCTTTCAGATTCCCAAATTACGTTTGATCCCAACTGCCAGTGCGGTGTGTTACAAAGCTAATGACTGCAGTAACACATCTTGAAAATGTTTGCCCGGAGATGGCCCAAATCCCTGATAAATATGGAAAATGTACTCTAAAATGTAAAACTGCTGTAAAAAAAAAAAAAAAAAAGCCATAACAGACTCGACCGAGAGTCAGCTCATAGGCCATTCGGACAAATCACACTGGACATGACTGTCTGCTTCAGTTAGTTGAGCAGAAACACATGATCTGTAATTCCTATTCACAGTGCTGGTGAATCACTAACTAAAAGCTGTGAACTTCATGCACTACATTAACTGCAGTTTTCAAAATAACACTAGAAACACCGATTCAAGTAACTGATTCACCAATTTATTTGAATCATAATTCAGCGGTGTTCCTGGAACTGTGTGGGACTGTACATCCTTTTTCCGAAGCATCAAAACTCACATTTTCTTCTGAATTGTAATTTGAACAAACACTGAAGCCTGAATCTCAAACTCGGCATGTAATTTTTATAAGCAATCAGACATACATACCTTTTAGTTGTTAAAGGCCCCCTGAAGTGCCTTGAAAACCACACCATTATTCAGTGTTGACGTAATTTCCACTGAAACAGGAAGACAGGGCGGGAAATATTGAACAGCTCCTCCCCTTTTTTTAAATAGCCAATAGCGTATTGTTTATATCACAGCTCGACCAGAGCCGTTGAGCTCGGTAAAGCTGCAGTTTCCTCCTAATCTTTAACCGTTTCTCCTCCCAATCTCCTCCATATTGCTTTCAAATAGAGCATTCTGTGCAGAATTCAAATAGGTCCGAAATGTTTTCTGGTCTGTGCCGACTTGCGCATATGATCCGCTCTGTGTATCGTGTCTCTGGACCGGAGCAGTGTGGTGGTTTGCGGGACACTAATACTTGAAACCAGACTTTGTTCGCCCCAATGGAAAGCACATTTACACTGTCTGAATCGTTCCCTATCCCCTGTATAGTGCACTATGTGCCATTCACCATGTAGAAAAGAGTAAATGTGTGAACAAGTGACCAATTTCAGCCGCAGCGTCTATTTATAGTGTGGGGACTCGGAGCTTCAGATTCTAGAGAGCATTTGATTGGACAGAAATTCTGATGAGAAGCTGAAGTGCAGAGTGATGTCATCAAAATCTTTGATCCATATTGACAGAAGTGAGAGAATGCAAGTTTTGAATGCTTACATCTTCTAAATGCAATTATTTTCATTGTTTTGGAGCACACTATCTTACAGATAACAGTAGGTCTAACATATTCATACTAAAAACCAAAAAAACTTCCATTTTGATTTCATGGGGACTTTAAAGCAAGCACAAAACGAGGGTGAGCAACCACTTATTAACCACACAAAACACCTGTAGTATCACCACCCACAGAAAAACAAACGGTTTTGTCCCCTCATAACTCTAGTTAGGTCATTCTTTGGATGCATTTACAGCCAAAACGCAACCAGAGGTCATTTGGATGAAATATTACAAATGTTTTTGGAATAACATGCACAAAAAGTCCTGGAACATGCATTAAGAAGGTGTGTTTTGATTTCATGTTGATGAGCAGCTTGTCACTCTGCTAGCTACAGCTTCAAAGTAGCTTTCCCAACACTGCCGCTCTCACACAAACACAGATGAACAGCAAAAGCTCCTCGCTTCCATTCAGCGGTTAATATCTCTATGAGCACAGAAGCTTTTGAGTGCTGTATAGGCAGGGAGGAGAAAGCTCAGATTAATTGCCAGGGAGATCTCTCCAGCCATGCCACTGTACCAAAGAATAGCAGCTATTGTGATGGTAAAAGTGAAGAGACGCAGAAAAAACTGTACTCGTCAATGGATGAAAAGGCCCAGCTGGTAGAATATTTGCTGTCATATGAGCAGAGGAGACTTGAATGTGACTTGACAGTGCGAGCGAGAGAGAGATCGAGCGCGTGTGTGCGTCTGAATGAATGCGTGCACGCTATTTAGCCCCACTCTGAGCTCCTAATGCATCCTGGGATATATTATGTGGTACATTTTGAAGGCTGTGTAATTAAATGAACACATGAACAGAGGAAGATGGGCATTATGAAGTGAAGCGTAGCTCTCTGCGGTGGTGAAGGGGAGGTGAGAGAGAAACACAGAGCTTTATTTTAGGAGCACGTCTGCTTTCCCACAGGCCTCGCTCTCGGCCTGCAGCTGGGCACCGATGGCACAGACCACATGAGCTCCTGTGGCTGAAACCAGGTGATGGACATCAAGAGAGAAATGGTGAGAAATAAACAGATAAGAAAAGGTGGAAGAAGCGCTAGCAAAGCCAAGGTCATGGGTCCCAGGGAACAGACATGCTGATAAAATATATACAGAACCTTGAATACACTGCAAGTCGCTGTGGATAAAAACATCTGCCAAATGCATATATTTAATATCTAATGCAAAAAGTGATAAGGCAGAGATTGCAGGATAAAGAAAGGCAACCATAGAGGGACCATACAACTGAATACATGTGTATTTCTGACAAAAACAAGCAATTTCTTGATCTGGCAAACTTTAAAGTGAACTTTATGCAACTTGCTTAGATTTGTTCACCATTTAGTTCATTTTTAAGGAAGAACTAGATTTACCACACTAGATTTAACCAGAAATACCTGGATATGCATACATACTTGGTCACTTTATATGTCAATCAGATGGTCTCTCCCTGTCTAAGTCAGACCCAGTCAAACATCTGGCCCGAGTTCACTTCAGAAGGAAAACGACTGTTGCAATTTGAATAAAAAGAAAAATGGCCTAATTTGCAAAAGCGAACTGCTAATGACGCTGCAAAATGTGTTTGATGTTTGCATCTACTGTTGTTCTGTGTGTTACACTTGGTAAGTAAAGCCAAAATGATTAAAAAAAACATGAGCAAAAAGTAAAGCAAAGAAACTGTGGTTCTGACCCAAATAAAACAATGTGGAAAAAGACCCGCAAGGCTGGAATCGACTTCTGTTGAGGACATAACAATCAAACCAACTGTGAATACACTCTAAAGAACTCTGTACCATCTCCTCAATGGCCTTCCAGACTTTAGCCGGTCCAAAAATGTGCACAATTACAGCAGATAGCAGGTAGATGGGGAATATGGCCAGAAAAAAAGCAGAAAAGCCACATCATATCTCAACGAAATCCAAAAAGACAGAGGCTGCCGCAGAGCGGTATTTTTGTCAGATAGCAGCTTGAGTCCTGATGCCGAGCGGTGCACATCCTCATACAAATTGGGTGTAGCCACGTCCATGCAAACAGTCTGCCCCAATCTCATGTCAAATCTAATGGGGTTGCAATGAATCAAACCCACAGTACATCCTCAGAAAAATACGAGATCAGCCATAACGCGCGAGGGGGCAAAAATCCCATTACAAAGGTCGGAAGCATCACTCTTGCCTGGCGTCCGTCCATTTATAGGCCAAATGGTTCCTTTCTGAAATTAAAATCAGTCGCTTTGAATCATGACTCGCATTCTGTTCGGCCCACTTAATATTCACTCTAGAATGCAAATTAGTATTTTTTTCCCACAAGGTCTCAAACCAATAATTCACAGTAAAAACAAACTAATTCAACAGTGGGGCAGTAAGGAGTGGTATGACGGCCCTGTGTGAACTTTTAAATAAACTACTCACCAGCTAGTAGATTTATAAGCTGAAACTATGCTCATGTGCTTTCTGCTCTCAGTTCTATTTAAGATTGAGGATTTGACTTGGTTTGGCATGACTTGGGCCCTGTCCCAAATGGCACGCTAAGCACTTGTGGCTTCCTCCGACTCCACACTCTAATGACGGGTAGAGGTTCTGCATCAACGGAGCACAGTGGGCCAAGATCTTTCTGAAACTTAAAATGTGACCCTGGATCACAAAACCAGTCACAAGATGCACTGGTATATTTGTGGCAATAGCCACAAACACAAATTGTATGGGTCAAAATGATCAATTTTTCTTTTATGCCAAAAATCATTAGGATATTAAGTCAAGATCATGTTCCAAGATATTTTGTAAATTTCCTACCGTAAATATATAAAACATTTTATTTTTGTGAGTTAATGAAGCACAATCGCGAACATAAATGGACAACTTTAAAGGGGATTTTCTCAATGTTTCGGTTTTTTTTGCACCCTCAGATTCCAGATTTTCAAATAGTTGTATCTCAACCAAATATTGTCATATCCTAACAAACCATACATCAATGTAAAGCTTATTTATTCATCTAACAGATTATGTATAAATCTCAATTTAAAAAAAATTTACCCATGTGACTGGTTTTGTGGACCAGGGTCACAAATGACACTTGGGACACATATGGTCTCATGCTCTTCACGGTGACATGAACATGGCGGCCACAGTAAATCTGCAAGACCGCAAATGTACGTGTTCCATTTGGGATTGGGCCTTACCAAGTAGTCTCAATCCAATCAGAACTTCATGTTTGTGAGATAATTCTGGATACACAATTTAATTGAAAATGTTATTGGAATTCCAAATCTGTTTTCTGAATTTGAATTGGTATAGCAAAACAAATGCAAAATTGCAATTTGAATCTCATGGAAGGAAGTAGATTTAAAATGAGTTTACTGTATTTTACAACAGGAAAAAAAAAAAAAACGGATGGATGGATGGATGGACAGATAGATAGATAGATAGATAGATAGATAGATAGATAGACTTAATTTCCCTAAATGCATTATCTGTGATGAATTTCTTTGTCCTGCATTTCAGTAAATTCCTCATGTGTTCAAACTTCAGTCACACTCCTGACCTGTTCATTTTTCTGGAAAGTGGCTGGATTTCAACAGATGAAACTCAGTATTTTGTCCTCAGTTCCTTGTAAATATTTATGAAGGCAGAAAACACCAGTGATAATGGCCAAGCATTACAATTGTGTGGAGGGTCCGATTTCAAAGTCTCCCAAACTATGTTGTCTGCCTCTCCTGTCAATTTTGCGGTTGAAAGGATAATTGATGTCCCGACGGTATTGCGTGCTCATAAATAAAAGAAGGCAGAGTCTGAAATGGTATTAAATATGACTGGAAGTGAATATGAAATCAATGCTAATAGAGGCTACAAACTCCGGACTCTACAGTGGCTTTTCAACCTCCTCTTCCCCCACAAACACTACCCAGCATGCCAAGCAGCCTGAACGACATGTCACCTCCGCAAGGGCACTGGCGGCGATCTAGGCGAGAGTCAAATTCATCATGCGCAGCAACATTTAAAAATAAAAAGCTGTTAAATGGGGGAAACTTAACACCTTTTATGAGGAACTGATTTATCGTGCGAAGGCTTTGAGTGTTTGCTGGCGCTGCCTGTTGTGACGGTAGTCCCTCGACTCAGGATGCCGGTGGTCTTTGTGCGTTTTACGTGAAACAGCGCTCTTTCGCAGCGGTGCCTGAAGCAGGCCACATTTGATAGCAAACGATAAATTACCCAACTGTAAAAGCTCAGTCGCAGGAGACGGGTGTAAAATACAGACGCCAAAGCTCTCTCTCTCTCAAGCCTCTTGAGGTTTTATTCAGTCCAGTGGAAAATTTGTCAAAGAGCAAGCTATTTTTATGAGGTCTAATGGATCGTCGGTGAGAACACATTTAACATGAACGAAAACTCCAAACAATGTCACCTATTTTACCAGACTGTTTTATGCCTGAATTGTTACTGATGGTTTCACCAACAGAGCTCAATTAAATAACCATTCTGTTAATAATGCAAATGTGCCATGAAAACTGATTTCAATGTGTAATAGAGTCAGCTTTCTATTGTCTGATCTCCTTCTGTTCAGCTGTACACCGCAAAAAAATAAATACAAATAATAATCTTCTTATTTTTTGAGTATTTTTGTCTCGCTGATTTCAAGGCTTGTTTTCAGAGACTATTTAATGTCACTGGCAATTATGTTGTAAATGCTTTACTACAAATCTAGCAAAAATTAGAAAGATGACAATCAACAGGCGCAAATTAATGCGATCTACTGAAAATTTGATTCTCTGGTAAATGTAAAAGCTGTTTTTAAAGAATATATGTGATATTTATATATAGTTGCCTGAATTTCTTCTTATCAATTTACACAATTTTTGCTTCAAGTAAATGTAAAACTTGTGCGCGCATGTGTGTGTAATATATATATAATTACTTTAAGTAAGTATTATTTTTCTTACTGCATTAGCAAACATAAATCTAACAAGAATAGTTGCTTTGACTCTTGGAATAAAGGGGGAAATTGTAAATGAATAAAGTGATTTAAAATATACTCTCTGAAAACAAATCTTATTATCTTAAACACTTTTTCACTTCTGACTTTACTGTAAACTGATTAAGAACAGATTTTTGTTTGCAGTGTGTGCCCTGCAGTCTGATCAAATCTGCTGAAACTTCACACTCGGAGTCTTTACCTCGGACAAGGTTACAGTGTTGCTGAAGGGTGTTTGCTCTAGCGTCTCCATCGGGCTATTCCCCAACAGTCTGCCAACCCGGTTCCTCACTCGCTCGCTCTCTCGCCACTGCGGCTCTCAGACCTCCTGGAGCATGACGCCGCGAGTTACACGAGGAATCCCGCAGAGACGCCTGTGCTTTCCGTAAACCGGCCCCTGCCCAATCTTATTTCCCGGGCTGTACGTCTGACACCTGTAGAAACCCTATTTATTCCCCTGAATGCCAGGGACAAACGTGGAGCTCATTCACACTTCATTCCTTTGAGCGTCCGCTTATTGACCGTGAAAAGCGTGACCGTATTCTCGCTGCCCTTCAACAATGGAGCTTCAGTTGCTGCTACAATTACAGCCATCAGAGAACGAGGAGGAGGTCTGCCCAAAGCTTCCTTCATCCCACACGGAGAACGGGAATTTATATCTTACTGTGAGAGGAAAAAAATCATACAGCACTGAGCTCAGGGTGCAATAAAGACTGAAGGGAATGACTTTTGTGGGACAAGCCACAGTCGTATAAAGATGTGAAAGCAAGAGAGAGAGAAGGTGCATGTGGATTATACAGATGAACTGATTCTTCTGAGATGAACACAAAGGAGGTTCTAGAAAGCAGCTTGAGTAATCCCTGATGCCAACTCAATTTCAGTTTTACTCTGCTTTATCGGCATGACAAAACAGGGAGACTAGAGAAAGACATTTGTCAAGTCACTGTATATTTAGAAATCTTTTTTTTTTAAAGTAATAACTTTAAGGTTTCATTTGTTAACATTAGCTAACAATACTTCTAAAGCATTCATTAACCTTAGTTGATGTTAATTCTAACATTTACTTAATTATTAAACATCAAAGGTTGCATCAGTTCATATTATTTAATGGACCTGAGCTAACATGAATTAACAATGAACATTTGTACTTTTTATTACCAACTTTAACAATGATTAATAAATACTGTAGCAGATGTATTGCTCATTGTAAGTTAATATTAGTTAATGCATTAACCAGGGTTAACTAATGGAACCTTATTGTAAAGAGTTTTTAGCTAAAAATTGTTGTTTTAACCTGTTCTACATGGCAGGTGTAATTAATTTTGTGTGAAACCAAATTTACAGTACTCTGAAAAAATGGTGTAGAAATTGCTTGTAAATTTCACAAATTATTACTAAGAAACTGCAAGTAATTTAAATGTGAAATTTTGAAGTAGAAAGTCTGAAGTAGTATTTTCTTGTAAAACATACTCCAACTACTGTATATTAACTTTTACAGTGTATGCAAGTCTAAAAATATAAATTACATATGTCACATGAATATATAATCACACAAATGATCAGTGATTCAACCTAATGTTTATCCCTACATGGGGCACATTGTGTCACTTTTTGTATGTATAAGCATATATTGATGTCAGTATGTTGTAAATGATTTCTTCTCATTTAATTTGAGCAGTCATCAAGCAAAATAATTATGTGCATTAGTTTTAACTCTTTTCTCCTTTCCTTCTTGTTGAAAAAATGACAAAACTTTACCGTTTACCTGTTTGTAATGCCAAAATAAGTCAAATAGAAGTAAAATTACTAGTGCAAATGTTGTAAGAGTAAATTCTGAAAATGCAGATCACTTCAAATTGGAGGACTGTGACACTAATACGTACGGATTATAAAGTATGGGAATGCACATATAAAAACCAACAGATGATGTACTAGGGCCCTGTTTACACGTGGAAGCATTTTCATCAATCCAATCACAAGGGGATGACTCTAAATACAGGTGTAAACGGGGTCTAAAATGTTTCGGGCTTGTCCACATTTGACCACTTCCAGAGGTAGTTGAAAACGCATTCGACTGTATTGTTTTCGTAGTGTAAACGCTCTCGTGGTCGAATGTGTTCGAACAGCCACAAAAGACCGCCTGCTCTCCGTCTACTGACCTAATGCATAAACATTATGAGAAGTGAACTAGCCAGATGGGATTTAAACTTTGTCAACTAAAGACCCAAGTTTGGTTTGAAGACAAATAGTGTACCAAGCTCAATGTTCTCTCACCATTCCTGATTCTAACACACACTCACAGCGTTCAGTGTGGTCTAGTAGTGGCTGTCAGAGCAGAAACTAAAGCTGATGCTCTCCGTGTTTTTCTGTCGTCTCCTTTTGCATTCATTTGTAAATTGCACAAGCTTATTTTGTCCATTAGATCAAAAGATCTGAAAAAGATATATACATGTAAGATATATACATATGTACAGTATATGCATACATAGGACACAAAAACTAGAGGTCCACCCACTTGGAGATTTCTGGCCTCGCTACTGGTGTGGAGCAGCATTTACTGTAAATGAGCAGCTGAAAACACAGTATCATGAGCTCCATGAGCGTAAAAGAACAGTGCAGCGCTTCACTTCAAAACACATTTAATTAAATCACCTTTTTACGATTTGATAATCTCACTGAATCGTATCACGATTTTGATTAATTTTGCAGCAATAATAAACACCATCATTAGACTGCTAATAGGTTTTGTCATCTTCCCAGAAAAGAAACGTCTATTTACTGCAAATACAGAGCATTTGTGATGAGACATTTTGTGCAAACAAAACCTGTGACAATGCATTCTTGCACATTTGAAATGTTTGCATCTCTGATGATGTTAGTCATCTAACACTGTTCACCAAAAAGAACACAAAAAAATGCATCTAATGACAGGTGCAAAATGCAAACAAATTTACAAAAGTAAAGAAGACATGTTCAGGGAAAAGTGTTTGTTTTCAACAACAAAAAAAGATATCAGGGAAACCTAGTCATTTTTAGTCACTTAAAACTAAAACTATATCAAATTTATTTCAAATAGTAATGCATTTAAGACTTACTGATATAAATATTATAATTAAACTTTATTTGGAGTACTACTTTATTACACAATGCACATTTCTTAATATTAAGCCTAAAATGTGTTTTAATATTAATATTAGTAAGGATAGTATGATCTCTGTATAATATCAGTCTTTAAATGCAAGATATTTAAAGCGTACCAAAAGTATACTTGCAATATTTCCACTTCAGCACAATCAAATATACTTAAGTATATCTTTAGTTGAACTTCAGCACTATTTCTGGATAACTAGTGCATTAAGTGCATTAAGTACAAAATTAGTTGTTCCAATTTAGCCCATTTAGCTAATGTTCCAATTCCACACGTTGACCCCCCCAGGGGATCTTTTAAAAAACGTTCAATTCTTGTACTCAAAGTCAACGAAAACCAAGCAGGACTAAGCCATTTTACAGCTGATCGTCGTCAAAAAAAGTTCAGGAGGTATTTCTTAGCGATGGCTGATTGAATGTATTTTAGTCCAGTGCCTGTATAGCCTATAAGATATTGACTGAGTTCAGAGGCTGTCATTTGTGAATCAACTTACTTTGTTGTGTATTTTCAACAGTTTCAATATGAAAAATAACTTTTATATTGATTCAATGGATTAATTGCATTTTGGAAAAAAAGTGTCATGAATTTATTGCATTTTTGGGGGGAAATAATCTGTTTTTATAATAAATCTTTGAAAATCAAAATCTGGATTTGAATTTTTTATGTAACCTTACTATGCTATGTGAAAGTTTGAAACAGAAAATAGTGGTTTTCATTTTGCCACTTTCTTGGTAAAAAAAAACACATTTTTACTCAAATTAATCAAAATGGATTTATCATGTTTTGGAACCAAACTATAATATTCAGAAGTAAACATTGTAGCTGACAGAGTGTTTATGTCAGAATGTTTGCTTTTAAACCACAACCTTCTTGGGGCTTCTTTGACCGATAACCCTCTAATGTGACAATGTTTATTTTTAAACCACAACCTTCGAAGTGCTTCTTTTACCGATATATTTAACAATATCTTTTGCATTTCTCATCCAAACAACGTCAAACTTGGCACTGCACTTACTTGTGCCCGTAGCAAGACACCCGTCAAGTTTGAAATCCATTGGACTAACGGTTCAAGAGATATGCGAATAACAGTCATACAGACACACACACAGACAGACATACAGACAGACGTTTCTGTAAGAAATACAGGTCTGTATGACTAGTGACATCACAGCTAAGAAAAATTTGAATGTTGACAATCGCTATAGCGAACACTCTGTTTGACTATCTGCATTACTCGATACTGCTAATACAATAGCTAACAGCTAGTTTGATTTGTTCTGCTTAAAAATAATATTTTTTCTGCTAGTTTTATTCTGCTTGATTACATAGAATTCAGTCGATTCAATCTACAAGACCAAGTTTTAACTTCTTGCTCTTCAAAACTTCAAGCCATGCTGATCACTGTGAGTCTGCTGCTGGTGCGTTACTTCTCCACCAAGGTGACCAAAAATGCATCAAATACAAAGACAACGAAGGGTCAATGGCATTGCACAAAATATCAAGGTAAGCGCATTGTCATTGTACCATCTCCACCTGAGCATATATTCAAGTAAATCAAGTAAATTATCATTTATGCAGTAAATCAATTGAAATGTTTTGTTTTGTTTTATTTGCTGCTCTAGGGCTAGGTCTTAACGCCATTCTTGATGAGGAGGAAGATGCTTTGTTCAGGGCGAGCCCAGCTTTAAAAGGTGATACACTTCATCAAAATCCTTTAACTTCTGATTTAAGTAATTATAAAAGGGTGATCTTGAGATTTAAAGATAGCGGAATTATTTTTGAATTAACAGTGCAATCAAACAAATATGAGGGTCATTGACAAATCAAGCTTTAAAAAGGTGTTTTAAAAAAATCTTTTCAAAACTGATATAATGCATATTTTTGAGACATGAACGATGTGTTTAAACAAGTTTATGTTGTTAAATAACATTTTAACTTGTATGTCAGACAGTACAACCAGTTAGTTGTAGCCTTTGTATAGCTTTAGGAGCGGCAGAAACAGCGGTTTCCACGGTAACGGCTGTACACAAAGCAGCGCGACGCTCATAAACGCTGCTTTATCAGGAACGATAAAGAAAGATTCAATGAAAATAACATCGAAACATTTCTAAAGACAGTCAGTTCCCTTCAAAGATACATTCATATAAAAAACACGCCGCGTTTTGACGTTGAAACGTGCAGTGCTCAACAATTTTCCAAAAACAAAAAAAGGGGGGGGGGGGGGGGTAATACATGTTTTTAAAGGGGAGGAGTCAGTTAGTTAGATTAGATTATTAAATATGACTTTTGACACATCTAACAGACAAATTGTCCTCTTGTAATCTGCCATTGGTGAGTAACGTATCTAACGTAGGCTACCCTGAACTTTCTGAAGATTCACTCACGTTATAAACGCCAAATGATATATAGATTTTAATATAAATGCTTGCACTGTGTTCGCCCTAGCTAGCCTGGTGATGAAAAAAATAAATAAAGAGAAAGGTTGTTTTAGATCTAAACACATAACTTAGATGAATGCGTTAAACAAGCGTATTTGACTGTTATTGCATCTCTTCTGCTTTTTACAGTTTCTCGCACCATGTTTTAAAATGCTGTGTCAAGTTAAAAGTTCAACTTTTGTAAACACGTCTCAACACCCGCGCTATTTTCCATGTTGTTTGCGTTTTAAAAGCATAAGCGCGTTCCTTAGCTTACTGCAGTTTTAAAGCCCTCACTATCTGTTATAATATACATGGACATAATACATTGCTACGCCTATAGGCTAACGTTACGTCTATGGGACTGCAAGTCGACAAGTTTATGCCTGTGTAGGGACTAATTACATGCTTGATTAGTGATATTAAAGTGTACTTTGTGTAATTTGTGTTACAAGTTCATTACAAATTCATTACGAGTGTCTTCGAAACATACAAGCCATATTCCATAAGTGTATTATATTTGAGTAAAAAGTATAGGCTATTCTCAGTAATACCTTTAGCTTAAATTTCAAATACTACAAATTGCACACTTTGTCTTCAACAACAAATGCAGATTAATAAACAAGTATTACTTAGCTATACTTTGTACAATATACTATTGTATACTATAATGTATTTTGAAAGTATACTTCAATGCATTGTTACAATGATCATTTTCATCACACAGTTAAAAATACACTTAAAATATATTTTAAGTATAGTGCAAATAAACAGAATTTTCACTTCAAGTAGCCTATATTTTTCTAAAATATATATTTTAAGAAAATATACTAAGGTACAATTATTTTAAACTGTGTTGTGAAAGTTGTATTGTGAAAATAGGTAAAAACATGATGCTAATAAACTTTTAATATATTTAAAGATAGTACAATTTTGGTTAGTATATTTGCAATGTACTATTATAAAAGGGAATATATTTTAAATACAATAAAGTATACTTTTTTTATTAGCGATTATTTATTCTTAGCACCCCTTTAAACTGTTAAGCCCCCCTTAGCACCCCCAAGAAAAAAATCCTGGAGCCGCCACTGCTTGAAACCTACTGCTTAGGACTACACTCGTTCTGCGGTACCATTGCTCTCACGGAACAGATAGACTATATATACTTATTTAACTTTTTAGTGTTACATAAAAAGTACCGTCAGATGAAATCCTGCAGGTGTCAGTGCTTTCTCTCCGTCCATGCAATAGATGCACACACCCTTGAATGAGTGCGGATTTCTAGTGCATTTATTTGAACTTCTTAGGTAATATCTATGGTTTAACCCATTTGAGTGGACTGAATATGAATAAAGCTCTCTACAAACTTGACTTATTTTGTTTACAGTCTATGGCTTCTCATCACATCTTCTGTCCAATCAAATGCTCTCTAGAATCTGAAGCGTCCCGCCCCCTATGCTTTATACCACCTGGCCAAAGATACCATGGCTGTACCTGACTGTACGTTCGGCAGTAAACGCATGCTCAGTGTCAGTTGCTCGTGCTCATCAGTTCCATCAGTTAACTGTTGTAGTTATTGGAGTAACATATACTCCGGGATATTGTTTATTTCTAGTCGGAGTGACTGTCAGGCACGTTTGAAAGCGAGTAGCTTTATAAAACTGGATCTGCGCTGACTCTGTTTTTTATTATACTGATATCAATTTAAAAATATTAAAGTTTCTGCTTTCTTCTTTTGCCACAGTGTCTGAGACTCCTACTGAGAACGACACTGCCTCTCAGATCGACACTCGGATCGACACTGCCTCTCAGATCGACACTGCCTCTGAGTACGACACTGCCTCTGAGAACGACACTGCCTCTCAGACTGACACTGACTCTGAGACTGACTCTGCTTATGAGACTGACACTGACTCTGAGACTGACTCTGCTTATGAGACTGACACTGACTCTGAGAACGACACTGCCTCTGATAACGACACTGCCTCTGAGAACGACACTGTCTCTCAGACTGACACTGCCGCTGAGAACGACACTACGACACTGCCTCTGAGTACGACACTGCCTCTGAGTACGACACTGCCTCTGAGTACGACACTGCCTCTGAGTACGACACTGCCTCTGAGTACGACACTGCCTCTGAGTACGACACTGCCTCTGGGTACGACACTGCCTCTGAGTACGACACTGCCTCTGAGTCCACTGCTTCTGAGAACGACACTGCCTCTGGGTACGACACTGCCTCTGAGTACGACACTGCCTCTGAGTCCACTGCTTCTGAGAACGACACTGCCTCTGAGTACGACACTGCCTCTGAGTACGACACTGCCTCTGAGTACGACACTGCCTCTGAGTACGACACTGCCTCTGAGTACGACACTGCCTCTGAGTACGACACTGCCTCTGAGAACGACACTGCCTCTGAGTACGACACTGCCTCTGAGTACGACACTGCCTCTGAGTACGACACTGCCTCTGAGTACGACACTGCCCCTGAGTCCACTGTTTCTGAGAACGACACTGCCTCTAAGTACGACACTGCTTCTGAGAACAACACGGCCTCTGAGTACGACACTGCCTCTGAGTACACTGCTTCTGAGAACGACACTGCCTCTGAGTACGAGACTGCCTCTGAGTACAACACTGCCTCTGAGTACGACACTGCCTCTGAGTACGACACTGCCTCTGAGTACGACACTGCCTCTGAGTACAACACTGCCTCTGAGTACGACACTGCCTCTGAGTACGACACTGCCTCTGAGTCCACTGTTTCTGAGAACGACACTGCCTCTGAGTACGACACTGCCTCTAAGTACGACACTGCCTCTGAGTACGACACTGCCTCTGAGTACGACACTGCCTCTGAGTATGACACTGCCTCTGAGTACGACACTGCCTCTGAGTCCACTGTTTCTGAGAACGACACTACCTCTGAGTACGACACTGCTTCTGAGTATGACACTGCCTCTGAGTACGACACTGCCTCTGAGTACACTGCTTCTGAGAACGACACTGCCTCTGAGTACGACACTGCCTCTGAGTACACCGCTTCTGAGAACGACACTGCCTCTGAGTACGACACTGCCTCTGAGTACACTGCTTCTGAGTACGACACTGCCTCTGAGTACACTGCTTCTGAGAACGACACTGCCTCTGAGTACGACACTGCCTCTGAGAACGACACTGCCTCTGAGTACGAGACTGCCTCTAAGTACGACACTGCCTCTGAGTACGACACTGCCTCTGAGTACGACACTGCCTCTGAGTACGAGACTGCCTCTGAGTACGACACTGCCTCTGAGTACTACACTGCCTCTGAGTACGAGACTGCCTCTGAGAACGACACTGCCTCTAAGTACGACACTGCTTCTGAGTACGACACTGCCTCTGAGTACGAGTACGACACTGCCTCTGAGAACAAAACTGCCTCTAAGTACGACACTGCTTCTGAGTACGACACTGCCTCTGAGTACGAGTACGACACTGCCTCTGAGTACGAGTACGACACTGCCTCTGAGTACGAGTACGACACTGCCTCTGAGTACGAGTACGACACTGCCTCTGAGTACGAGTACGACACTGCCTCTGAGTACGAGTACGACACTGCCTCTGAGTACGAGTACGACACTGCCTCTGAGTACGAGTACGACACTGCCTCTGAGTACGACACTGCCTCTGAGTACGACACTGCCTCTGAGTACGACACTGCCTCTGAGTACGACACTGCCTCTGAGTACGACACTGCCTCTGAGTACGAGTACGACACTGCCTCTGAGTACGAGTACGACACTGCCTCTTGAGTACGACACTGCCTCTGAGTACGAGTACGACACTGCCTCTAAGTACGACACTGCCTCTAAGTACACTGCTTCTGAGAACGACACTGCCTCTGAGTACCACACTGCCTCTGAGTACGACACTGCCTCTGAGTACGACACTGCCTCTGAGTACGACACTGCCTCTGAGTACGACAATGCCTCTGAGTACGACAATGCCTCTGAGTACGACACTGCCTCTGAGTAGGACACTGTCTCTGTGTACGACACTGCTTCTGAGAACGACACTGCCTCTGAGTACGAGTACGACACTGCCTCTGAGTACGAGTACGACACTGCCTCTGAGTACGAGTACGACACTGCCTCTGAGTACGACACTGCCTCTGAGTACGACACTGCCTCTGAGTACGACACTGCCTCTGAGTACGACACTGCCTCTGAGTACGACACTGCCTCTGAGTACGACAATGCCTCTGAGTACGACAATGCCTCTGAGTACGACACTGCCTCTGAGTACGACACTGCTTCTGAGAACAACACTGCCTCTGAGTACGAGTACAACACTGCCTCTGAGTACGAGTACGACACTGCCTCTGAGTACGAGTACGACACTGCCTCTGAGTACGAGTACGACACTGCCTCTGAGTACGAGTACGACACTGCCTCTGAGTACGACACTGCCTCTGAGTACGAGTACGACACTGCCTCTGAGTACGACACTGCCTCTAAGTACACTGCTTCTGAGAACGACACTGCCTCTGAGTACGACACTGCCTCTAAGTACGACACTGCCTCTGAGTACGACAATGCCTCTGAGTACGACAATGTCTCTGAGTACGACACTGCCTCTGAGTACGACACTGCCTCTGAGTACGACACTGCTTCTGAGAACAACACTGCCTCTAAGTACGACACTGCCTCTGAGTACGAGTACAACACTGCCTCTGAGTACGAGTACGACACTGCCTCTGAGTACGACACTGCCTCTGAGTACGACACTGCCTCTGAGTACGACACTGCCTCTGAGTACGAGTACGACACTGCCTCTGAGTACGAGTACGACACTGCCTCTGAGTACGAGTACGACACTGCCTCTGAGTACGAGTACGACACTGCCTCTGAGTACGAGTACGACACTGCCTCTAAGTACGACACTGCCTCTAAGTACACTGCTTCTGAGAACGACACTGCCTCTGAGTACGACACTGCCTCTAAGTACGACACTGCCTCTTGAGTACGACAATGCCTCTGAGTACGACAATGTCTCTGAGTACGACACTGCCTCTGAGTATGACACTGCCTCTGAGTACGACACTGCTTCTGAGAACAACACTGCCTCTAAGTACGACACTGCTTCTGAGTACGACACTGCCTCTGAGTACGAGTACAACACTGTCTCTGAGTACGAGTACGACACTGCCTCTGAGTACGACACTGCTTCTGAGTACGACACTGCCTCTGAGTACGACACTGCCTCTGAGTACGAGTACAACACTGCCTCTGAGTACGAGTACAACACTGCCTCTGAGTACGACACTGCTTCTGAGTACGACACTGCCTCTGAGTACGACACTGCTTCTGAGTACGACACTGCCTCTGAGTACAAGTACGACACTGCCTCTAAGTACGACACTGCCTCTGAGTACCACACTGCCTCTGAGAACGACACTGCCTCTCAAACAATAAATTAATATTAATCAAATAATTGTAGTTTTTTTTATATAATTGTATAGTTTATATAGTGTAATATAGTTTCAACATATTACAAAACAATCATTTGCTCAGCTCCTGTCTGCTGAACATGACAATTAGAGATTAGAAAATATGGTTGTCAATACAAAATACAGTCCGTCTGAACATACACTCTCAGGGTGCTTTCACACGGGCAGTTTAGTTCAGAACAGGGCACGGTTCGCATGAAAAATCGCTAATGTGAACGCTGTCATGTGGACCCAGGTGCGCACTAGGGTACCGAACCCGAGACTACCTGGAGGAGGTGTTCTGTTTTCTATCATGCACCGTGCACGTTTGCGATGACGTAAGATGCACGCAAACGCACCAGCGTTTGATAGAATCAAGTTGAGTGTGAAACCAGACCAAGGCTGCGGGGGGCGACGGGTACAAACGCGCTCGGACTCGGACGAGCCCAGTGTGAAAGCAGCCTTAGAAAAAAAAAAGGTTCAATGGGGTTCTTGACTCAATTTTACAGAACGCTTTATGACAAAAATGTTCTATGTAAGGAGAAATGTCTCGAATTATTGCATTATACTTTCATGTTATTTAAATATTTCTAGTGATAAAGTATGTTTAATTCACAAAATCCCATTAAAATAAAAACTGAATTAAACCAAAATGAATTATTTAAAATCAATAAAATTATCATATGATGGGAACCCCTAAAAGGTTCTATATACAAAGTGCCTGAAAGAACAATTTAAGATTCTATATAGAACTTTTTTTTTCTAAATGTGTAGCCAACTAGACTATATAAAAATATATATATTTTATTTACTGTGAACTTCCTTCTGTCTCTTGTTAATTTGGAAATTACATTTCACATAGAGACAAATAAATCCACAAAATCTCCAAATTTTAAGGTCAAGGAGAATATTGATCAAACCAATGCTAATCTCCACTTGACTTTGCCGGAAAGTAAAGCAAGACGCAGTTAAAAGAATCAGTCGTTCGTGTTGTTTTCCTCTCCACCTCGGCTCATGCAAATGAAATTTGAAGTCAGAGTGCCATTGTGTCTCTCCTGAAAATGAGACAAGTAAATGTTTCGAGTAAATGTTTTGAGCTGTCTGCACTTCTTTATCAGACCAAAATATCAAATTAAGCGAAGAGCGGGGATGAGAGATAAAGCAAGCGCTAGAAATAACGGCAGCACTGAAAGGACTGATTGAAAATGGAAATATGAGGATGTGAGTTATGGGCGGCAGTGTTTCAAGCACATTTTCATAATTGATCGGGCATGAAGTGCGCCGCTGAACCAGAAATCAGAGGTCATTAGTCAAGGCTTTGGGAAAGGCCAAGGCTTTCAAAAAGGCTGAAATAGTACTGGAAATTTATTATGTGATTTCTTTTACTATTATTATTCTTCTTTGCCGACATCATTTTGCCTCGTACACACTTCAAAAATCACTAACACAGTCATTCTACACCAGGGATAAATCACAACAGCCATATACATGCATAAATTATGAATAGTCCACCTTCATACCATATTAAAAAGGCCACATGGAGACAGACTTTCTGGACAAATGATAAACAAATGCAACAGCAGCCACTCGACATTACGCATCCGAGAAGCTAAAACCATCAAATCAATTCATTTTATTTTACGAGGCGCCAAGAAGTATGCTAAAAGCACTTGTGGCAGACATTCAGTCTCACTTCAGCGTCCACACTCTCTCTCTGTCTCGCGCTGTCTGTCTGTCTGTCGTTCACCCGCTTTCTTTCCTGCAAAGCCACACCCACATCTTCACACTTGCATCATGGGTAAGACTGGAAGGTACTGCTAAAACATTTCACAGTCAAAAAAATAATAATTGCACCAAGAAATCATGTTTATTCATATGAATTGATAGTAAATGTTAGTAATTATTGATAGTAATTATTGTTTTAATTATTATATTTTACTGCACATGCATTGATAGATACATATGTACATAGCCAGTGTATATATATACACACACACACACATATTCATACACACACCAATGTTTTGTCTAAATATTAAATAATTGCCATCCAAGTGCTTCATAAAATTATATACAATATATAATAATAAAAGGTTTTGTGTGATTATATATAATAAAATGTTTTGCATTTCATATACACACACATACATATACACACATACTGTACATAAATAACTAACACACACACACGCGTATACACACACACACACACACACACATATATATATATATATATATATATACATATATATATATATATATATACACACACATATATATTCGTTTGAGCACCGAATGGAGCTGGTGCTCAGTTCAACTGATTGTAACTTTAGTATTGATATGAGGAAGTATCAATACATGTTACCCTCCCTAGGCTGAGATGAACAATATGTGTGGCCTGTCAGGTATGTGGCCTAAAACCTTGATTCAGAAAATTCAGCCAGTGAGATTTTATAACATGCCAAAACACACCATCTCCCACAATGCCAGAGATCCTTCGCACCACGCCGCACAATAACAGAATTTCTTTGTGATGTATGCTCACAAAAACACAAGGGCAAGCGAGCACAGGAGCGTGCATGATCATGACATCACAGAGCAATCCTTGACAACAGAAGCGGGGTCACGAGGGACCCATGGAGAACAGGTTCGAGGAGCACACGAGGAGAAGCCCTGCAGCGTCCCACAAGACAAAGTGTTCCTCCTGAACTCTCCGTAACCTCGCGCTCCCCTGCCTCCTGCCGGCCCCACCGGACACCAGCTTCCAGACACGCCATGCTTCGCCAAATTAATTCCTCTGGTACTACATCAGCGGTGGAGGGAAAATAACAAAATCATACACCCGCCCCATATCCAGGCAACCAGAACATGAAAGTGTGCCAAGCCAGTTTAGTTGACAGACTGCATGTTACAATACAGTGTTCATGGTGAATCACCTAGACAGCTGATACTTGCTCAAATAGTCTCCGAATCATGTGTTCACTTCATTCCAGTCCTCAGAAGAGTTCAGTTAGAAGATTAATGACAGGGAAGATCTCTTTCGGTCTCTCTACTAGTGATAGACATTTTGAGAATATTGGCAGAGATAATGCTGACATTTGGCAAATTAACAGAAGGGTTTACACTCCAAAATCAACCATAGCCTCGTCAATGGATGTATACACTCAAAATAATTTTGTGAACTTAATAAATAAAGTAATTAGTTTACTTTAAAGTGAAGAGTGTAAGAGAATTGCAAAAATAATGCTTTTCTTTTGCTTTTTTGAATGAACAAATTATACATAATATTTACTCAATTCACATTCAGTATTTCATTTAAGTGTTTGCAGTTTTTTGTGCAATTCTGTTAAACGCTTGACATTTTAATCGAACACATTACACAATATTTACTCGATTCATGTTCAATATTTAATTTGTCTCTTGCAATTTAGATATACACTTAATTTTGTAATGAATAAATTACAAAATATTTACTCAATTAATTTTTAATATTTGTGCAATTCCATTATACGCTTCACTTCTTAAATGTCATAATGTCACAATATTTACTCAATTTATATTTGAATTATCACTGTGCACAGTACAATATGTACATTTTCTGCCTATATAAAGCACCCAAATGATTCATTTGCAAAAACGAGCAGTATACAACAGACCATAGTTTGTCTAATACAGCGTCCCACAATGCAATGCACTTGACTTGACCTATCAGATGATCAATCAGAAGTAATGTTCGCTGGATTGTAAATAATATTAGTATTGGCTGTTGAAATATATGCATAGGTTGAGCACCATGTTATACTTTTGGATCCATTCCTCCTCTTAAAAAGAGTCAAGGCAGAACACTAAAGCCTAACACTACGAATGTGCCAGGAATCTGTGCCTTTCCCCTCCCTAACTCATGGATTTGACTTCCAGGAACGCTGCTAGCATGTTACTAACATAATTCCACTCATGCTCCTGCAATTCAACATAAAAATACAAACTGTAAGCAGTTTAAGAGAGAAAGGTGTTTTCCCATAAACCAGCCTTGAGAGTAAGCCTCTTTAGAAACAGCATTTGATGCTGAGGGGAGAACATTTTGCTTGATATTAGGAGAGAAACTCTCCTGCGGAAGCTGGGAAGTCCTCGTTGTGCCATTTGAGGACACCAGAACAGCCTTTTGTCAGAGTAAATGTTGTTACATTTACATTTCTTTGGCATGTTAAATGTTTAGTTTGATCAACCAGGTACACAAAATGGACAATATCATCCCTCAGAGTCTCGTTTTCATTAGCATCAAATTAAATATGCCGCTAAAGTCAATACAAGTTTCATTAGTCAGTGGAACTGGTGCTCTTGGGGAAAAGAAACAAACAAAAATATGTTTGTCACAATGTATCACACCAGATTCTGCAAATGTTGTCTCCATCATCTAATTGAGCAGGTGAATGGCTCAACCAATGGCACGGGGCCATCGGTTAGTCTGACTGATGGCAGGCGAGTAGTGTGTCATGTGAACAGTCATTATTTATATTCCATTTGGTGACACTAGTCGGGTAGTAATGACACGCTTGATGCTTGAATGTTTTTCTAATTTTAGCTTAAAAGGTGTTGCAGAAGATTTACGTTGATCACAGTTGTTCACCAATATCTTTCCAACATCCAACTTTATTCAAGAGCAGGATCCAGGATCCAGACACTGGACATGTTTTACTTTACCATACAAATGTAATCAAAAAATATCTTTTTAATTACATTTATTTTAATCCGCATAAACCACATTTGTATGAAAATACAGGTACGTTTAACTGAACGAAAGGTCTTTTATATAAGCCTCCTATTATTTTACTATCCTTACCAAGCAACGTTATGTAGTTGGATGCATTTTATTATCTGTATTTAGTATTAATTTTTCTCCTGCTGCATCAGGAGAACAATTTATGGCTGCATCATAAAAGACCTTTGACCTATTATTTGTTCAAGATCCACCAGATTCGGATTGTTTTATTTAGTGCCATGTCAGCATTCAAGGCTATTTTCATGGCCAAAAAAAATAATACAAATATCATATAAATACAATAAAAACCAAACAAACAAGATTTTTTCAATTAAAATATGATAAAAAAAGTGTTGTTTTTTTTTTTACTTTTAAACAGTAATTTAATTATAGCAAATGAGACATGCACATACTGTAATAGCTGAAATTAGCATTCTACAGTACACAGTATTCCATCAGAAAGAGAAGCTTTCCAACCAATTTTATGACATAATTAGGAACTTAAAACTTGTTAGCCAGCAGGCTTGATAACTATTTTCATAATCTCAAAATGGCTAAATATATCTGTCTCTTGCTTCTTTCCTCCCTGCCTATGTGCATTGTATAGTAAAGCTTTGCAGAAACAATATAATACCACAGAACTAACACCAGTCATGTGACATTTAATGTAAATGTCAAGATATTCATGTTTGTATGTGTGTCGTACTGGAAACATCATTCTATCCATCACAGTAGGTCAAAGTTGGTCAAGATCCACATAAAGCTATATTACCTACCTAGAAGATAACAAAGTCATTTGTATTATAGGTCTTTATTTCACTGTCCTTGGAAACAAATACAGCCCAGAACAGTATTCATCCACCATCTGTGTTTCATTCATGACTTCTTACATGATTTACATCGGCTCTGAAAATAAAAAGACGTGCTAAGATGCTTCTCTGCCATCTGGCTCTCATGTCATTACATTTTGCATTTTGCATTTCACCTGTACTATACTAAAAAGAAAAAATCCATAAAAGCATTAATAAACCAAAGACCAAAAGTTCAAATGTTTGTCATGCATCACTATATTTACACACTCAAGAAGTGGCCGAGCCCATTTTAAGCACTCGTAACAGCGCTGTCCTTGAGGGAGGATATTTTTCCGTCTGACTGTATTGTAGTTTCGACCCCAGCAATCGTAAATCTGCGTAAAGGCCGCCTGTTCATTGGGGACCGCAGACAAATGTGTCTGTGCTGCACTCATGTTCTTGGACTTGCTGAAAATTAGGTCAGAAAAAAACCCAATAAACAAGTCATTTTATTCGGGCCGTCCTCATTAAAATGTCTCACTCTTGAACAAGTTAGATAAAGGTTTTGTGGGGCGGAGCTTACAGCTTATTGGTCAGCAGAATAGCATTGCAGCCACACAAGATGTTTATATTGTTACAAATATTTATAATTAAAAAAAAAAGATTTCTATTTCAAATAAACACAGTTCTTTTGAACTTTATATACATCAAAAAAATCTTGAAAATCATGTCAATAATCAATAATCAGTTTCTACAAAAATTTTAAACAGCAGAACTGTTTTCATCATTGGTGATAAGAAATGTTTTGGGGGGTTTCTGAGCAACATATCAGCATATTAGAATTATTTCTGAAGGATCATGTGACACTGAAGACTGGAGTAATGATGCTGAAAATTCAGCTTTCATCACAGGAATAAATTATATATTCAAATATATTCAAATAGAAAATAGAATTTTAAATTGTAATAATATTTGACAAGACAATTTTTTACAGTATTTTTGATCTAATAAATGCAGCCTTTGTGAGCAAAAGAGACTTCTTTCAAAACAAATAAAAAAATTGGATACTGACCCTTAACTTTTGAATGGTAGTCGTGATTTTGTTCTTTGCATTTTCATTTTAATGGCTAAAATTTCTCTGATTGCGACATTCTGCAGTCAAATATAGTTAATGTGATGTAAAATAATGACTGCTAAACTGTATTTAACCATTGTCCCTGTTTCATCTCTCTTGTAGCACAGCTGTTTTGTCCTCACATAATAACAAAATTTCAACCAAAATCTATTTGAGCTCTTTCTATTTCCTTCTTTAGTTAAAAGGTTTGTGGGGGCGGAGCTTAAAGCGTATTGGTCAAGTTCACTTAGGCCATGTCCGAATCCACTTTTTCTAGTTTAACGACGGGAAAAATGGATGGCGAGCGGCACATGGTCTAAAAGGGTTGTCCCTATTCTCTTAATTAGTAATGGGTGTGTTTTGGGCGTAATGTGCAATAAACCAATTAGAGTCTCATCTCCCATTCCCTTTAAAAATCCACCATGGCGGATTCGCTATTTACATGATGGAATTTGTAAGCGGAAAAAACTGATTGCTTCTCCAGAGAGGAAACGGATCTGCTCGTGCGCGAGGTTAAAGCGCTCAAGCAGACCATCTACGGGACAAGCCGGATTCCACCACATCCTTTTATTTTTAATATTTGGCATGTTTGTCAAATTTGAGTGTCCCTGTGTGTGTAACAAGCAGAGTGTAAGCGCGTTGTGGATCAGCTTATATGTGCACATTACTAACGCGCTCTTTAAACAAAAAAAAATATTGCGTCATAGGCTGCGAGTTAGGCTACTACTACTAGTAAGTTACTACTACTACAAAAAAAAAAAAACTGAATCGAAAAACGGCCAAAAAAATGAATAAGAATAGCCACTAAATGCAAGCAAAATCTCTGTAAACTCAAAAAACTGAAGTCAAAAGGTGAAAAGAACCTGAGAGTCGAATCGGGCGTCGCTCTCCGCTGATGTCCTGACGTCTGATAGTTTGCGCACTGTGATTATCTACACCGCGGGACACGCGATAACCTCTTAATGCACTGCGTGTCGAAACCCTTTCAGGCTGTCCGGCGGCTCTGATCTAACTGAGGCTATAAACAGCTTCCTCACTGAGCTGTTTTGAAGTAAAGACAGGTCCCGGCAGTGGTAAAGCTTTCTGAGGGGGCATTAAAAAATGATGTGGCCCGTACGGTTCAGCGACCGTGTTCTGCCGCAATCTCGGGTCAGACAGAGTGCATCGCGCACGCTAGTTCCTGGTTCATGCCAGAACACGTCACAACACACACGCCACTTAACCTGCTCCGAAACCGCCTCGAAGGACCACGGTCACGTAACGGTCACACAGCAGTTGCTGAAGGGAGCTAAAGAAGTATCAATAAGAAAACTAGCTGAATATTAATAAATTATTTAATACTAAATAAACAATAGTGATGCCAGAAGTCATTCAGATGTGACCTTCAATGTGAAATCAATAAATAAAACATGGCTGTGTGAAAATGGCTGTGGAAAGTCACTTTAAGTGCACTGCTTTTAGCTGCTACATACTGTACACAACAGATTGATTTTTGTAAATCTGTTTATTCAGATTCGTTTTAATGAATTTGTTTTGAAAAACTGAGCAAATACTGAAATCAATCCATGTATTACTGTATGTTCATAGGTAGTGTTTTTTTCTTGTAGCATGTGTGCTAAAGCTAGCATTTTAAAGGGATAGTTCACCCAAAAATGAAAATTCTGTCAGTAATTACTCACCTTTATGTTGTTCCAAACCCGTAAGACTTTCGTTCATCTTCGGAACACAAATTAAGATATTTTTGATGAAATCTGAGAGCTGGCTCACTCCTTCATAGGCTGCAAGGTAATTTCATCTGCCAGCCCAGAAAAGTTAGTCAAGACATCGTTAAAATAGTCCAAGTGACTACAGTGACTACAGCTCAACCTTAAGTTTGTCAAGTGACGAGAATACTTTTTGTGCGCAAAAACAAAAACAAAAATAATGACTTTATTTAACTATTCATTTTCTTCAGTGTGGGCCTCTGACACGAGTTCACGAGAGCGCCACAACGCATGCGCGTGAACTGAGAAGATGGCGCTTACGATGGGAAAGTGTGAAAGGTAAGCCATTCATTTTGCAGCATTGGTAAGGCACTTTTACGTTTTCTCGTTGGTTTCTCACGATTCGGACATCCAGGAAATGCACACTTTAGAACCATTTTAAACACTACATCGAGACCCATCTGCGTCATCTTCTCAGTTACGCGGTTGGAACAACATGAGGGTGAGTAATTACTGACAGAATTTTCATTTTTGGGTGAACTAACCCTTTAATTACAACAATATAATTTCACCTCTTGAATTGGACCTGTAAAAAAAAAACTACTAATCAACAAAAACACCTTAGTAACCCTCCAAAACACCATACCAACACATTAAAAAGCACTCAGAACAACTTAAAAGTCATCATGGTGGCTACTTTTTCACAAGCTAGCATCATTTTTGCCTAGTTCTAGTGAAATACTGCTGTTTTTCACTGTTTTCAATATGTGTTACATGTCTTTTATGATTTAAATAATCATAAAACTGCATCTATGTGGAAGGTAAATAGCACACACGTTGTTTGAATCGTCTTGGCATTTGATAAAAGTTTTGTCTTTCAAAATGTACTAAAATGACAATGGCTGGACTGGAGAATACGCCTCTCAAGACCTGACAAAATCCATCGGCACTGCTTGGATATCATAACAAAAATCTGCCCTATTTTGAAAAATAAATGTTGGAGGCGGGCTCATTTGTTTGTGAGAGTCTGTATTAGAGGTGGGCGATATATTGTTTAGACGATAATATCCAAATTGTTGTCTGGACGATATGCAAAATTGGGATATCGAATATTTCATAATTTGTACAATCCGACCCCCCAAACATGAAAAGAGCTGAAAGAAGTTAAAGAGAAAACAAATAACGCACACTATAACCTTCTAAACAATTATATGTAGCGATCTTTAATACTGTAGGTCAGTACTATTCCCAGAAGCACCCTTATGGGCCCATGTCGTCAAAAACGCACATTCATACGTAAATTCGAAATAGTGCGCGCAGAAGCACATGCGCAAAACCGTTTTTAAAATGATATATGAATTATTTTTATTTGATCATGTCATTTTTACAAACCTACGTTTTGCGCATGTGCTCCTGCAAGCACTTTTTCAGTCACAACACAGCAATCAGAGGAGGACGCGCTGAAAACTGTAATGCTGTTCTCTTCCTTCATAACTCGTACTGAGAAGGTTTGAGTTGCAGAGGAATTTGTGACTGTTTCACCTGTTCAACCACATCAAAGTTTCGTAATAAGTAAGTCCGTGCTTTTTCTCTTTTTTTTCTTATGTGCTGAAGGGCCGCTGTGCCTTGGTGAAACGGTGTTTATAGCCTAAGTGAAGAGCTCTTTTCCAAAACGCCATAAACCTAAAAAGCTGCCTCAAAGAACCAGCAAAAGTAATGATTATGAATATGTAAAATATTGCAATAAGACATTTTAATCGTTTATTAATTTGTGTGTCGGCTGCAAAGATGAAGTTGACGATAGGCTATTGACTCGCGATCTTCGCAGTAGGCTAGTGAACGCACCGGAGAAATGCACATTTATTAGGCTACATAGTTTTATTTTGTTTTGGATGGTTTTGTTTAGAACCAGCTTTCTGTAAATATATTTCACATTTTTTAGGCCTGTGAGGCGAGTAGGCTACGGTCTGGTTAATGATGATCTCCAGTTCAAGCACCTTATGTTGTGATTGCTAGCCTATATTTAGGCTACTTATGTATTAAATCCAGGAAATTGGTTAATGAAAAATGTATTCAAATTAAGATACAATTAATGCAAAACGAAATTCGTTTTAAAGAAAGGCTTTCTGCTTTCTGTTTTGAGGTCTCTGTGAAAGTTTGAAAGTCTTTTAGTGCCACTTTCAGAGCACTCGCGTCCTCCATAATGGAGAACTGTCACGTAATATTGTTTTTTCCTCATAAATGCAAACACGAAAAATAAAAGACAAAAGACTTTTTTTTAAAAGACAAACCATACATTTTTGGGGAAAAAATGGATGGCTTTATAGCGTTTTGGGGAAAAAATGGATGGATTTATAGCGTTTTGAAAAGATTTTTTTTTTACTTTGAATTTATCATCAACAATATTGTTGTTTGATTTAATAATCACTGTTGCAAGAGGTGCCTAGTTCCGTTTTTTTTTTTTTTTTTTTGTAAGTGGAAAAAGTAGGGGCTACCTCAGATTCTGTTTAGTTAGCTCCTTTATTGTTTTTTTTTTTCTATAGCCTACAATAATAGGTCAAATGCACCAAGTCAAAAGACCAACTGGACCTTCTTTGCCAGTTTGCACACATTTCTTTGAAGGATGGCAAAAATATCGTCTGAATATCGATATCGAGATATTGAAAAAAAATATCGAGATATTCATTTTTGTCAATATCTCCCACCCCTAGTCTGTATACAATCGTATACAGTTTTACAACATAAACGGTGCTAAGATTGCATAATTTCTTGAAGAATGATGATAGAGAGCAGATCGTTCAGGCGAAATCTGATGTAAACAATAGACAATATATCAATATTTAATGCTAAGAGATAGTGAGCTTCAAGAGGTTAAAAAAAATAGCTCTATTGTAAGATTAAAAAAAGAGAATAGAATGCATTAAATTGATTGTGACAGTAAATACATTTATAATGTTATAAAATATTTATATTTCAAATGAATGCAGTTATTTTATAAAGAATAAACTTTCTACTCATCAAACATATTGATAATAATCAAAAATGCTTCTTGGGAGCACTAACTCAGCATATTAGAATGATTTCTGAAGGATCATGTGACACTGAAGACTGGAGTAATGATGTTGAAAATTCAGCTTTGCATCACAGGAATAAATTATATATTAAAACATATTCAAATAGAAAACAGTTATTTCAAATTGTAATAATATTTCGCAATATTACTGTTTTTACAGCATTTTTGATCAAATAAACACAGCTTTTGTCTGCATAACAGACTTCTTTTCTTTCAAAAACATAAAAAAAAAAAAACTTGAACAGTAGTGTACATCTACCTCACATTTTACCTCATATTTTTATTTTGAATATAAAAATCAGATATTCTGCAGTCAAATATGGTTAATGTAATGTAAAATAATGACTGCTAAAGTGTATTTAACCATTTTCCCATTTCATGCCTCTCGTAGCACAGCAGTTTCGTCCTCACATAATAAAAAAGATTTTTTTAATGTCTTTTTAACTTCTCGTTTAGTAATTGAAGCTGGAAAAAAAGCCCCTTCAGGACAATACCAGATCCCTCTGCATCACGTCAGGGTCAGACTTCATAAAATTCAATCTTAAACATCAAAATACATAATAAAGTTTCTCTTCTTATACTTGCATTTGGTGCTTTTGACCCCATTTACAAGTGCTTTGTGAATCAATTCGACCGAATTATTATAAAGAACCAGTTAAAAAGAACAATTTGCTTGTGAATCAGACATCACTCACTTACACAAACTTGCCCTTTTACAGCGTAGCCAGCATGTGATTCTCTCTCTCTCTCTCTCTCTCTCTCTCTCTCTCTCAGTGACTACATACTCATATCTGTCAGATCACCATGTCCCCCTGTGATGACCCCTCCCACGGTGACCCTGAGGGTGTAACCATGGAAACCTGCAGTACAGAGACCTGCCAATCATCCTTAGAGAAATAAGATGATTCAAACAAACACCACCATAAAGAACGGGTCACATGTTGACGAATACACAAACACTCTTTTCTCCGTTACAAACATCATGTCTGTTTTTATTTATTCTGTGAAGCTATCTGAAAGCAAACTACCAACCACTACAGACTTAGAATAGACATATAAGCTGCATTTTAAGGCATCATCACATGCACCTGTAACAAATGTAACAAATCACAAAGAGCTCCGTGACTAAAGTCATCTAAGAAATCTGAAAAATGTTCATTCAAGACCAAAAAGTATAGATAAAAATAGTTCTAAATAATTAATAATGGACTATTCCACCAAATCTTGTATTTGTGTGTGCCATATCACTGTAAAAAAAAATATGATTAACAAGTTATGACAATATTTTATATTATATTACATTTTATGTTATTTTACATTGCTTTAACTCATCATAATTAGTTAAGCAATTTTCTACTTTCTTTTTATGTTATACAAGATTCAACTTATTTTTTAAGTCAGTGAAATGTATTTTAAGTTGAAATGACAAAAAAATCCAAGTTGATTGTACTTAATTTAAGGTAGCAACTTTTTTTAAACAATAGTGGCCGAAAGTGATGTTCGGAGTGGATATTTGTTTTTAATGACACTACAAGTTCAATTAAACAATCAAAGTATGCAAAAATATTAGATTTTTTTTTTTTAAATATGAGGGAAAAACAAAACACTAAACTTGGTTAAGGTATTTATCTTTTATTTTACTATTAAAAAATGCATAAAAAAACACTGTTTTAGAGGGGTTTTGGTCCCATTTTCTGCTCAAACCAGATAAGACCAGTAAATAGGCTATTTTTATAGTAGGGGTGCAGCGGAATATGTGAGTCTCTAAACTCGTAAAAATACATAAAAATGTATTTTAAAAAAATATAAGAATAGCTGTCTGCTAAATATAGATACATATGCACTGAAAATAAATGCATTTTCATGTTTTAAGGACGAAGAAACCTAGAGTGCATGCGTATACAACATATATCTGCCTTTGCGTTTATATTGACGTCCACAAACATGCGAACGCAGCACATTCTGATAAATGCTAAAAGCAAGGCGTGCAGTAAGAACACATTACACTCTTATTACCAAAACAAACATGCAGCTTATGTGTGTGAAAGAGAGTCTGGGATTTATGTTGTTCCTGTGTGGGGGTTACAGGGGAATACATTCCCTCTCATTTGACTTCTCACTGGTACTTGAGCTTGCAGTGCCTCAAGGTTACACACACACACACACACACACACACACACACACACACACACACACACACACACTGAGACTATGTAGATAAATGACTCTAGTGTGCTAGAGTTTGATCCAAATGAAGCAATGATGTAGCTCAGTGGCCCGTGCCCTACATCTCAGTATGCGCGTGTGTGTGTGTGTGTGTGTGTGTGTGTGTGTGTGTGTGTGTGTGTTTGTGTGTGTTTGTGTGTAGCTACAG
Source organism: Abramis brama (assembly GCF_963993115.1). NCBI lineage: Eukaryota > Metazoa > Chordata > Actinopteri > Cypriniformes > Leuciscidae > Abramis > Abramis brama. Next base: position 30,632,747 of record NC_139980.1, read on the forward strand.
TAGCTGTGAGCTCACCAGCAAATGCCAAAGCTTCTACTCTATTAGACAGAACTGCCCTGGGCTGAAACTGAATAGCCCTAATGACAAAATATAAGGCGCGATGCAGCCAGCAGGCCCTAATTGAATCGTTTGTCTCACAGTTTTTGAAATTATTGCTATGGAGACACTTAGCTGCACTTTCCTGACCATTCTAAAGCATTTAAAGATTTTAAAACAAATTCTGTTGCAGTCTGCGGCAAAAAAAATTAACTGTTTGGCTGTTGGCGCAGAGGTTATTTTATAACATCACATCCATGTAAATCTATGTGAATCTATATATCAGAGGCTGGCAAACTTTCTGACATGAATTGAGACTTATTTGTCTTGGTTATAATATAATATAATATAATATAATATAATATAATATAATATAATATAATATAATATAATATAATATAATATAATATACACTACTGGTCAAAAGTTTGAAGACAGTACTTATATTTTAAGCGAGTATGCATTAAATTTATCAAAAGTGACAGTAAAGATATATATAATGTTATAGATTTCAAACAAGTTCTAAACAAATTTGAGCTCTCTATAGCCTATAAAAAAATGCATTATGGTTTCCACAAAAATATTAAGCAGCGCAACTGTTTTCAACTGACAATAAGAAAAGTTTCTTGAGTAGCGAATCATCATATTAAACTGATTTCTGAAGGATCATGTGACACTGAAGACGAGTAATTATGCTGAAAATTCAGATTTGCATCACAGGAATTAATTACATGTTAAAATATATTCAAATAGAAAACCGTTATTAAATTATATTATATTAATTAATATAATATAATATAATATAATATAATATAATATAATATAATATAATATAATATAATATAATATAATATAATATAATATAATATAATATACTCATTTTACACACAAAAAGGTGAGCTAATCATAAGAGGGCATTCACATGTACAAAAACAAAGTACATTAACATATGACTGTCTTCATTTACATATCAACCTGAACCCCTATTGATTATTCAGCAACCTGGTACGTCTGACAAACGATAGTGTGAAAGTTGCGCAGAGGTTAACCAATCATATTTCCAGCAAGGGATCAGCAAGGGACGTCAGCGTCATTTTAAGGGTCAAATGAACTTCAGGGTAGGATTACAGATGCAGATTATGCATTGACGTGTAGCATGTGTCAGACGTGCAGACGTGAACAGTCCTGTGGCTCAATAACACAACACGTCATTTCTCATGACTCTGCGGGTTCAGTACTTTCTGTTCGTGTGGGTCGTATTGATGTTTGCTTTATTGTTTAAAACATCCCACGCTCGCTCTGTCTCTGATTCATGTTCTCTTTATTCTATATGCGGTGTTTGGGTGAATCTCACAAATACTGTCAAGAATATGTCTGGATCATATTTCATCCCAAGTACAAAAGAATGAAATAAGAAATTATAGTTTGCTTGAGGAAAATGAAGCCGACACTTAAACCACAATAAAAATATCACACACAAAACAACTGTGTTTAACTGTAAAACTGGGGGGGGGGGGGTAAATTTTACTTTTATTTTATTATTTTTCTTTTTTAGTTTCTTAAAATAAAAAAAATAAAAAAGTTCTTTATGCAAAATGAATTTTTTCAAGTGTGAAATGTGACCTGCACAAGTCTTTGTGAGATTCACCCATGTGTAGGACTAAGAGCACAAGATTCTCATTTACCTGAAACTCTCTTTGGGGCTATGCATGCCATCGAGCCTGTCTGAAAAACTCTACAGAGCGTCATCCAGCTTATTAAAGTGGAAAATGAACTAATTATATATACAAGATCAGCAGGAACGAGAGACAGAGAGAAGAACAGGAGCCGGAGTTAAGAGTGCTCCAACGTCCTTCAGCCTGCAGAAAGGAAAGACTCCTAAAACAACAGCTCACTGCACTGCTGAGAGCAACACTGCATTATCACATGTGAAGTGCTGTGAGGGGACAGCCTCTTTCACCTCACACACACACAGAAAGAGAAAGAGAAAGAGAGGGTGTTATAGTAATGGAGCGGCCTTTCTGTGACATCACACACAAACATTCAATAAAGCATCAGTTCGCTTTTACAGTTTCTTCTAAAATACACTTTGCTTAATTGGGGGGGGGTATCAGATTAATTGAAAACTAATTCAAGTGATGGATGGATGGATGGATGGATGGATGGATGGATGGATGGATGGGTGGATGGGTGGATGGATGGATGGGTGGATGGGTGGATGGATGGATGGATGGATGGATGGATGGATGGTACAAACAGAAAGAAATACGGAAGATGGATGGATGGATGGATGGATGGATGGGTGGATGGGTGGGTGGATGGTACAAACAGAAAGAATTACGGAAGATGGATGGATGGATGGATGGATGGATGGATGGATGGGTGGATGGATGGATGGATGGGTGGATGGGTGGATGGATGGATGGATGGATGGATGGATGGATGGATGGATGGATGGATGGATGGTACAAACAGAAAGAAATACGGAAGATGGATGAATGGATGGATGGATGGATGGATGGATGGATGGATGGGTGGATGGGTGGGTGGATGGTACAAACAGAAAGAATTACAGAAGATGGATGGATGGATGGATGGATGGATAGATGGTACAAACAGAAAGAAATACGGAAGATGGATGGATGGATGATGGATGGATGGATAGATGGATGGATGGATGGATGGATGGATGGATGGATGGATGGATGGATGGATGGGTGGATGGATGGTACAAACAGAAAAATACGGAAGATGGATGGATGGATGGATGGATGGTACAAACAGAAAGAAATACGGAAGTTGGATGGATGGATGGATGGATGGATGGATGGATGGATGGATGGGTGGATGGATGGGTGGATGGGTGGATGGATGATGGATGGATGATGGACTGTAGAGATAGAACAGCATTTATTTTAAATAGAAATCTTTCGTAACATTTTAAATGTGTTTTCTGTCACGTGTGACTATAATAGTCGGTTTAATGGCAAGTTTTATTGTGACAAATTACCCCATAAAGTATGACAACATGCCCCGCACATGTGTTCGATGAACTGCGTCTGGTCAATAATGGTGGAAATGTTCATTATCTTTTTGTAGCCAAGTCATTACAGTATGTGTCTATAAAGAAAACGACATTCAAAAATAAACAATATTCCAAGCAATATTCACTGAAGTGAGAATATGACAACCAGCCCTGCACGGTCAATATTCTGTAAAACCATCAGTAAAAGTCAAAACTCAACAATCATATCCAGTGGTAAAAATACGTTGATGCTTCATGCGTCTTTCCTTAACGTCCCATATTAATACATCATGCAAAAGTCTAATAATATTAGTCCACAAACAGTGAGAGAGATTTAGCCCTGCACCAAATGATGAAGAGCCACTTTTCCATTTACTCCCATTTGTTTTGGCATGCCCTCGCTTCACTTTAGTCCATACAATAATTATCTAATCAAAACAAAGTGTGCATTAAAGTGAGGATTAGAAAATGCATATAAGATCAAAGCTTTATTTTGCAGAACATAAACTAGACAGATAATCTCATAAAATGCTCATTAGCACACAATCAAGCCCTGGCAAACATAAGCATCACATGAAATAACTCGCTAGACGGACTCGCCACAGAGAGCATCCTAATGTAGCATGTGTCACAATCGCCATGGCGATGCATTGATTTATTGCTACGGCAACCATCTCAGCTGCTCCATATAATGTCTAACACGTTATCGTCAGTGGTGGCTGAGCATTCAGACTTAGTAAATCAATATGCGTCTAAGCACTGGGAATCATGACATACGCTTGACAGTATTTAGATGCGAATAAACAATATGAGTGCATGGAGATCAGTGTGTTTGCTTATCAAATAAATTGTATTGGATGAGTGGGAAAAATGAATACAGCTTGTCCATTAATATCGTATTAAACGTGCTGAATGATCAGCAGATGCTCTCCCGCAGACAACGGGACAGAGTCCTGCATTCAATATCTCCACACACCAACCAATAAATCACTGATTTCATTACTGAAAATATATAATGGGTCATTGAAGCAAACTAAACAAATAGCTCAGAGCTACAGCAAAGAGCCAATCATCTTGTGAGGTGAAATGATCAGCTCGGGCCGATCAGTGAGCTCAGATCGTAATGTGGCGACCCCTATAGAGTACATTAGCGCCTGCCGTTATCAGCCGCGCTGGTTCCGGAAGTCATTTTTCCATTAATTTTTCCCATAGAGATTGAGATATTAAAAAAGTCTTCAATAAAGAGTAATAAGACATTAACTAAACCAGTTACTAGGTGAATCACAACATTACAAACTCTGATTTGAAAGTTTTTGAAAATCAGACAAAAATGCATAAGGTACAAGACTGTATAATCTTGTAATGGCTTTAGTGAGGGAATGACCTACAATCCCATGAAGCATTGCAAACAGCATAATTGAATACAATTTTTATAGAGAATCATACAACTACTCGTTTACTATATATACACGTGTTATATATATATATATATATATATATATATATATATATATATATATATATATATATATATATATATATATATATGAAGAGTTCAGATGCAAAAACCTCTAAGTGCCATCTGAAAATTTCTTCTAGAATGGTCATTTTTATCAAGCTCGTATATTTAAGTTCAGTAATTTCACTTAAATGACAGTTAGTAGGTAATTTTCATTGTCATTTAAGTGAGATTACTGAACTTAAATATACAAGCTTGATAAAAATGACCATTCTAGAAGAAAATTTCAGATGGCACTTAGAGGCTTTTGCATCTGAACTCTTCATACAGTATATAGGCACGTGTTCCTTTTTTCGACTCTCTGATTGGTATAATTTTCTGTACAGCATCATGGGTAATGTAGTTTTTCGCTAGGAATTCTGCTGTTAAATACGATTATTTAAAAAAAATAAACTGAAATAATATGGACTGATGACTTCAACAGAAGCAAATTGCATAGATTAACAACCTCGTAGCTCACAGTAGGGCTGTCTTTAAAGGTTTATAAGTTACCGTTAAAAATCTATTTCCCTATGGAGAAAATAAATGGAGTTTTTACTTTTGGAACCGGACTGTTGCGCTCTATAAACTCCAGTTAGGGTAGACGCCACATTTTAAACCTTACCATATCGTAAAAAAAAAAGAAAAACATTGGACCTCTGCAATTTGCCCGTCATTAGAACAGCCGCATCTGAGGCAGTAAGTGTATTGAATTACGTTTTCATCAATTTACAGATTATAAAGTTTATTGTAAATATGTTGGATGATAATCCATTGGATGATAATTCATCTGGTTATAAAGGATGAAGTGCTTCGTACATGCTATTTAGGACAATATTGACTACAGTATGACTCGACGATAAATCCTAGACTAAGACACTCTTCTCCGCTCCTCAAATACAAATACAGTATATATACGCTACATTCACGATAGAGGTGGGCAGAGTTATGAGGTTTAACTGGTTTTTGAGGAGCTAATGGAGTTGCAAGGTTTAGTCAAAATCTCTTTTTAATACTTTTCATTTGTTAAATATTTGCAAAACCCACAGACACACGTAAAGGGTGACCAATAGTAATTTTTATGACAAAAAATATGGAATTATATGGAGATACAAGGTTTCCTATATAAAACGTTGAGCTAGAAGTCTGCATTAAAGGTGCAGTATGTTATTTCTCATAGCCGTTGCTGAACATTGTTGATATTTGAAATCAACCCAAAACAAACACACCCTTCTCTTCATTGCTCCGCCTCCAAAGCTCACCCTCCAATCTTAACCGGCACGGTCCGAGTCGCATGCGAGGCGGTGCACTAACAAGGACACTAATCAAGGACATAAATCCAAGAGTGGATTTATCGTAGCAGAAGCGCAACAAAATAATGCTTCACGAAAAACAAAGCGAAGATGATGAACGAACGACAAGGAAACACAAAGAGTGAATACAAACAATAGTTTGTTGTTAGTTACCAATAGAACTTAGCTCTCTCCAGTGCTGGAAAGCTTTTCTAATATTAACGCGGGTCCTAAAGCTCTTTCATAACCCTTCATTTTTCAGTGATATTCCTCTGAGCTTTTCTCTTTTGTAATGTCTCTCAGCCATCTCTCTTTCTACAGTCTTTCTTCAAATCTCCCTCTTGCTCGTTCGCTCTCCTCCAGTCATACGCCCTCTAATGCTGTTGGCTACACTTACGTTGTTGTGTCTGGTTGTGTCGGTCCGACCAACTTTCAAACAGGGTTCTTCAAACATCGCCTAACCCACCTTTAAATCAAAGCTCCAGCAGCAAAACTCTGCTCTCTTTATTATCGACTGGTTTTCACGCTGTCTTTCACTCCCATCTCAGGCTCCCACCACCTCTGCCTCATCATTTCACAGTCATTACATCTTTTCAAATGAGCCTGAAATGGCTTTGTTGCATTTTGGAATCGAAAACGTATCTTTTATCTTTTTTTTTGGGCTGCGTCTATTTGCCGTATGCACCTGGATATTATGTGTCTCCAAAGTGGGCACTTCAGGTGACTGTGAAAGGGAACGGCTCAATTACAGATCGTGTGGCTTTGTTTGGCTTGCTAGAATAGGGGGGAAATGTAGGCCAGCTAGTGAACGTGGTTGCAGGGTACAAATTAATGGTTGAAAGTCCAGAGATTCCATAGCAACAGCTTGATGCCCAACAACTGACCACTGGAACAAAGAGGTACATCAACAAAACAGAATACCATTTTTACATTTACATATCACAAAAAACTCATATATCATATATACATATCACAGTCTTAAGGATTTTTATGATAGGGGAAGCTAAAGACAATCTGAGTTGTGCAAATGAACCTCAACAGATTGTGGCCCTTGAAAGCCATTGTCTATTCGCACACAGAGGGAACTGCAAGTGCTCTTCATGTGTTGAGGGGGTGGAACCGGCTTCAGACGCACGTGGAACAGATCGAGAAACACGTAGGCAGACGAGCGGTAAAACCTGAGGAGAGGGTCAAAGTTTTAGCGGAGACAGAGGAGGAAGAGGACAGAGAAAGGTTAACAGTGAAAAATCACATGTACTCCTCTCCTAAATTGAGATGACGGGAGAACTTGATTTGAAGATGTTAACACTTCCGATGCTAATTTGGGTACGCACAAGAGGAAAACCTTAACTAGCCTTTTGTTTTGTGCAAATGTAAGTTGTAATAGTGTGTTTATTTTGTGTAGGCCTATCTATATCTGATTTATCTCCAATAGGATGCATTTGGTAAAAAATTCTTCAGCGCATGCAGCTCAAACAGCAATGCACAACTAATAATGACTATGATTGGGACTGTCATATTACATAACATTATACAGAGAACAATATTGTAATAAAACGTGAATTATTTAAATTTACCGTGTTTCAGCACGTTGCTCCAGCAAGAGCGAGTCCACAACATAAAGTCACACATTCTGACTAGCACGTAACTTAGTTCAAGTTCACTTGTACATTCGCGTCATTTTGTACAGATATAATTTGTTATATGTTTATTTTGTATAAATCTGATTAATCTCATATGGGATGCGTTTCTTTGAGTTAAATAACGCGCTAGCAAAGTGCTCCAGTTTACCAGTGTTCATTCAGCGAGCAGCTCAAACAGCAATGCTCAACTAACAATAACTATGACTGGGACTGTCATATTACATAACATTAATGAGAACACTATTTTAATAAATTGTTGAATTCATTAGGTTTAGTTGCCGTTTTTTCAGTGCGTTGTTCCAGGAAGAGCGTGTCCACAACAGGAGTACACATTCTGACAGGCACGCATCTGAGGCGGTGTTGGTGACACGTTGTATTAGTCGTTATATTTGATTATTAAATAAGTAATTTAATAAATGATCAATCACATCCTTTTACAATCCTACTAGCCCTTTATTTAGATTAAAAACCCTTCTCATTGATTGGTGAGGAACATGGTGTTTTGAGCAGCATTTGCACACGCTGTCATGCTGTTGGCTATAATGCCACTGCAGAAGACATATTGCAGTATTAAGGCGATTAATCGATTAATTGATTGTTAATTTAAACGACAATATATATATATATATATATATATATACATACACAGTATATATATATATACACAGTAAATATATATATATATATATATATATATATTATATACAGTATATATATATATATATATATATATATACATACAGTATATATATTGTCGTTTCAGGCTCATTTGAAAAGATGTAATGACTGTGAAATGACAATCTGAGTTGTGCAAATGAACCTCAACAGATTGTGGCCCTTGAAATCTATTGTCTATTCGCACACAGAGGGAACTGCAAGTGCTCTTCATGTGTTGAGGGGGCGGAACCGGCTTCAGACGCACGTGGAACAGATCGAGAAACACGTAGGCAGACGAGAGAGGGTCAAAGTTTTAGCGGAGACGGAGGAGGAAGAGGACAGAGAAAGGTTAACAGTGAAAAATCACATGTACTCCTCTCCTAAATTGAGATGACGGGAGAACTTGATTTGAAGATGTTAACACTTCCGATGCTAATTTGGGTACGTAAAAGAGGAAAACCCTATGTATGTATATATATATATATATAAAAAATTATGGAAATAACATTACAACAATTTTTGGTCAAGATCTTGTATTGACATTGCAAGAGTCGATCACTCTGTAAAGTCTCTTCCAGCACATCCCAAAGACTGAACTCAGAGGTGCCAATTCATGTGTGAAAATTAATCTTCATGCTCCCAATCATAGACTCTTAAGTATTTGCCCATTAAAATACAAACAGCAACTTTTTTTTGCCAGGCAGTGTGTGTGTGTGTGTCAGGGTTTACAGAGGAAGCAGACAAGATGGTAGGTTTAACTCTTTTAATTGCAGAATGAACGGAGAAGCAGGAAGATGGTGAGTAACAGCAACACAGAATAACAGTGAATGCTTAGCTGATTGGTAATGTCTCTCTATTTCTCTCTCTCGTAGTTGACCCAGGATGGAAGGCTGAAGAGGAAGGCGGGCTGGCAGAAGGATGAGGCAGGCTGGCAGAAGGATGAGGATTCACGTCAGGTAAGTATCCAGGTAGGTGTGTGGAGGGGGCTTGTGAGTCATGTAATGACGAGACCAGACAAGTGACTGCAGGGAGAGTGCACCTTATAAAGGGAGTGCTGGTGATGGGACACAGGTGACAGTGATTAGTAGTCCGGGGATAATGAACGGGTGACTGGATGAGAGGGCGGAGAAAGAGAATGAGTGGGCGGAGGTGATGAAGAGCGTGGTGGTGGAGATGGAATCCTGACAGTGTGTATGTATATGTGTATATATATATATATATATATATATATATATATATATATATATATATATATATACCATGGTATTGCCAAAGGATCAGAAATCTCAAGGATGTAATCAAATATTGAAGACTATGGACTCAAGACTTAAGAATCATCCATTTAAAAAAACATATTGATGGTCCAATAACTGCGGTCTTGGTATAACGCTTCCTCTAAATTCTCCTGTGTAAAAAAAAAAAAATAGAGAGCGTTTCAGAGAGCTTTAAATGGTTAACCTCTCTCCGCTGCGATTGATTTGAAGCATACTGATTTCCTACAGTTTATCAGAAGCAAGGCACCTACAGCAGCTGGATTATTCCTGCAAAACTCAACACTTATTGAGGGAGATATTGGTGAAGATATCGCTTGGCGTCAGGCAGCACAAAAGCCCCCAAAGTCCCATCTTCCTTCATTCACATGCGTAGCCGTTGTATAAACGTCTGAATGACAAGTGAACTACAAACTGCTGGACTCAACCGCTCTACACATACTCAACTGCTCAGAATCAGCGTTAGCTTCTCTAACAGCAGGAGGGCAGGGGGATTTCTCTTCTCCACACTCTCTCTCACGCCATGAAAGGTTAAAAAGGCCCGAGACGAGTTCATAAAAAAATTAGAAGTCCTATAAGATTAAAAGAAGAGAAGAAAGACGGCTTGAAGAATTCGCCCGGAGCGAGTTCGCCCCGCAGACCTACATCAAGAAGACTCAATCTTTCAGGGGGAAATTAGACCTGGACTAAAAAGAGTCAAGGGAAGGCCTCTGTCTCACTCCTTCACGAGTGTCATGAATTGATTCAAAGACAACAGCATGTTCCAGCCTCACTTCATTTAGACCCTGGATGAAAAAGGATACATGCCGATGAATGGCAACCTCAGTCTTGTTTTCCCCTAGGCGGCTGATTACGGTTTGATGGAACGGCAGCCGCAAAAACAAGGATGGACTGCGGCTCTGCTCACTTGTGTACGAACTGGATGGGATTAAATTACCCAAGCATCATATGGATGATGTTTGTATTTAAGGTGTTTTATGGGCACAAATGAGTAATCATGGGAGCCACTACTTCCTGTAAATCTGTGTCATGACAGGAAGAAGCGAACTGCAAATATAATGCTGTATGTAAAAAGTATTGCTCATTGTCAGTTTATTGTTCGTTGCTCGTTGTTAGTTCACTAGTTAGTTGTGTTAACTATGTATACAAGTTTATTGGAAAGTGTTACCAATATTTTTATAATGGATTAACAGTTTACACTTAAGTTGCCACTTAAAACAGTAAGATAAAATAATAAAATATATATATAAAATAAGATCAAATAAAAAATAAAATAAAAATAAAATAATTAAATAATTTTGCATTATTTGCTTACAATTCTAATTAATATATTATTATATTTATAATAATATAATATAATATAATATAATATACACTGCAAATGATTTTTGAAGTTGTAAATAAAACAAAAATTACAAACGTCTTACAAGAAAATACTATTTCAGTCTTTCTACTTCAAAATTTCACGTTTAATTCAATGTGTTATTACAAATAAACAATACACTTGCCTTATATAATGTTTTGTACTAATCTTATACTAGTATACTTAACAAGAAACATGACAAGAATCTACAATTGATGCACAGTCATTATGAGAGGATAAGTGAATTAGCTAAATCATCTCAAATTATGAATCTCTCTCAATCTATGAAAAAAAGGTTTGTGGCAATGTAAAAACATTCACACAGCACAGTATTCACTGACATTAATGTACCTGAACCGTGAGAATATAATGCTGGGCGGTTTTACTGTCAGTCCCGCCCGGCCCTCATAATAACAGTCGAGTTTGATAGCATCGAGTTTGATAGCTCATAAACATCTATCATTACAAACCAGCGGCAAACATCTTTCTTACAGTGCCGACTTATTGCTTTCCATCATTTTGGTCAAAACAACATGGATGTCTCTACTTTCAGCTGATCGAATCATTGCCAAAATATTAACCAATAATATATGTTTCCATCCAATCAAATTCCAATACCTACATTTCACTTAGAAATACAACAAAGACTCTTCTACTCAAGTAACTCCACCCAATTACTCCCAGTTGGCTCATTTTGACCAATTTGTTAAGAATCACTCTGACTGAATCACTGAATCAGTAAGGTGTTAACTTGAGACTCACTCTGACCGAATCACTGAATCAGTAAGGTGTTAACTTGAGACTCACTCTGACCGAATCACTGAATCAGTAAGGTGTTAACTTGAGACTCACTCGGATCGAATCACTGAATCAGTAAGGTGTTAACTTGAGACTCACTCGGATCGAATCACTGAATCAGTAAGGTGTTAACTTGAGACTCACTCGGATCGAATCACTGAATCAGTAAGGTGTTAACTTGAGACTCACTCTGACCGAATCACTGAATCAGTAAGGTGTTAACTTGAGACTCACTCGGATCGAATCACTGAATCAGTAAGGTGTTAACTTGAGACTCACTCGGATCGAATCACTGAATCAGTAAGGTGTTAACTTGAGACTCACTCGGATCGAATCACTGAATCAGTGACCTGCTACTTGCTGGATCAGTTCAATTCACAAATTAATCATTCAGTGTGTTTTGTGAACCAGTTGCAACTGATTCATTTATAAGAACTCTGAATGAACTTTTCAGCTGAAATAGCTAAGGAAAAAGTATTAATCAATAACATATTAACATGTTTCCATCCAATTAAATCCTGATGCATAAAATCAAGGTACTGGTCTAATGTATATGCTTTAAAAAACACTGGATTATATCACAGACTATTGTCTCACATTTAGCATTCCTCAGCACAACAGAATTGAAGGACTGCGCAAAAGTTGCTTTGTTGCTGCATATACAGCATTATTTGACAGATTTTAAAAGCTTGCCTCCATAACGTTCCTCCCTCCGATTGAATCAATAATGAACTCTAACGTGTTTGGCTGGAATGGGAAAAGCTCCTCTCTGAGTCTATGCTCTCCCCGTGATCGATAATTATGTCCCCAAAGGGTGTAAGATCTCAGACTCGAGTGTCACACACACGTGGCTTCACACATCGGTTTGATCTCGCAATGAGGGTACCGTGTTTCTATTAACCCGCCTTGTCCTGATCTTATCCCACACCTACCCTGATGGGTATAATCACCTTTTGGAGATTAGCAGTTGAGCTCATAGACTCTGAACACATTGAAGTCTCCTGTTTGACGGAAAGATACACTTCCCTCCAGGTAATCATCCTGCCTCAGAGACACGAACAAACTGAGGCGGATCATTGTGAAATGTGAGTCATTACTCAAAGAAAATAATCAGAGCCACTTTCATCCAACCAAATATGCTTCCTGTGTGAAGTAGCATGAAACATTACCTGTAAAAACAATGAAAACTCATTATCTGACACAAATTCGGCAGGTTTCTCACACAAAGCTATCATATGACTTCCAAAGTAGGCTGCATGAATTGGTGGGGGGGATCTAATTGTGATTTTTCTAATAATAACTGATTGCAAAAATGAAATATTTTTTTTAAAAAAGCTCGAAGTTTGCTATGTTTGTTTGTAGGGCTGCACAATTTGGGCAAAAACTGTATATAAACTGTATATACTATAAAAAATGAAATAATGTGAAAACAGTGAAATTGTTTAATATTTGAATATTTTTGTTTCACATTTTTATATGTAATATTAATAATAACTATTATATACATAATAATAATACTAGTATTATAGTTGAATAGTATTAATAATAATAACTTATTATTGTTATTATTATTATTAGCAGTAGTAGTAAAAGTAGTAGTATTAATAGCAGTATTACAAATAAAATTCTAATAATAATGTTAATAATAATAGTAGTAGTAGTAGTAGTAGTAGTAGTTTACAGATGATGATGATGATAAATATTAATATAAAATAATGTGAAAGCAGTGAAATTGTTTAATATTTACTCTTTCATATTTTATATGTAATAATAATAATAATAACAATAAAAAATAGCAATAGTATTTTAGAATAATAACTATTAGTAGTAGTAGTTGTTGTATTAATAGTATTACAATTAAAATTCTAAAATTAATAATAATGTTAATAATAATAATAGTAGTAGTAGTAGTAGTAGTAGTAGTTTACAACAGCAATTATTGTTGTTGATGCTGCTGCTGTTGTTATTAATAGTAGTAGTAGTGTTAATATTAATACTAAAAATATTGAAATATTTAAAATATTAAAATGATTTTGCAGCAAAATAAAAAAACAAGTATTTAAGAAAACTATAATAATAATGATAATTTTACTGTACAGTACAACTGAATTTCTTTATTTTCAACTATAAAACCATCAAGCCAAAGGCCAGTATAACCTGCAATATGTATTATTTTAAAATTAAAATTTTTGAAGTAAACCATCTCACTCTATACAGCCAATCATAAGCAAGATTTGTTATCTGTGAGCACTATTGATTAAACTGAGTCTCGTTGTGAAAACGCTTGGTTCTGAAGTCATTATGTGTTTAATTGAACCAATAGTTGCTAAAGTGTTATGATATATAAACGGTATAAAAAGATGACGCTATTTTGGTTCCACTGGGAATGACAAGCATCGCTGCAAAGCATTGATTGGTGAACTCAATTGACATTGTCAGAAAGAAAACAAACTACCCAGTGTGTACACACACACACACGCATATGAATGAAGCAGCCACCCTCGCAAATTTTTTTTGTCAATCTCAGTTTACGAGGCTGGCATCGGCTGCAAGCCACCAGAGGAGGAGGCGAAAGACACAGTCGACAAAATTTCGATGTACAATCTGTTCGCCGGGAGGCGGAATCGTGAAGAGAAATTTGCCTCTCAAATCCTGCCTCTGAGCGCACATGTCAATGCCATCCGAGCTGATTGCTTGGCTTTCACATTTGAATAGAATGAAGTGCTATGAAAACGGAGCGTGCTTGGCGCAGATGGTGCTTGGAAGCTGAAAGAGCCCCTGAAAAAAACTGAACTGCAGATAAGAATAGACAACCAAAGAAAAAGCGCTCTTACAAAGTATTTATTAAGAGGTGTGGGTTTGCAAAAGAGCCCTTGTCTGTCGCAGATACTGAAAGATATCCATGAAAACAAGTTAACCTTCTTTAAAGGTTTGTCCCTGAGCAAATTATTGTGCTCCGGAGTAGCCTTAACCTCTGATGAAACCAGTGAAGTTTCGCCAATGTGAACTTTGACTCGCCATTAGCAGAAAGAAAAATCTGGATTGTCCCTGGAATCTACATGAAGGCCAAAAGACACAAAAGGCAGAGTGAATGAGAATGAGAGACGAAAAACCTAGGTTTTTCTTTTTTACTTAAAGGCTTTGCGGTTGGGATAACTTCCCCTTCACATTTCTTAAAGGTGAAGTGTATCATTTCTGCACTGCTGATATCAACAAATGGGTTTTAAAAGGTTTCCCAAACCTCCCCAGTTTACCATTGGTTCAACGGAGAGATAGCCCCGCCCCCAAACGTCAGTCATTGGTTACGTGTAACTCAAATTTCTGCATATTTAGCGAGTAAAAACATTGTATAAAGACGCACTTCACCTTTAAGACCAGCGCATGGTTTGTAAATGCGAATTTATCCGTCTGTCCTTCATTTTAATACACCTCAGAACAGCACAAGTCTCGTGTGCCGAAGAGATTGAGGGTCTTTCAGCGCCTGGGTCGGAATGCAGATCTGCAGGAAGTCTTGTCCTCGTGATGGCTTCCACATCTGTCTGGCCACGACCACGGAGATGTGTAGCGCCTGTTGAACCCCAGCGGGAGGGTTTTACAGCCCCCCCGGTTCACCTCATGGCCCATTAACGGAGGAAAGCGAGAAATGCAGGCGTGCGTATTCCTGGTCCAAACATTCCTCCACCTCCACTGCTGCGTGCAGAACCTCACAGCTCAGCCGGCACTCACATATCTGGGAAAAATCACTGAGTAGGGCCATAAATAAGCAGCAGAGAGGGGCCGCGCACTTATGAGAGAAGCTGGAACAGGCTTGTTTGTATTTACAAACGTTTGAAGTCAATAAGATTGAACTTTTTAAAGAAACTAATACTTTCATTCAGCAAGGATGCATTATTAAGATTTCCATTTCAAATAAATGCTGTTCTATTGAACATTCTATTCATCAAAGAATTCTGAATGATGGAAAAAAAACAGTTTTCAACATTGATAATAATCAGAAATGTTCCTTGAGCGGCAAATCATCATGTTAGAATGATTTCTGAAGGATCATGTGACACTGAAGACTGGAGTAATGATGCTGAAAATTCAGCTTTGCATCACAGGAATAAATTACATTTTAAAATATATTCAAATAGAAAACAATTATTTTAAATTGTAATCATTTTTCACAATATTCATATTTTTACTTTATTTCTAATCAGATAAATGTAGCTTTGGTGAGCATAAGAGACTTAATTTTACAAATCTTACTGTAGGATAAATATATAAATAAATAGTTTCATTTTATTATTGCAATAAAAATGGGTGGGGCACTAAATAAATGAATATAAAATATATAGTAAATCAATACAATGAACATGCGTTACCCAAATGAACTTCCATGTATTATAAAAGTATCTCATATTTACGAAAAGCATCTCATTTCTTTATTTGTCCCCCCCCCCCAAAAAGGCTTGTCAGTTGGTAGAAATTTTATCAAATTAATAACATGATATACTGATTCTGATTCAATCTTCAAATGAATCTTAAATCATTGTGGCATTTAAGTCATTGTGGCAGACGAGTAAAGCACTTTTGACAAAAAATGGCTTGAGAAGTCAATATATTAAACATAAGTCTATCACTAACATAAAAACACATGAAGGTGGTTCTTCAAGCTTGATTTCCTCTTATGATGAGAAAGAAAATTATGCATAGTTCAGGGGTATGATTAATTGGGTTGATTGTGTCAAATCTATCACGTCTTTTCAAATGAATTACGCTTCATGTGTTAAAGTCACATCATTATGCCCCAAAACTGACTGTTTCTGTTGCCGTAAGCACATGAGGGCGTCTGAACAGATGAAGCCGATCTCTTCCGAATCCTGCCGCAGTGACCCCACAACTCTGACCCACTTTAGCTTCAGCCATATATGGCATTGCCAGCAGCAATTAAGAAAAATGACAACCATCACATCAAATTCTGCTGACAGAAATATCCAAGACTTGTCCCCAATAGGGAAACATATTGATTTGAACAACTGAAATAAAACAAGGCGCTTTTCAAAATGGGTACAGGGGGAAATAAAGAGAAAAGAAAAATCCATAACGGTCAAGAAGATATGAAGGATATAAGGACACAAAGGATTCCTACACGTGAGCGGATCTCAGCGCATGATTCGATACCAGTTAAGTTGATTATCACAGAAAATATATTTTATTTTATTTTTTTAAATTGCAGTTACACTCTTACAATAAAAGCAAACTGGGATAGCATAGGGTTTAAAATTCAGAATGTGAAGCTTGTATTTATGTTTCAAATATAACATTACACAGAAGATTAATAAGCAATTCCATCATGCTAGTCTCACTAATTAATTTTTACACACTGTGTTGCCCTGTGTACATCTATTGAAAATGTAGTACTGTAAAAAAGTACTTTTTGCTTTTTAATAAAACTATAAAATGAGGTGTTATTTGTAAATATTCCTTTATTGGGTCAATGTAATTGATCAATTAAGTATTTCAAAGCTACGCACTAGATAAAAATAAAAAAAAAACCTAAATGATAATTATGACAATGACTTGAATACATTTCTTATATGATAAACGTTTTCAATTTCTGATTTGGATGGATGGATGGATGGATGGATGGATGGATGGATGGATGGATGAGACAGAAATACAGAAGATGGATGGATGAAGAGATGGACAGTTAGTGAATGATGGATGGATGGATGGATGGATGGATCGATGGATGGATGGATGGATGGATGAGACAGAAATACAGAAGATGGATGGATGGATGGATGGATGGATGGATGGATGGATGGATGGATGGATGGATGAGACAGAAATACAGAAGATGGATGGATGAAGAGATGGACAGTTAGTGATGGATGGATTGATGGATGGATGGATGGATGGATGGATGGATGGATGGATGGATGGATGGATGGATGGATAGATAGGATAGGATATCTGGGGCTCTGATTTGATAGATATTTACCCATCAAAACAGAAGTTGTTATTCCTGTCCTCTCCCCACAAGCACATTTCACTTTTACTGTAGTATATTTCCATGGAGGGAAGTGTCGTGCAGGTCGAGGCAGAAGGTCAGCCATAGTGCAAACTTCTTGAGATTGTGGGCCTAACTTGAGAGCTGTTATAAGTGGCACTGTGCAGCATTCAAGCTATGCTGTTAACTTGCCAGAAATTCGGATCATTCCTGTTTGATTGTTCTCACTGGGATTCAAACCACGGCTATGTTTGGAATGGCATACTACCATTGCACTAGAACTATTTTTGCCACACACATTACAGTATGTCTACCTAATATAGTATTAGCATTTTCTTCATGCATAAAATAGCAGTGTGACCTTCTACATTTGCCAAAATTAGCTAATACCACGGTATATTTCACACTGCAATTAGGGATGTGTAAATCTACACAATTTAAAACAAAAGAAAAAAAACCCTAGTTAGTATTTCACTAGTTTGGACTTTTGTTAAGAGATGTTCTTGGGTTTAAAAGCATCTTAACAGAGTGCAACAGAACGAGACAGAATGAGATTATGAAATCTTTAAAGGTGAATTATGTAGTTTCTGCGACACTGGTGGCACCCAGCAGAGTTAAAAAAATACAGCATATTTTGCAAACGGCCCTTTCGTGCCCCAGCTCACACATCACAAACAAACACAGCTCTTACGGGTGTTTGTGAAGGCATGTCTCAATGGGTAAAATTAGGCTACTTTCAAGAAAAGGTCCAACATATTAGGAATACTTTTAGCTGTGTTGCTATGTGTCATGAGTGAGCAACTGAGTAGGCTAACACTATGTGGAGCGAACGTGAGTGTCTCGCTTATAATAAACCCATCCAACGTATCTGCCCTGGGCGCAGTTTTGACATGATGTTCCACAACTATTTGAGGCTGTTCATAAAGGTCTAAATGCAGCATAATTTGGCTTGCACCCCTGTACCCGAATCTGAATTTATTTTCCCATGTAATGCATCAGTCATGGTCCCTCAGCAGCTAAACACCCTCAGGCTCCGCCTGCGACAGTACCCACACCCTAAACTCACTAAGAAGAACTTAAAGGTGCTCTAAGTGATGTTGGGTGACGTCACTTCTTGTTGACGTTCAAAGTATTGTCAAACAAAACGGAGGTTAGCTTGACCCTACCTCCTCATCCGCGCACTAACCCCCCAAATCCTTCTTGTTGGTTATTGGCTGGAACAGTTTGTTATGTTTCGTGGTCCAGGTTGGCCCAGATTGTTTTTGTTGCCGTTTGTGGAGCCTGTGCTGTCTACAGAGACCGCGCTTTTTTTTACAGTGTGTTCAGGGGACAGGCAGCTAGCGGATAGTGAGGAGATGTTTGCTGTATGTGACAAAAAATGTTTTGGCCTAAAAAACGTGTGACATTGTTTAGAGCACCTTTAAATTAAAATAAAAAATAAATTTTATACAAAATTACATATTTTTCTAAAAGAAAAAATTATAAAAATAAATAAAAATAAACATTTATATATTTATTTAAAATATATATATTTATATAATTTAAATAATTTATATATATATATATATATATACAGTAAAAAAAAAATATATATGTATTTAATATATATATACAGTAATATATATATATATATACAAAACCATTTTTATATCTTTTTTTTTAATAAATCAAAAATCTAAAACTCAACATCACTAATTGACTAGCTGGTTTCTGGATGATAATTTGGCAATCACAATCATCAGGACCCCCAATCAATGTGATAGACCTTCTGATTTTCAACAGTGATATTTAACACCTCCTCCTTGATTAATTATTTGATTGGATGGCCAAACGTTAAAGGTGAACTATGTAACTATTTTGTTTTCAAAATGTACAAATTTATAGAATGAGCGAGTCCACCATGAATCCATTTTCCAAACAGTGTTTTTGTCTTATCATGAATTACTACGGTACACCTATATTAAGTGTTTATATTCAGACTATTTTAGACCGGTCGGGAGTATGCCAGTACCTGCGTGACTCGTCTTAAACAGAGAGAAGTAGCTCCAGCTACAATGTTCTTCCACAAGACGCATGCAGTTTTTCGCTAGATCGCGAAAAGTGACATGGTGTACCTGTAAAAATGCAACCGATATGCATTTCCAAGGTAATAACTGTAACGTTTCGTTCACATAAAATCAGCATGCAATACAAAGTTTGCAGTACACTTCCATTCTGAAAATAGCATACTATTCTGTCTGCTATCTATCAACCCACAACAGACAAATACACACACACACACACACACACACACACAAGCCCTCTAGACTGCATTATCAGTGAGCGTTCACCCTACCTGCTCCTTTTCTACATTTCCTATTCAGTCTGTTACATTGACTGATGGCTGGTGCATCTGTATTACAGACCTGAGGAGAGACAAGGCGATTGACATCAACACTGAGCCAATAAAAACACAGAATCAGGTTAAGGGAAATCTCATAAACTCTGTGCCTCAGCTGAAGGTCAACAATGGTGTATCTTAAGGAAATGAAGCTTGATTGTCTGAAAACGGGGGTTGTTTGGAGCTCAATGCTGCATGTGTCGTCGTCTTCATACCCAACTCCATCATGCTGTACTCAAAGGGCAGATTTTTATAAAAGCGCAGCAATTCCTCTAATGGCTTTTATGGGAAGGCAGACGGGGCGGATCTGAAGATCTACTGAGGCCCACATCTTTAGATTGAATAAGGTCAAGCTTAAAACACCCCAGAGGAAAAGAGCGATGGTACATAAAAAGAGTTCACGCTTTGACGTGTGACATCTGTGCACTGATCTTCTGGTATTATGTTATATAGATGCCAGGAGATATATAAAGATGAAGATGCTCTTTGAACTATGCTATTAAACAGTAGATGCAGTGTCCAGAATTAGAATTTATTGATTATTTTTTTTATTTTTGAGACATAAAAGTTTCTAACCAGTCATTAGACTGTATTTTCTATTATTTACAGTACCTGTCAAAAGTTTGGAAACATTTAATTTATATATATGTTTTACTTCATCACAATTGTTTTCTATTTTATTGAATTTGTTATTTATTAAAAAGCAATTCCAGTCTCACTTCCTGTCTCAACAAATTTGCATAATGCCCGCCTATAGTCTTCATTGGCTGCCGTGAACGTGTACTTTGACCCTCAAACACTGTAGTTGTGGCTGAGACTGGAAGAGTTTGGTTTGTGTGCCAACATGTCGACAAGACGCTGTTTTCTGCGCTGCGAAAGCAAATCCACTTAGCATGCACCTCGTATTGAATCAGGCTCGTATTGATACAGTAAAACTGATGCCATCGTTACATCATAAGTGCTGAGGAAACCTCTGGAGCTGAAATTCAGACAAGTTTCGTTTCCGACACGCACTGTAAGCACCAATCACAACAGACTGGGCTATGTGACCAATCAGAGCAGAGTAAGCTCTCGGAAAGGAGGGGGTTTACAGAGATTGAATCTTTATCAAACTATTTCAGACACTGTGAGAAAAGAGCTGACGCTGCAGTGCAACTAGGAGCCTTTAAGAAAGTAAATGGGGTAAATTTGGCCTCCATGTTGACTAAAAATGTCCATGAATTTCACACCTTTAAAGGAAGCAATATCCATAGACAAGGTCAGATTTAGATTCTCAAACATTTCTCCACCTATAGAGCGCTCAGCATCTGTTCGGCACATGTAGCCGGTCTATAAATCTCACTGGAATCCCTTTAATGGCACCGCAAACCCAGCTAATGGATGTCGTGCTGTGGTGAAAAACGCTAACAAGAACCATCAAAACAAACATGAAGGCTAACCTCTCAACCTTCTGTCATACCTTAAACGTCATGGGGGTTTTCTGAGAAGCCCTTCAGCGCATCACACCGCATCCCATAAAACACTTCATCAGCACCACGTCCGAAACACGTCTGTTCTGGGATCATTTACAGCATGAAACAGTAATAAGGTCGACAGGAACCCAAGATAAGCAAACGGCTGGATCTGAATGTCCATCAAAATACACATTTAGTATATAAAAGCACATGAATTGTGATTCCAGCGAACGTGTCGGGAGTGTTACAGGAATGTAAGTCTCATTAGGACTGCTTTCCTAAGACCTATTACAGTCCGATCTTTCCACTGTGTGTTTTGAAGGTGCTTTTGTGGCTCATTCATGATTTTTCACACCCAAGCCCTCGGATACGCTACAGGAAAGGTAATACAACCCGTACCCTCCATGATAAATGCCATATTTTCTGTTCTATAATGAAAAATGAAGAGCCTCACAATTATAAAATGGTGCACTTTGTACGGTAGGCTGCATTTCGCAATAGACCGCACAATAATTCAAGGATTTAGTGCATTTTTTTCAATAAATTAATGAAAATGCATTTTGGCGGCCCGACCAGCAATCATATGCATGACATTTTAATTTCTACTTTGCATATAAATAAAACTAACTAAAATCTCATTTGTAGGAATGCCACTGATATTAATCTTCATACGCATAATTGTATATTTTTAAAGTAAAGGGCATCCGTTTCAATTTCCCTTTTTTGCAGCAGCAGTGAAAACGAACTACAATAATCATGCCATAAGGCCCAAAGCAGATAAGAGTAGCAAATGTATTCAAACATTATATTATTATTAATATTATTATAAAATGACTGTAAACTTAATAATACCTATTAGTATTAGTAAGTTTACAGTAATTTTATAATTATTAGTATTAGTAAGTTTACAGTAATTTTATAATTATTAGTATTAGTAAGTTTACAGTAATTTTATAATTATTAGTATTAGTAAGTTTACAGTAATTTTATACTTATTAGTATTAGTAAGTTTACAGTAATTTTATTTTATAATTTTATTATGGCATGATTATTGTAGTTAGTTTTCACTGCTGCGAAAAAAAGGGAAATTGAAACGGATGTACTTTACTATACAAATATACAATTTACAGTAAAATTACTAATAATAATAAGTATTATTATTTTTTATTGTTCACAAAAAAGTATGTATAAAATAACGTAAAATTAATATAATAATAGTACATTATTATTACTATTATTATAAATCTGAATTATTTAATAATAATAATTATTATTATAAAATTACAGTAATATTACTAATACTAAGTATTATTATTTTTATTATTCACAAAAAACATGTATAAAATATGGAAATTTAATTAATATAATAATTATAACACATTATTGTTACTATTATTACAAACCCGAATAATGTAATAATAATAATAATAATAATTAGATAATAATATATAAAATTAGAAAATAATAATAAATAGAATGATGCATTTTTGTGTAGAAGAAGAAGTTTTATTATTATTTTTATTTACAGTACGTATTACAACAAAAAAAGTGAGTTTTACTCCCATGTCTATTGGCTTTAAAATCATTAAAATGCTAAGTTAATTTCTGGGAAAATGGACCAAAAATACGCATGACTCATATGAGAGTATACACAACTTTGTCTAAACAAATAATACCTAGAATACAATTGGTCCCCTTCCCAGACCATCAGCAGCCACATTCACGAGAGATTCACGTGTTACTGTATGGGACTTCAAAATGAACATTTCACGACCTTGTATTTGCATTCAGAGCACAACAGCAAACACTGTTTAGTTGAAATGCATTTGCATGCAAGTTGATTGACCAGCAAAGTTGAGCGCAGGACACCGAAAAACAGCTTAACCCCCACACGCTGCGATAAACCGGGAAACGGCTTTAATCCAAAGTCAAGTCAACAGCTGACAGCCTTGAGTGGCAGTGCGTTGAACTTAAGCACAAATTCCAAATATTAGACTGTATTCTGACAGGTTAAATATAGCAGGTGTTTGAGTGACGGGACGAAAGAGGGCAAAAGCAAGACAGAATGACTGGCAGAGTAAGAGGGCACCAGGGCCTTCAGAGATGTTACCTGTCAATGGGCAGCCCAAAGAAAAAGACGCTCTGTCTGTCTCGCTCTCAGGATGGCACTGATGAGCCAAAGATTTGCCTCTTATTTAGGCTGTTATGACAGGTTAGATTGTTTATTTGATGCCTGGAAAGTTCTCAAGTTCTCCCTCACAAGAGATTGAATTCATTCAGAAGATTTGAAGTGCCTGATTATGTTAATATTGAAATGTGAAAATGCCAAACGGCGGTCCACGTTTGGTTCAAATGTCATGATATGTCACAGCCGGCTGAAATGCCTCACTGTGAGCCACTTCAGTTAATAAGATTACATGCTGGCTGAATTAATGAACAACTGAGAGCATACAAACTGAGAAAATCCATTCTGAAGCACGTTTAAACCCCCTGAAAACAAGCACTCGCCGTAACCCTTCCCCGCGGCTCTAGCTCAGGTTAGCCGTGTCAAGGCACAGATCCAGGGATACCGTGTTCCACAGGGGCCGCGATCTTTCGCTCGGTCATCCATAAAACAGGAGATGAAGTGGCCGGCTTAGCCGATCAATGACAGCGCAGGCAACACAGTCTCTGAAGTTAGTGAACGCTCTGACATTTGGAGAGGAAACGGGAACGTTCTCCTCGGAGCACCTCAGGGTCAACCCATCCATCAGCGCTGTCCTTCCCCTTCAGTGTGTACTCTCAATCTGATCCGTTACACACCTGCTCATAAAAACAACATGAGCTCAACGTGGACCGGTTTCATTTCTTAAAGCAACAGTTCACACAAAAGGAAACCTTATTTGGTCATTATTTACTCGTATTCATGACGTTTCAAACCCAACAGCTGTCATCAATTTTTTTTTGGGACCCAAAAAGTAGAATAACGGCATACAGGTTTGGAACAATATAAATAAATAATCAGAATATGTTCCTGATCTTATTGTGAACGATTCATAGGTGCACATTATTCCAAAGAGAAAAATATAAATATATTACTGGATTTTTTTTTTTAATAAAATAACAAAACATTTTTTTCAATGAAGTAAAATTTTATAAAAAATTAAATTAAATTAATGATTAAATAAATACATGTGAATAATAAATGTATTAGAAAAAAAGATATATATTTGAAAAATATTTGTATAATATTTTACACAAAATAATTTTATTATAAATACTTTAATAAAATAAAAATGTATTGTATTGTATATTTCATCAGAAAAAAATTTGCTCTGCCTCTGAAACAATGTTTGACTGGCATCACCGAATTCTTTTGATTCATATTCCCCAAACTCCCAAACATTTTCTATGTGTTATGTCACATTACAAAACTTAAATGAGTTTCAAATCCAGCAAATTAGCATTCACAATCACAATGCTTTTAACATCTGTAATTTCTATAACACAGAATGAATGCATGAAATGAAGAGCTTGATTTTATCCTTCTGAATTTGATTGGATCGTGAAAAATGTGCTGCGATTTCATTAGTTAGAATAATTTGTGCCTTAGTTACATCAATCAGCGAAGCTGTTTCAGAGGCTGAGTGAGCCAAATTCATTGTTTTGATAAGATAAAAAAAAAAAAAACTTCTTCATTTACTGATGAATACAGTAATTAATAGCAAAATCTAAGAATGTACATAAGCATAAAATAAATACATTTCAGTTTCAGGACGCTTTTAAATTCCACGCACTGAATCCCACCAACATGCTACACCGTGTCACCATCTGCGCATAAATGCAACATTCCCTGTAAAGAGCTTGGCACTTGGACGCTTGCCTGGAATTCTCTGTGTATCCCTATGCGTTCAGATGGTGTTTATGCTAAAGCACAGTCCCTAATGGACCTTAACCCGTACGAGGAGCGCTCCTGAGCGATGGTCCGTCTCACACATTAGGCTCAATGGCTTGCGTGAGATGACATGTTATGACCCCTGCTGTGTGCAGGTCCCCAGGGGGTGCCACCATGGCACACGGATAACCCCGGTCGCGTCGGAGATGTCTTAATCATGCCGAGAGTGGGTGGGTGTGTGGAGGTGTCAAAACAGCAGTTTTTAGGAATGCAAATGAACACGATATAGGCAAATGAATAATTATGGGTTTGCACATCGTACAAGCCTCACAGCATCTTTAAAGAGACGAGGGACAAGCTATTTCGTGATTATTATCAAACATTTGCACGCTTCCTTTCAGCAGGCGACCTCATTTTGCCCATGAAGAAAGCAACAAGCGGCCCAGTCGCATGAAATCGCCATGCCAAGTAATGGATTGAATTTTGCATGGAAATGACTTAAATGAGCCTCCAACTGCAAACCATTTCTGATATGAGTTTGAACACAACAGTAGTCAAATTTAGGAGAAATTAAAGGACTCTGAAGGGCTCAAATGATTTTGATGGTGTGATTTTCTCAATGTTAGTTTAACATTTCACTTAGTACAGGGACACTCCAATTATGCAGTTCGGGGAACACTTTAACAAAACGCGGGGTGACCAGCAGCCAGTGAGTAAAATGACCTGTTAAGAGTAATGATACTTGATTTTCATCTCAATGCAGCACAGAAACCAACAATCAAGGCTATGAATCAGACCAGCCTCATTTTATAACCCAATTCTTCAAAAACAAGTACAACAGTCAAATGAAAAACACTCTTTTCATGTGAATTTGAAGACATGACACAAATGCTTCAATATATCAAAATAAATGCATCCAGTTGAAATTTCAAGCTAACACACACATACATGCTGCACATAAATAAATATACATATATACATATATATATATATATATATATATATATATATATATATATATATATATATATATATACATATACAGTGCAATGCATAAGTGAATACACCCATGCTAAAGTTGACTAAAAAGAGGAATAAAAAATCATATTTTGGAAATTGAACTTAATGCCTTAATTTAAAAAATTAGGAAAAATCCAACCTTTAAGGACACCAATTTTCTTTGTGAATGAATAATGTATCGGAAATAAATAAATGTTCTTCCTTAAAATACATGGTGCATAAGTGAGTACACCCCTATGTTAAATTCCCATAGAGGCAGGCAGATTTTTATTTTTAAGTATTTTTAAAAAAAATAATTTAGGATACTATGCATCCTGATAAAGTTCCCTTGGCCTTTGGAATTAAAATAGCCCCACATCATCACATAGCCTTCACCATACCTAGAGATTGGCATGGGGTACTTTCCATAAGATCATCTCTCAATGCAAATCAAACTAGCTTTTAGGCTAACTGAAATAAAATCATGCCAATCTCTAGGTATGGTGAAGGCTATGTGATGATGTGGGGCTATTTTAATTCCAAAGGCCAAGGGAACTTTATCAGGATGCATAGTATCCTAAAAAAAAATATAAAAAAATACTTAAAAATCTCCTTTAAAGTTGTCCATTTATGTTCGCGATTGTGCTGCATTCATTCACTCACAAAATTAAATGTTTTATATATTTACGGTAGTAAATTTACAAAATATTTTCATGGAACATGATCTTTACTTATTATACTAATGATTTTTGGCATAAAATAAAAATCAATCATTCTGACCCATACAATGTATTGTTGGCTATTGCCACAAATATACCTGTGCGACATGTCTTGTTTTGTGATCCAGGGCCACACATATATATATATATATATCTGCACAATTATGACAAAAATCATAATTGTCGATTATTGCCTTGAAATTGTAATTGCGATTATTAATTACGATTATCACAATTTACATTGAATGATGTTTTGAACAGCTTTATGCCATTGTTTGAAGCGACTGCATGCCATATTGTTACATCAAAATAAACCAGCTGAAAACTCCTTTTCTACAGCATTAAACCTCAAATATCAAATATTTAAAAAATTTTTTTTAAAGAAACCAGACCAAAGTAAAAATATTCATGGTATTATGTTACACTAACTAAAATTAAAACAATGGGGAAAAAACCCTAAAGATAAGCTGTAGAAAGAAAAGAAAAACACATTTTAAGCACACAGAATAATGTAAGTCGACTTTATGTAATTGTGCCTTCGAACGATTAGATAATTGTGGGGATCCATAATTGTAATCGCAATTACAAATTCGATTAATTGTGCAGCCCTAATGTATATATATATATATATATATATATATAAACAATATTTTTTTATTATTGCCCTCAACAAATTAAGTAGGTTGACTTCTCAACTGCTGCCTTCACATGCAAATATCTTATACGTCGTATTTAAGAACACAAATTCATTATAAATCAGTAGGAATAAAAAGATTATAATCGGTACATCTATATTAAACAGTACGTTGGAGGGAAATTCAATTTTCGCAGTTTGACGTTATCTCAGATCTTTGCTAAATGAAGTGCACACAGTTTTTTGAATGTTCAGCAGATGTCATGTCACTTTGCAGCAATCAGTGACTTAAAGGTGTAGTTTTATTCATTCACCTTCAAAGCTTTGTGTTTTTCTTTTCTTTCCTTGGGACACAAAAGAATACATTTCGTGTTGCTCTTTAATTTTCATATGATGAAAGTACATTGTGAGCAGGGGCTCCAAAGCTACTGGAAGCTAGACTTTTATTGAATAGTGGCATAAATTGAAATATGTTCCTCTTATACAGCTTCAGAAGATTTGGAATATAGTGTATGAAACTTTTTATTCTACCTTCGTGGTGCTTTTTTTTGTTATTTTTAGAGCTCAACATCAACAGAAAAGCTATAATAATGAAACAATTTAATTTTCATTTTAATGAAATGAGGTTGTTATCGAATCTAAAATCCTAAGAAAAGGTTGCCACGGATTCCTACAGTGCAAATTCTAATTAGGGATTATGACAAAATCTTGACCACCGTGGGCAGGGCTTTATCTTCAAACACACGAGACACTGACCACAAACAAAAAAAGCTGTGCCGCTTCACTTGAGCCGGGTCAGAGCCGGTCACCGCGTACCAGTGATCAAAAAGCCTCCACATCCCATTAGCCAGACCTCGCAGTGGGGTAACCCAATTAAATCAATTCCATTTAATCAGAGCGGGACGCATGAGCTGAGGAGGTGTGGTTTTCCAGACAGTCTCGTAGCATGTAATCCCGCCGCTTAATCACCAGAGCTGTGTCCACGGAGAAACACTAATAGGAATGTGATGGGATTCCACTAATGATAATCGGAAAGTGTTGCAAATTGATCGACCTCTAAGATCTGAACTTTGTAAAAGGTCTCGCATGGGTCAAGTAACTTGATTGGATTTGTGCTGTAAAATTTTAAAGTATACAAAAATGTCTGTTTAGTGGGACTGTCATTTTTTGAAATGTATAAAACATGTATATATTCTTTGTATAAAAAATATATTTTAAATAAAATTAGTGCTGGGCAACGATTAATTGCGATTAATTGTATCCAAAATAAAAGTTTGTGGTTACATAATATATGTGTGTGTGCTGTGTATAATTATTTTGTATATATAAATACACACACATGCGTGTACAATACAGGTCAAAAGTTTGGAAACATTACTATTTTTAATGTTTTTGAAAGACAGAAGTTTCTTCTGCTCATCAAGCCTGCATTTATTTGATCAAAAATACAGAAAAAAAAGTAATATTGTGATATATTATTACAATTTAAAATAATTGGTTTTCAATTTATTATACTTTAAATTATCATTTATTTCTGTGATGCAAAGCTGAATTTTCAGGATCATTACTCCAGTCTATCACATGATCCTTTAGAAATCATTCTAATATGATGATTCATTATCAAAGTTGGAAACAGTTCTGCTGCTTAATATTTTTTCACAACCTGTGATACTTTTTTAGGATACTTTGATGAATAAAAAGAAAAAAAAAGAAAAGAAAAAAAAAGCAAATATTTTAAAAATAGAAATCTTTTGTAACAACAATATACACTACTGGTCAGTAATTTTTTTTCTTTCTTTTTTTGAAATAAATCAATACTTTTATTCAGCAAGGATGTGTTAAATTGATAAAAAGTGATAGTAAAGAAGATTTATATTATTAGAAAATATTTTTTTTATTTTGAATAAATGCAGTTCTTTTTAACCTTTTATTCATCAAATATATTAGGCAGCAGAACTGTTTCCAACACTCATAATAAATCAGAATATTAGAATGATTTCCAAAGGATCATGTGATAGACTGGATGGCACATGTGACACTGAAGACTGGAGTAATGATGCTGAAAATTCAGCTTTGCATCACAGGAATAAATTATTTTTTAAAGTATATTCAAATAGAAAACTATTATTTTAAGTTGTAATAATATTTCACAATATTACAGTTTTTTTTCTTTATTTTTGATCAAATAAACGCAGCCTTGATAAGCATTAGAGACTTCTTTCAAAAATATAAAAAAAATGTAATGTTTCCAAACTTTTGACCTGTACTGTATGTATTTAAGAAAAATGTGTTATTTATATATAAAATATTTATATATAATATAAATGCTATTTAAATGTATATACATGCAAATATTTCTTAAATATATACATGCATGTTGTATATGTATTTATATATACAAAATAATTATACACAGAACATTCACATATATTACATAAACACAAACTTTTATTTTGGATGTGATTAATCGTTGCCCAGCACTAAATAAAATATATTTTCTATTATTTTTTTTTTATTTTATAAATAAATATAATTGCATGCGCAAATCATAATTAACAATGAATTAACAGTTCCAATAATTAAAAATAAAAATACACAAACACTTAACAAGAATTCAGGTAACACGAAAAAATATGTTATCATTCACACTTTCTTTTCCCTAAAATGCTCTGATTCCAGAGTAAATAGAAGGGAAAAAAACGAATTATCCAGACTAGTTCTGTTAATACAAAAGGGAACAAAAACACACCACAGCTGTACACAGTCTGCAATAAATG
Source organism: Abramis brama (assembly GCF_963993115.1). Lineage (NCBI taxonomy): Eukaryota > Metazoa > Chordata > Actinopteri > Cypriniformes > Leuciscidae > Abramis > Abramis brama. The sequence goes on from NC_139980.1 coordinate 30,663,162, forward strand.
AGCTAACTGATGTATCTTTTTGACAGGCATGAGGGTGTAAAGATATAAAATAGGATCTTTTGAAATATTGCGGTACCTTGGGTCTGTCCTGGATGATGATGCTCATCACAGACTAATGAGATCTTTGGAGAGTATACTCAGGTGCGCCTGCAAAGACAAAGAGAACCGGATCAGTAAACAGACAGGGAGAGAGAGAGAGAGAGAGAGAGAGAGGGAGACTGTTTAGTACCAACTGTAACTGCTGTAAGTGTGTTAATCAAAAAACTCTCAACTAAATATTCAAAACCACAATTTTACCTTAGACTAATGTACAGACTATTGAAACAGGCAAACTTTCTTTGTTTGTATTTTAGGAGTACACTAGCATATACACTTCAGTTTGAAAGTTGGATGAGTACGTTTTTTTATTAAACTTTGCAATGTTACAAAAGATTTGTACACTGTTGAAACACTGTTATAGTCATCATCATTAAAAGGGAACCTATTAATTCAAAATTCACTTTTGCATGGTGTTTGGACATAAATGTGTGTTGGCAGTGTGTGTACACAACCACCCTATAGTGATAAAAATCCACTCACTCCTTTTTTTTTTAATCCCATAAATCATAAGCAGTTTCTAACGCACTTCTTATACTGTGTTTACTCAGCTCTTACGGTGATTTTCTGGAGTAAAACTGACGCTTCATATTTTGCGTGATGTACAATAAACTTTATTAAACTCATCAGTATATTTTTGGCCATCATTCGGATGGGGTCCTACAGCAGGCTTATATTAATAGTGGATACAAGCAATGACAAATAGGTTATAACCGTAATTAAACTAAACTATACCTGTTCCATCTCCATACAGCATATATTATCTGACTCTGTAGGCATTATTGTCCGACTCCGGGTCGAAATGAACACCGTTACTGTGAATTTCTGTTTTGATATTATCATCTTTCCGTTAATGTTAGATGATTGTCAGTTGTTCTGACACTGAGCGCGAGCTCGTGAGGCTCCGCCCCCTGTGCCGTGCAGAAGCAGCTTATTTGCATTTAAAGGGCACACACTAAAACGGTGCGTTTTTCTCAGGCCCAAAAAGTGATGATTTAAAAAATTGTACAAAATTGCTGTAAAAAATGATCTGTTGGGTATTTTGAGCTTAAACTCCACATACACACTCTGGGACATCAGAGACTTATTTTACATCTTGTGAAAAGGGGCATAATAGGTCCCCTTTAAACTGAAGACTAGAGTATTTGCTGCTAAAAATGCAGCTTTGCAATCACAGGAATAAATTACATTTTAAAATAAACTCAAATAGAAAACTTTAAATTGTAATATTGTATATGTATATTTCACAAAATTGCTGTTTTACAGTAATCAAATACATGCAGCCTTGGTGAGCAGAAGAGACTTGTCAACCAAGAGTTTGTCTTGTACTGTTTATATCTGCAACAAAACCTCCTGGATTTAAGTAACTGTCCCCAAATAATTTTTGGTTGGTTGGCTCTTTTACTTGAAGGTTCATAAACCTTCATGAGACTCAAATCTGTCATGATAGGCAGCACACAGGGATTTCTCTGGCAATCGGGCTTTCAGTTCAATTCAATTAAATGTTATGTGTCTCACACTTTTCACAACACAGTTCAGTCCAAAGCAGCTTATTACAAAGAAGAGTACTGTAAAACCTCCACTGAGCAAGTTAAAGGCGACAGTAGGGAAAACACCACGAAGCTGTGTTTAGGCAGGATGAGTAAAAGCGTGGTGACATTGATACAATGTTGAGTTTTGATCCAAACCATCATTTTGGTTGAGATTGACATTTCAATGTTTAAAGTGTGTTGGATCAGCATGATGAAAGCCAACAGCACACATGGGTGGAGACAGTAGCCGCGTTTCCATTACCCTTCAAATTGCGCAAATTTAAATAGCGAATTGAAAATACAGCCAATGGAAACGCGTCAATTTCGCAAAAACTTCCATTTATCGCAAAAAAGTTTTTACGCTCACATATAAATAAATATTTCACAAAACTGCAATGGAAACCGTTTTTGCGCATATACAGGTCACCTAACGTAGATGACGCGATATGTTTGGACAGAATACGAGACAGAGTTCTTTATTAAATTCATAAAAGACAAAAGAATTACAGGAATACTGGATTCTAAACCTCAAAGAAATGCTACAATCAAGACCTCGAAGCAGATTCAAGTGAGAAACACCCAGAAACACCTCATATGTGCCGCTCTCAAGTATAAGGGTCTTTCCTTGCCATTAATGATTGGATAACACACATACGTCTCCTTCGATTAATAATAATGGCCAGTGCGGTGGCTGAGATTTACATAAACCTACCGACGTCCGTTGCTATGATTTTTGGAATGACTTATCGCCAGAGGAAAAAATGAAGTTTTAGTCGTATAACATCGGCTAATGGAAACGGCGTCATTTCGCAAAAAAAATAAAAGATTTTAGAAAAATAAATTAAATACACAGAATTTAATGATACTATAATCGTGTAAAAATTTATTTAGAATCAACATCACATTGTATTGTAACATTTTACCAAAGATTACTTTTGTTAATTTCAGTGTTAATTCAACAGCAGTGATGTAGATTCAACATCATAGTGTAACGTTGATTCAACAATATTACCACTGATTATTTTTTGTTAGCTTCAGTGTTGATTCAGCATTGGTGATGTAGAATCAATCATAGTGTAATGTTGATTAAATAGCATTACCATTGATTTTTTGTTCAACATAGTTTCAACATTTACTGAGGGTGCAAAAGTTATGTTGATAAAATATCACTTTGTAATGTTGAATCAATACTATTACCGTTGATTTTTGGTTGAAATCTCAACTTTGCTTCACCATTAACTGAGGGTGCAAGAGTGATACTAAAGCAACATCACTTTGTAACGTTAATTCAATGCAATTAGCGTTGACACATCAACACTGACATCAACATCGTTTCATTGATTACATGCCATCTGGGTCATTTCATCCCAGGTAAAAAAAACAACACAATTTTCTCATAATATACACTGCAGCATCACCTCTTTTCTCACAGTGTATGAAATGGTTTGATAAAGGATTCAGTCTGTCTAAACCCCTCCTTTCCGAGAGCTTACTCTGCTCTGATTGGTCAGATGACCCAGTCTGTTGTGATTGGTCGACTGCTTAAAGCGCGTGTTGGAATTGAAATGGCAATTACCATATCTGAATTTCAGCTTCTATACAAAAGAACCTATAACGATGGTGTCAGTTTTACTGTATCAATTCGAGCCTGATTCCTCATTCGTTTGAAGTGCATGCAAAGTGGATTTGCTTTCGCAGTGCAGAAAACAGCATCTTCTCCACATGTCGACACACAAACCAAACTCTTCCAGTCCTAACCACACGCGATGCGATAAGATTCCAGCAACAGGCAATTTGCCTGTCCACACCAGAAGCGACGCGACTACGAGATGCGTCAAAATCAATCAAAACCCACAGCCAATCAGAACGGCGTGTGGGCGGAGTCTCGCGGCAAGTGCACGGCACCAGAGAGTAATCTCGACAGCACTCGCAAGAAAAAGTACATAATCAAATTCACAAATATTACACCATTTAAACATTATTAAAAATACATACTGAGTTACTAAAACAATCTTTGTTAAAGAATACACTTCTCTGTTCACAGTTTGAACTTTCTTGTTTCCATTTGTTTAATTTCAAGATCTGAGGTGAATTATATCCATTGTTGCTTTTACGGCTACAAAGCAGGGAGCACTAAATGATATTCAAAGACACATTAAATAAAGCTCATAAACAGTAATTGGCACATTTATCCTGCACTTCGATCTTTGAAACTTTGTAGACCATTTACATTCACAACCCACACTATGATATCGCAAAAAGCATAAGCATTTGCCACATATTTGCCAAACACTTGTGTTTGCATTCTAGCATAAAGTATATTTCCGGCCTTTAAGACTTGATAAAAACTTGCTATATTGTGTAATGTACGATACATGGCCTATATCAACAAAAGCATAATAAAATAATAAAAAAAGAACTGTAGCACAAGAAAATTGTGACCTAAAAGGTGCAACATCCAGCAAACATGGACTTCATTGCCCTCCAAATGGGATATCACCAAAGAAACGCACTTCTAGGACTTTCCAGGTAATGATAACCAGACGTCTTCTAATGGAGCAGACGTCAAAATTTCTGGCATATAAATATCCTTCGCTTCTCAACCTCCATTTGAGAGTGACAAATCGAATGACAAAGCCGTCGAAATGAAGTCGTGACACAGTAAATCAAGTGAATTTCGAGCTTTTACAGGCACACAAAAGGAAAAGGAGCAAAATACTGATAGGGAGTAATAATCCTTTCTTTTCCCGATTATATAAACTTAATAGGATTCCAAATGCAATCACTGTCTAAACTAATGCTTTTAGAGACACAGAGGAGGATCTCATCAGATTGCGTCTGGACAGAATGATTCCCTCGTCTCCGCTTTTCGATTCGCTCCTCTCGCACATTTCCTGACCCCTTCGCCTCCGCCTGGAACGCATTCCCCCTGTATTTACAAACAATAAAGAGACGGACGAATGTTTTCTTTGTCATGGAATGAGAAATGTATTTCCATTATATCATTCAAGATCATTTACGTCCCCATTGGCTCCTACTTGCGCAATTCTGCTTTTTCTGTCTCGCTCCCGGCGTTCATTTGCACTTTGTCAAGGAAACAGACATTTTATGTCAAGGCCCTGGGGAATTAAATTAATAAAGAAAATGCATGGTAGATTATCTTCAATTATGAATACTGCCAGAACAGGAGTATAAAAAATAGATTTTCAAACCATCCTCTGCAGAGCAGAAACGAAATTAATTTATTGGTATGTACACAGAGCCAAATGTGTTAGTGTGTGCTCAGATTTCAAATATAATATTTATAAGGCATATCATTTATTTCAGATTGAGGTAATGCTTATGCAATATATGAAAATGTTGCTTTTAGTAATATTCATTTATTAGCTTTGAGGTCAAAGCTACTAAATTATCAGCATACACAATACACAAAGTCTTTCTCTTCCAAGAAAACTGGCCAAAAATGATGACTCATCTTGCACTCCAATAAAATTGTCTAACAAAATGGGTAACACTTTATTTTAATTTGACGTATAGATACAAGTTACTACATGTACTTACTATAGTAATAACAGTAAATTATGCATAATTACAAGTAACTAACCCCAAACCCTAACCCTATAGTAAGTACATGTAGTTAATTAAAGCTGCAGTCGGCAAGATTTTTTTGATCATATTCACTGAAACTGACACTATGCTCCGACAGAACAACATAAATCAGTCCGTTTTAGGAAAAAACCTGCACTTCTACATCCACCTGGAGCCTGTTATTTGTTTTGCAAAAATCCACCGCTCCCGGTTCTTCTGGTCCAATCAGCACAGGGCTGTGTGAGATCTGAGTGTCAAGTACAGTTCGTGCACACGCCACAGATCCTCCCTCCCCCGCGCAAGTTACAATATCACATGCACATGCCTGAAGTTCGCAGGTGTGTTGGATTGTATGAAGCGTGATGGCAGAGAAAAAAAAAAAGGAGTTACAGGATGCCTGGAACGCGGCATAAGTCCCCTCAATCTGCCAGACTTGCCGACTGCAGCTTTAATATTACTCAGTACTTATTTGATTCACTACAATGTAACTACGTCACCTTAAAATAAAGCGTAACCACAAATGCACTCTAGCTATCTCTACACTCTTAAAAGTAAAGGTTGTTTATTGCCATGTATGGTTCCACAAACAACCTTTAACATCCATAGAACCTTTCAATTCCACAAAATGTTCTTCATATAGTGGAAAAAGTTTCTTTTGATGATTAAAATGCTCTTAACATAAAGAAAAAAATGGTTCTTTTAAGAATTGTTCACTAAAAGGTTCTTTGGGGAACCAAAAACGTAAAATAAAATATAAATATTAGAGAGGAAAATGTAACTTAGCTTAAACAAAAATTAAAAGCGTTGACTTGGCAACTAACTGAAATAAATACGTTTACAAAAAAATGACAGAAGCACATAACAAAATTTCTAAAACGTAAAGTAAAAATCAAAATAATAATAAATAGTATATAAATCATAATAATTACACTACCACGTACATTTAATATAAAACAAATTATGTAAATAATGCTGAAATAATGACATGTTATTTTAGTCTTATTTATATATATTTATAAATATTTTATACAACTAACAATAGTTCTGAATTTTTAAAACATGAAGCCTACATCTTACTAGTAAAACAAGCAGCAGAACAATCCTGATAACTTCCTGTTTCAACAGGCAGATACATCTAGAAACATGCACTCGTAAAGCCAATTCATGAGTCCTCTGGTTGGTTAGTTACAATTCCGCACACACATTTCCTACAAAGTAAGTTAGTGTATTAATTGCAATCACAGTCCCTCAGGAGCAGTCTTGGGTTAAGTGTTTTCCTCAGGACACAGTCATGATCGAGCTGGATCATGAACTTGCTAACTTGGTGACTCTCTTGGTCTGCATGGATCGTACCTGCAATCCTCGCGTTAGCAACTAACCTCCTAAAGCATTAGTCTCCACCCCCGAACCTGTCCGAAATGGAGTAGGACACCCAAGGGTGACAAATCTTTTTCCAAGCTGTAACAGATGCTGCTTTGAAATCTCCATGTCGCAATTATTGTTCACCTGTCAACACGAAGTCAAGTCATAAATCATCTTTGTAATTATCAATTGATTAAAAAAAGCTATCTGACAGAGAAAACGGCTCACAGGCCTAATACATCAATTTTAATGACATTTCTTAATCCAAAAGACTTGGCAATCACCAGAGACCAATTACAGACCATGAGATAGAGGCAAACCATTAATAACGAGAGTTAGCCTGTTTCGCCTCAACATCTTTTGGATAAAGGGCTTGCAGGGGTTCATTTAAAATTATTACAAGCATTATGTTACACTGAATCTAAGGGTGTGTTCACACTTGTGGTTCTCTTGGTTCTTTTGGTCCGAACCGGGAAAATAAATAATACATTTACAGTAGTCCTGGTTCACTTAGCATTCACACTGTCACTTTTAAGACCAAACCTAAAGAACCAAAACAAAAAAATGGCTTTTATGACATTAGGACAAGATTTATCTTGATCTCTGTCATATATGTATAAACTTTAATTAAATAATTGAATAGTCAGTTAAAAAGAAATATTACGCTGTAGCCACATTGGATCGCCATCTTTGTGAGACGAGGGAATGCATTCGGCATGACCGCCGTAGGGCTGTAATCTCCTAGTCGATTAGTCGATACGTTCTGACTCGACCAAAATTCTGATTGGTCGATTTTTTGCCGCATTCATTTTATCAGTTTTGCCGCGTTCATTTCATTATTTTGCCGCGTTGACGCATTTTCAGGTGGAAAGCACTAATTGCTAATGGGGGTGTTTTCAGAGCACCCCTGTTTCCCAGGTAACAGTCTGTCTTCAGAACACCCCCCTTTTTTCACTTCTTTTGGATTAGCCCGACCCACCGGAGAAGAGAGACAGATTGAAGAAAGTAGGCTACTAGAAGGTTTGCTGAATATTATTTAATTGTGAGAGCGTTTAATTCATAGTCAGTCCTCTTCTACCATGTCAACAAAGACATCGGCAGTGTGGCAGCATTTTTAAAAAAGTTAATAGTCTATTCGTGTCTCAGCCGCGAAGCTGAGCTGCATAGAGCGGCTGAAATGATAACGTTAGTGTCTGTCAGTTATTATAATACATATGACAAAAACAATTGTCTAAATTATGTTGCATATTCCTCAAAAGTGCTTGTGATGATATCACTATTTTCGGAAATCAAAGGCTCTGATATTGCGCAGGTGCACGTGATGCAACGCTGTCAGAGCCGACAGACTCGTGTCAGACTCATTTCAGTGCAAAATAATAAGGTCAAAAACGATTTAATATACTGCAAATAACCTACTAGTTTTTATGTTTATTTATAATTCATTTAGGCGGACAACAAGGCTACCAAGTACTGCGCACAGTGAGCAGCTAATTAATTTAACGCTTTTTTTCCTAACGTCATTTTTAGTCGATTTTTAGTCGAAAATTTCAGAACTTCAATAGACCAAGATTTTCTTTGGTTGATTACAGCCCTAGACCGCCACAGTGCATTATGGGTATTCTCTGGCTGTTGATTGTACATCCGTTGTACATTCGTTATTGCGGTGCATTGTGGGATTGAATGAGTGCACTTGTTAACGTCCACTATGATTTCGGACACCACTACAAATCTTCGTGCCCTATTTAACGGTATAGGCGCCGATTTCGGACACGGCCCTGGTATGCTTGAGCATTCTGTATTTTTAGGGTTTCAGTATGCAAAAACGTCCTGTTTTTGGTTCATTTTGATGTCTTTGGTCCATGTTGCGTTAATATTTCAGGGAAACCGCTGAAATATTCAGTAATATGTCAGAAACCCACTGTTTCAGGGGTCTCGGTCCACTAACAGAGCAAATCGAACCAGAGCTCATTTTGAACCAAACCTGCCAAGTGTGAACACAAAAACTCATCTGGACTGTCATGATATTTCACTTTTCAAGATATAAGTTATCTGGAAGAAAACCAATGGATCGATGAAGTGCAATTACACAAAAAAATACATCATGCACAACTATCACAGTTCAAGATTAGCAAAGGAAGTAATTCATTTGAAAATATTCAAGAAACGCCTAAAGGGCAAACCTAATTTGGGAGACTTTTTTAGACACTAAAAGATTATTTTTGACTCAATAAAAATACAAAATATTATCCAACTGTCCCTAGATACACTTCATGGCCAAGAGTATGCAGACAACGACTTCTAATTAACCGGTTTTCTGAAGCCGATTAATTACAGTAAAGACAAATCTTAATGCTATGGCATACAATGACATTCTGTGCTTCAGGCTTCATGGAAAGCATTTGGAGAAGGTCCTTTTATGTCCCCTGAGCACAAAGCGAGGTGGGGGGACGGGGGACGGACTTACCCGCACAAAGCCCAGACCTGAACCCCACTGAACACATTTGGGATGAACTGGAACACTGACTGTGAGCCAGACCTCATCGGCCGACATCAATGCCTGATGCTCTTGTGTCTGTATACGAGCAAATCCCAGCAGTCATGTTCCTGTGGAAAGTTTTCTCAGAGGGAGTGGAAGCTGTTAGGAAGGGCTGACTCCATGTTAATGCCGGTGCTTTTGAAAGTAAACCCTCAGGTATATGCATACTGTTGCCCATTTAGTATGTACAGACCCTTTCCAAAAAATTAGAATATCATGGAAAAGTTTATTTATTTCCATAATTCCATTCAAAACGTTAAACTTCCATAGATTATAGATTCAGGGCCCACAACTTAAACGATTTCAAGTATTTAGTTGTTTATTTGTACATAATTTGGGCTTCCAGCTCATAAAACCCACGAAAACAGGATTTCAAATAATTAGAATATTACATGAAATCACACAGTAATTACACAGTGATACCATGGTCATTGAACCAGGTTTTGGTTATTTTGGCAGTGTGGGCTGGTGCAAATCCTGCTGGAAAATGAAGTCAGCATCTCCATAAAGCTTGTCTGCTGAAGGAAGCATGAAGTGCTCTGAAAATGTCCTGGTAGACGGCTGTGTTGAGTGGACAGCACAGTGGACCAACACCAGCCGATGACATGGCTCCCCAAACCAACACAGACTGTGGAAACTTCACACTGGACTTCAAGCATCTTGGATTGTGTGCCTCTCCATTCTTCCTCCAGACTCTGGGACCTTGGTTTCCAAATGAGATGCAAAATTTGCTCTCATCAGAAAAGAGGACTTTGGTCCACTGTGCTTTATTAAATCCAGAGTCAACGCAGCCGTCTACCAGGACATTTTCAGAGCACTTCATGCTTCCTTCATTTTCCAGCAGGATTTGCACCTGCCCACACTGCCAAAAGAACCAAAACCTGGTTCAATGACCATGGTATCACTGTGTAATTACTGTGTGATTTCATGTAATATTCTAATTTTTTGAAATCCTGTTTTCGTGGGTTTTATGAGCTGGAAGCCCAAATTATGTACAAATAAACAACTAAATACTTGAAACCGTTTAAATTGTGGGCCCTGAATCTATAATCTATGGAAGTTTAACGTTTTCAATGGAATTATGGAAATAAATAAACTTTTCCATGATATTCTAATTTTTTGGAAAGGGTCTGTATATACCTCCACAAAAATATTAAGCAATTCATCTGTTCTCAGCAATGATAATAATACGAAGAAGAAAGGTTTCTTGAGCAGCAAATCATCATATTAGAATGATTTCTGAAGGATCATGTGACACTGACGACTGGAGTAATGATACTGAAAATTCATCTAAATTACATAATAAAATATATCAAAATAGAAAACCGTTATTTTAAAATATACCAGTAATAATAGTAAGATTTCACAATATTACTGTTTTTTCTGTATTTTTGATCAAACAAAATGCAGGCTTGATGAGCATACGAGTCTAAAATATGTCACGGCCGGCTCGCAAGTCGCAACAAAGGAGGAGACAACACGTTGGATAATAATCAAAAGGAATAACATTTTTAAAGTAAGGATAATTAAATAGGAAAAAGACGAGACGAAAAGAAGACAAACAACTGAATCAGGTACACAAACAGCACGGGGATGGGAGAGCGCGCCGTCACAGCTGAAGGGAACTGCTTTAATTGCCGGCATCAGCTCCAACACTGGTGTAACTCCTCAGTCACTCATCCTAACTCCATCCTGCACACCAAACAAAGGAAAAACAAACAACCCACAAATATGACCCATACTGGGTTCATAACACCCATTGAAAAGGGTTTCCATTTATGAAACCCAACCTAATCAAAACAAATATTACCAACCCCAATTAATATAATATAATATAATATAATATAATATAATATAATATAATATAATATAATATAATATAATATAATATAATATAATATAATATAATATAATATAATAATTCATGACATTTTCTCACAACGTAATGTTTGTTCAATGTCTTTAAATCAGCTGGTGTTTTGGTAATTTTTGGTGCAGATCCTCACATTAAGTATACAAATGTTCCAGTAACACAAAGTTTCACTTCTCAATCTTTATTTTTGTAAAAAGCACACTTTTCAAGCAAAATATAATATATATATATACTGTATATAGTATCATTTAATCATTTAAAACCTTTTTTTAATTGAAAAGTGTGCTTGTGCACAAGAGATTCTCATATTTTAATTTGTGTCATAAAACCAAACGCTTTTTGTGGCCACTGACTGTACATTTCGCTTTGTATAATTATCAACAATCTTTTGATAAAGGCTTTTCCCATTTCTTGGTTCTAAATTTCTCTTTCCTCTGAGCCTTAGTGTCACACAGGAGAGAAAATTATACTACTTTCACATCAATCGCTGTATGTTAGAGTTACAGTTACTGCAGATCGAATTCAGCCGAGGTTTCAACAGCGCAGCGGAAGCAAAAATTCTCAAAGCAACTAATAACACTGGACATTTGTTCATTTTTTCTTCATAATTGTGCTCCCTGCCGGCTGCATGTCTAAATGAAGATTGTAACATATCATTTCCTAAACCATATTATTCAAATACAGCATGACAGTGACAGTAACACCCCCAAAGTGAGGTCCCTTCCCGAATCATTTCACTTTTTCCAATTGTGCTTCTCTCCAACTGCGCAACTAATTTTTACTGAACTACATTTGGGAGGCACAAATTGTCTGTGACACTTCCAAATTTATCATCAGCGTTAATAGTGCCGCATAATCCTCTCGTACAAAAGGAAATCAGAGCAAAGTACCATGATCAAATTATTCAATTGTGAAAAGGGTCATAAATACTAGTTGTAAACAGGAACAAATGTACTATCTGCGTTTTAAAGACGCAGTTCAGCACTATGAGCTAGTTAGCAAGAGCCCAGCAGTCAGGATATCATATACTATAGGAGAAAAGGTTGTTTGCCATCATGGGATTTAATGGGTTTGGTTTTAATTTTGATTAAATTGTATAATTTGTAGCTTGTAAAAATACTTTATCACTAGAATTTTTTTTTATAACTGTTAAACATGAAAGTATTATGCAATTATTCAAGACATTTCTCCTTATATAGAACATTTTTGGCATATAAACATTACTTTGAGTCAAGGTCTATATAGAGCTAGGGATGTCCCAAGCCGTTCTCAAGGATCAGTATCGGTTAAATCGGCTATTCTAAGCCCAATCCTTTATGAATGTCAGCTGTCACTCAGGTGTCGTGCAGTATATGGTCGGAAAATGCTCCTTCATGTGCGTTTGTCAACCGCATTTAAAAGGAAAAGAAGCTAAAAAGCAACATGTGATTGCAACAATGCCAATAAATAAGTAAATAAATTATTTTCAAGAGATTTGTTACAAAAGTGCACATCAAATATGCTAAGCATAAAAGCTCAAATATGGATGCATGATGCATAAGAACCAACAAGGTCTGTTCTAGCGAGACTCACGCACGTTCTAGCTTCCATGTTGCTCGCTATTGTAACGAATCACTCAAAATTCATTTATTTACTGTTTTATCTGCTGTCACTATCGGAGACGTCGTTGCCATAACGCATTGCTGTGGGTTGCGTATTGCTTCAGACTTGATTGACAGACTGGCATTCTGACAACTCAAGTGTCATGCTTTATAACCTTATCTGCACTTTTAGTTTTTTGCTATTTTTCTACTTCTTGGACATCAGTAGTCCCATATTCATACTTTTGACCACACAGTCTGTTTACAATGTCGACCATTCTAAGAGACGTTTACATCTACATCTATGCAGTGTGCAAATATATATACAGGGCTGTACAGTGCGACATATGTCGTACATGCTATGACAAATCGGTCTGTGCGATAAATACATTCACCACAGTGTGCGACACATTTTAGCATGTGAGACAGAGCTTGTTTGTGTGAAGTGAGGATTTGTTTTGTGCTTGTGAGCTGCATATAAATGCATAAAACAGCTTATAAAATCTCAAAGGTTTAAAACTTTTAATAAATATATGCGCAAGTAAAGAGCAGAGCAGATCGATCGATAAACACTGCTCTATCTCTGCAAGTGCTGTGATATTGAGTCATTTACAGTGTAAAATGCATTTGAAAAAGGTGTCAAACATCCTTCCAAACTTGTAATGAATAGCATTTACAAACCTGTTGTCCAACAAAAGAGAACATTCAATGGAGGGTTTGAAATAACTTACTTTTGTGATCTGATGTGCTTCACATCACAGAATGAGGCAGAAATGATATTATTTTATAATAATCTGTACAGTGATAAAGGCTGTCGACAAGCATTGCATCAAATATACTTTAATGTTTCATCAGTCGAAACGTCTGTTACAGCGATAGCTGGATGCCTTTGTCCACATAAGATATTTCCATATTTATTACTCCTATGAGTCTCACTTGTGGACTTTCTGCACAAGGGTGACCTCTGGCTATGAGTATGAATGAAACAGACATTAGCGTGTGTACTCACTAATGTTCGCAATACCTTATTTTTGGGGGGTACTTACTTATGCATAATGAATGCATAAGATTTCCTGACAAAAATTAAAAATTAGATACAGATTGTTTTAATCATAATTTAATATTTGCGTGGAATGCGTCGATTCGTTGCGCTATGTTCCCCGTTGATGGCGGCTCCCAGGCATGCTGAAAATCAGCCGTCATTAAAAAAAAATATTGAGCCCGTTCTTTAAAGTGTGGAATTTGTTTAAACCAGAGGTCGAATAAAATGTTGCTCTGCATGCTCTGTAAAACCGCAATGGCAAACCACAGCAGCACAACTTCTATGCAGGAGCTTCTGTAAAGAAAGAAAACATCCCGGAGCTCTCTTGCCTAGTGGACTAGTACAGAGAAATGTTTACACAGCACTAGAATACAGTTGTCAGTCTCATATTTTGTGCTTCATTTGGCTGTGTTCATACCGCGTTCTGATTTTTATGAGTTCCAAAGCATTTAAAGCTGTTGTTGGTTATTAAAAATGATCTAATGGATGAACTCGCGCCTCAACGGTTTTACTGACACCGCCATGTTTGATACTGTCACTTTGGAATGCGGTTGTGACTTCAGCTGTGATCATACACATGAAACATTTTCAAGCAGACACTTTAATCTCCTGAATGAACAAATCATTTCAGGATTCACACTTGTAAGCAGTTGCTGCTGCAAATCCCCAAAAGTGATGAAAAAGGCCTACACTGCATCTTTTGTGATAGATAATATCATTAGGTAAAAGTTCATACATAGATTAGTTACGGTTATTTATTTATTGGTAAATTATTGGTTATTATATATCAGTAAATTAACAAAAGGATTAATCAACTATTCAGGGAAAAATAGATAGATGAACCGGGAGAAAGAAATTATAATCGTTAGATTATTCGATTAATCGGAAAAAAATCTATAGATTAATCGGTTGAAAAATAAATGTTGTTCCAGCCCTAATAAGGACATAGAACCCCATTTAACCTTTTTTCAAAGAGTCTAGTTACACCCTGATAAAAGTTCATGTTATTAGCAGTGGCAGGGAATAAGAACGCCTCGCAGCGACCTCCAGCGCCAGTGTGAGCGTGGCACGATGTAACCGTTTGGCCCGTCTCTGCCCCTAAAAACAAACCGCTGCACTCCAACTAAACTATCGGAAGAAAGAAACCGCCTGAAGCAAATAATTCCATCACTGGATAAATGGATATCAGAGACATGAATACGATTACATCCCTTCTGAGGTGCGCTGATTGCTTTTGATGAAAGCGATGAAGAGTCTTTAATGGCATGTCTGTAGCTGTACGATTGAGTCAGAAACCCTCATTCCTGTAATCATTTCCCCTGATGCAACCTGACGATTATACAAAAACACATGCAGAAACAGAAGGATTGGTATTTATGTAGGACAACACGAAATAACATTTTGCAATATATTTAAGAGGATAGTTCAACCAAACATTAAAATTCTGCAAATGAAAATGTTGGTAAAACATTGTTGTTGTTTTTTTAAAGAAGTCTCTTACACTCACCAAGACTGCATTTACTTGATCAAAAATATAGTAAAACAGTAAAATTTGTATCATTAAATTGTTTAAAATTGTAATAAACAAATTAGGGGTTCACAGAAAATGACAAAAAAGCACCATAAAAAGTATCCAATAAGTCCATAAAGTTATGGGATAATCCACAAGAACTGTGTAGTATATTCAAAGCTTTCTGAAGCCAGATGGTCATGCAAGATTTGAGTGCTATGGTGGACTTTTAGTAGGGCTTCCCCCGACTAAGGATTTTTCTAGTCGATTAATAGTCGTCCATTTAAGCCATTCGTCGACTAATCACACGTTTATATTAATTTAACGTTAGTCGACTATTAGGGGGCAGCACAGGCCTAAGTTTTAGCAAATAACAACTTACATTTTGGCCTTTTCCCTCACATAAAGCCATCATGTGACATCAGAAAAATGGCTTTTTTTTTGCTCAACAGTGTGATTCAATTTCCACATTTGCATAGAAAAGAGAGTCACTTGGACATTTTACAAAAAAAATCATTTTGTGTGCCAAAGAAGAAAGAACATACAGTTTTGGAACAACATCAGAGTGAGTAAATGAGGACAACATTTTCATTTCTGGTTGATCTAACCCTTTAACTCCCTGAAAGTGTCTCTTCAAGCCACAGAGAGAGACAAAATTATGTCAATTATTGTGAATAATGAAAAACAGGCAAATATGTCCAATTTTACACTTTCGTTCTGAAAATAGTCTCACACTGACAGTCCCTTTACGGCAAGACCAGTTCACTCAGTTTCATAATTACATCATTCATAACCACGTTGGGACAGCAGGTTTACAGAGCTTTACTTAACAGTGGAAGCTAAACAGGTTCGTATTAAACCATATGTTAATGTCCATGATGACCCCAGAGGGGCTGTATTTAGTGGCTAGTTCTCAGCTAAGGCAGAACGGTCCACAGAGGCCAAGTGCATCTAGGAAAATCATAAATCATCTGCACAGTTTTACACCTGAACTCTCTCTAATGCCCTAGATAGAGCTGCTATCCTTGAAGGCAGATTCAATTATTTACCCAGCAAATAAATTATTACATAATGCCCCAGCAGCACACAACGTCCCACAGTACAGCACGAATCTGACAATTTGTTTCCATCCGAAACATTTAGAGAAGAAATTATATTCGATAATGGGTGCGTGATAGAATGCAAATAGAGGACGTAATGTTAATAAGTCGAATAACATGTCGAGGAGTGGGAGCGTGTTGAAGATCTGCTGTCGGGTGCGAGAGGGATTTCAGAGCGGGTCAGGTTAACCTACACCCTGCTGGGTTTCAGTGCTGCTGGGACGGCCGACTGGAGATTACAGGCTCCGATAAGCACTACATTCACTGCTCATCAAGCCAATGTACAACTGCTTTAATTCACCCTAGTGAGTGTATTTGTATGCAAACACAGTTCTGATTTTGCCATGAAGTCATAGGTCTCTGAACTTGTGTTTTCAGGAAATAAACAAGCGTGCAATTGCTAGCGTGTGTTAAAATACGATATAAAATAAAATTGACCACAGTTATATCCTTAAGTGTCTCCTGGTTACGGATCATAGTGCATCTTAATCTAAAGAAAAATCTTTCTGTCAAAGGCTTTAAAAAAAAGGTTTTTTTTATGCATGACAAAATATATACTACCTAACTAAATATATATATATAAAAATTACATTAAAGTGAGTAAAAATTATATACAGTACCAGTCAAAAGTTTGGAAACTTATTTTTTATGTTTTTTGAAAAAAGTCTCTTATGTTCATCAAGACTGCATTTATTTGATTAAAAAAAACAGTAATATTGTGAAATATTATTAGGCTACAACTTAAAATAATGGGTTTCAACTTTATTATACTTTAAAATTGTATTTATTTCTGTGATGCAAAGCTGAATTTTCAGCATCATTACTCCAGTCTTCAGTGTCACATGATCCTTCAGAAATCATTCTGATATGATGATTTGATACTCAGTTATTATCAATGTTGGAAACAGTTGTGCTGCTTAATATATATATTTTTTTGGAATCTGTGATACTTTTTCAGGATTCACTGATGAATAAAAACTTTAAAAGAACAGAATTTGTTCAAAATAGAAATATTTTCTAACAATATAAATCTTTACTATCACCTATTATCAATTGAACATCCTTGCTGAATAAAAGTATTAATTTCTTTCAAAAAAAGAAAGAAAGATATTACTGATATAACTATATATATATATATATATATATATATATATATATTAAGCAGCACAACTGCTTCAAACATTGATAATAAATCAGGATCATATATATATGATTTTAATTTACTCACTTTAATTTAACTTAAGAATAATATTCATAAATTATTAAGTAAATTAAACAAATGTATTACTATTATAAGTTATAAGTTATGTAAACTTACTACTGGTTGATCGGAGTATCTTTCCAACAAACAAAAAAAACAAACAGGAGAGGCGAAATACATATTTAAAAAAGTTACATTTAAAGTGTGACAGTTTTCATAATCTTTCATCAAAAATTAAGCGCAGGGATCATCCACTTGGCAAAAATAGCACTTAGCACATCTCTTCTCAACAAACGACATGATTTGAGGCATTATTCATGTCTGTAGACCAAACACTGAGGGAAGAGTATGCCAACTTTTATACTTAAGAGTTAGTTTGTTCAAATCTCTAACACAGAGTGTGATCAACAGCAACAGTTACTAAGCAAACACAACTTGTATCAAATCCCAAAGGATACGATGAAATCCCACGCTACATTATTTCCCATTAAATATGACTTTCCTTCAGAAATGTCACATTACAGACGCTAAATGCTTTGCCACTTTTAAATTGAAATGCAAATGCTGTTTCGTGCAGTCGCTAATGTCTGTGAATGTAAAATTTGATTTCAGAGTTCATCAGGGACCTGACGCTGTTAAAAGCACTTTACGATCACCAAATGCAACACGACCACGCAGAGTTTTCCGGCAAAATCCCGTTTTAAACAGATGGAGGGAGAAAAGCTCTGAAAACCGGCGGGGGTTGAAGGTGACAGCTTGCGCGGGGTATGGATAGCGGACAACAATCTCTAATGGCTCGTACGGCCTCTTAAGAGCTCAGAAACTGCAGTTCGCTTAAGGCCCTTTGCCCTATACATTAGCAAGTATATTACTTCATTTGCTTTGGCTCTGAGCTGAATATTCTGCATACTAATTCTCGTCACAGACTCTGACATTCACTCAGGCATGGATTCCCAACTGGCTTAAGTCCACAAATTATGAGGCAGTCTAACGTGGTCTCTCGCTAATTTGACCTCTCTGTGAGCCCGATTGAGGGATTGCATTTGTCTTGTCAGCAGTTAGAGTTTGGTTTCCATCTCATCTGTTGGTTTTAGCCCGGTCAGGGCTGCCAGCGCATCCTCATGGGTTCAGTCTATATATGGCCTCAGTGTGCCAGCAGTCCTGCTGCATATTTACACGCTCCTGCGGCTCTCCGTTCACCCACGGTGCCAAGGTTCAAGCGTGGCATCAATGGTTTCAAGCTAGACGCTTCTTCTTCTAACTGACTGAATCAATTGTCCTGAATTGGATGAATGAAACTTAAGAGGGCATGTGTCACCTCGGATCTTTTAAACATTTTCACATGCAACTTTAAACGCCATAAAAGGTTGCAATATTATTGTAGTACAAGAAAAGAAAGTCTAAACCACTGTGGCAGAACTCATTCACATGTATATAGTCACATGTCTATTTATAGAACTCATTCTTGTGTGTGTGTGTGTGTGTGTGTGTGTGTGTGTGTGTGTGTGTGTGTGTGTGTGTGTGTGTGTGTGTGTGTGTGTGTGTGAGAGAGAGAGAGAGAGAGAGAGAGAGAGAGAGAGATAGAGTAAGAAGCCTTTACGCTCACCAGGGCTGCATTTATTTAATACAGCAATAAGAGTACATTTAGGAAGTAGTGTTACAATTTAAAATAACTGTTTTCTATTTTAATATATTTTAAAATGTAATTTATTCCTGTGATTTATTCAGCATCATTATTCCAGTCTTCAGTCTCACATGATCCTTCAGAAATCATTCTAATATGCTGATTTGCTGCCTAAGAAACTTGTGTTTTGAAATTGTGTTTTGTAACAATCTCTGTCACTTTTGGTCAGTTGAATACATCCTTGCTGAATAAAAGTATTATATTCTTTCAAAATAAAATCTTACTGACCCCAAACTTATGTTATATGTCTATTATAACAATGAATGTAAACTGTACCACTAGACCAACACATTGTAGAAAAGAAAAAGTATTAAAAATGGTTTCATATTTTGCAATTGGTGTCGCTCTCCAAAAATAATTTGAATAAGTGCTGGGTAGATTATTTACAAACTCCATTACTGATTTCAAATTACATGATGAAAATTTTAATTAAATTGGTTACATAATCTATTACATTTTAGGTAATATAATTGGACTACTTTTAGATTACTTCTAGATTATTTTTGACACCTCATTTATCACATTGATTTGAATAGAATAATCTTGTACCATACTGATATAAAAATATACAGAGAAAGACAATTAATTTCTTGTTATGAACAACATGAAGTTAAATGAAACATTATATATTACGTTAGGGTTTCGTGAAGGAACTGCGGGGGTTTCGTAAATTGATAAAAGCTATTAATTAATGTAATCATAAAAATGTCAAATTAAAATAAATTATTTTAAAATAAAAACACTACAACACAAAAATTCAACACAAAAAGACCATTGTGCAAACAACATGTAATCATTTAATCAATAAAAAATAACTGTAATCTGATACTTAAAAATTGGAATCGATACATAATCCAGATTACATATAATCAAGGATCTACCCAGCACTGTAAATAAATATTAAATAGCATGACACTTTTGATTATTGAACATGGTTGCTCACCCAGGTTGAGGAAGTTTGCATGTGCAAAAAAAACAAAAAACGCTGATATCTAAAAGTGGCCCATTATGCTGCTTCAAATATTACCTTTTGTGTATTATAGCTGTTTGTGAATGTAAAATGTCTGCAAAGCTTTAAAGATCAAAGTGCACAACAAATGCATTTATTGTCTCCTAAAAGAAAGAATCGATTCTGAACATCTGAAACGAGTCGTCAGCAAAACGCATCCTAAGGTCTTCATTGGCTGCCTGCGAACGACGTCTACTTTGACCCTCAAACACTGTAGTTGTAGCTGAGACTGGAAGATCTTGGTTTGTGTGTCGACAAGACGCTGTTTTCTGCGCTGCAAATCCACTTTGCATCCACTTCAGAAGGATGAGGACTTGCACTGGAATTGATCCGAAAACCGACGCATTAAAACCGACGCAATCATCAGCGGTAGACCAATCACAACAGACTGGGTCATCTACCAATCAGAGCAGAGTACACTCGATGAAAGGAGGGGTTGGATGCATGTAAACCTATTGTAGGAGACATCTAAAACAAAATGTAGAGAGAAAAAAATCAGCTTATAATAAAAAAAATGGCTTTAAAAAGAAAAAGCACAAGCTACTTCCTTGTTTGCCATTTATAGAGAGTAAAGGTGTCAGAAAGACAGGTGCGATTCTCAGTAGTCAGGACACTGTTTGAATTAAATCTGTCAGGTAGTAGTAAGGACATTTTATCCTCAGTATTAAACCTTTAAACCATTTCTGACCTTTCACTGATAGCAGAAAAACCATTTAAGGTGTTTACATGACCTTGCGTGCCGTTGACTTAATACGGTTTCATATCATGGAAGCAAACTCGCTATAGGCAACCTACAAAAACCACTTTCTCTTCACCGTAACTGGCCACAAAATTCAACACCATTTGCATAGCGGGCATTAGCAAATTTGAAACAAAACATTCAGCGCAGACAGGTAATATATCAAAGCACAAACAACACCTCGAGCCCAACCAATTAATAAAGATTTTGCCTTGGCAGCGCAAGATGAAAATAATGTGACAAATGACATACATGACAGACGTTGCCTACAATACTGCAGTCGTGAAATTGACGCAGACTAGATCTTTTAAATTAGGAACTGCTTTCATTACTTGAGCACTATTCACAACCTTAAATAGACTGGTGACACGCAAAGAACAAAATCAAACACTGCTCTCTCAAGTCTGAAAAATATTTGGCATAAACAAAGAAAACGTCAAACTCCGCATGCTTATTTTTTATATTAAGAACATGGCTGACGCAGAACTGCTGCCCAGATTGTTTTCTATAAACATTAACCTACATTTTCCAAGCAGTTCGCCTGAGGTCACAAGAGATAATGCATCACAGAAGACAGCCACGCTAAAAGATGTGGGAAATTATGCAACGAAGCGCCAGGTCCTCGGCTCTCAAGAAATCAAGCAATCATGCACTCAATCCGAAATGAAATCCATTCAGCGTTATAACCGTAACCTCACCTGTATCAGCCTTCCTGTGTAGCCGTTCCTCTCGACTCATAATAACATCCCCAGAAGGTATCTGAACCTGAAAATAATAAAACCGCCTAGCTTTCTAAACCAGATTCTCTTCTTTTCGTCATCTCAGGGTTTGAAAAGCTGCAGAAATCCATCCCTGCTCAAATATTCTACTACTCTGAAAACATATTAGCCCTGTCTTCCGAAGAAAAAACTCTTATTCTTTTGTTCTACCTTTTGTACTTGATTTCAAAAACATATTGATTTTGACCGGAGAAGGGTGGACCGACATAACCAGCAGCACAACAGTCCCTCGGCACAGTGCAAAAGAGGACTAGAAACTATTCACAGTCCAACCATTCAGTCAGCCATATTTCTCCAATCTGCTGGAAGTTTTAAAACATTGACGAGACGTGTGTGCGTGTGCAACTGCTCAGCCCCCGTTCCAGAGCATCCGAACTGTAAGCCTTTAATCCGGGGCATGTTCTGAGCTGCTACCTGATACATTTGCCAATGTTATCAATGTCTGCGTCTGCAAACATGACAGAAGTGCTATTCCACCGAGACCCACGGCTGCTGCGACGGAATCTGCACTCCTGCGTGTGCAAGAGAACACATGCGTGGCGTGACACGGATTATCCCTACGACACAGTGGGAAACGGCACAGTCGAGTGTTGTGCGTGTCGTAACGTGTGAAATGTGTTTATACTGTATTGAGAGACAGCTGACCTCCGAGATAACACTGAACTCGCTTACAAATGCAAAGAGATCAGCTGCTGTACCACTTGCACATGCAATCGATTTTACTATCTGTAATAGTCCCATATTGCCTGGGAGGGGTACATTCAGATTGCATTTGTTTACTTACTGCAAAAATAAATTTAACATAATGTTTCACAATAGCCTACGGGTTCAACAAAAGCTTCTTACTGTAACAGCCTCCCTTATGATATTGTACCAATCAATAAGGACATGCATAAGGGAACAACTCAAATCGGTCTCCTGGAGATCTACTTTCTGGCACAGTTTAGTAAGAACTCTTATCCAAGGGTTTGCAACAAAAAAAGGTTCTGTAGGTCAATTTCTGCATATCATATCAGTCAATTTTTTTATTCTGTTTAAAAAATATGTTTAAGTGTGTGTGTGTGTGTGTGTGTGTGTGTACTGTATATAATTTGGTTGCTTCGGTTTATCATTTAGAGTGTACAACCATCATTAAACAAACATACAGTAAATATCTACTGTCGAACTACAGTATATAGTAAAAGGATAAACCCAGGACAATGATCTGGGTTTTTTTCTTCTTCAGTTAACTACATGTATATCAATACTGATTTATCAAAATGCAATAATGCCTGATTAAGTAATATATATATATATATATATATATATATATATATATATATATATATATATAGGCTACATACATATATATTGACAAGCCCTGCTGAAAACAAACACCTGAAGCGGGTGGTCATTGGTTGCGTCTCCAAACCTAGTGAGCTGTCTACAATTTACAATTTTAATTTAGATATATTGACAGTAAAATGCATTCTAGATAGGTTTGGAGAAGCAACCATGGAGTTTTGGTTCACTTAAGGGTTGCAACTAAACTCTCCAGGGTCTCGGCCAAATAGCAAATCACAAGTATTTGGAGTATCCTATCCAGGACAAAAGTATCCAGGACATGTTGTCCAAGTGACCCAATCCAGCGGTTGCTATAAATCCCACCAGGAAGTTTTTCCCACATCCATTAGAAGAGGATGGCGTACACAAACAGCTCCACCAAACGCGCGCGAGTGGCATGTGACAATCTGCCACAAGAACACGCACGTGATATAATAGAGCTCCATGCAATAATAATATACAGTTGCCATCCACGACATCACCACCACCACCACCACCATCATCATCATCTCCAGCCTCACCTCCAGATCGAGTTGCCCAGTGATGCCAGGCGTCCGTCCTTGTTTCTCAGATGGTTTTTCCTCACGCGCTGGCCGTTAATTCATCTCATGGCGCTGTAAAGTGTGTTGTGTTGTCTCGCATCTGTAGCAGGTGTCTTTCTCCCTCTTTGTGCGCTGTAATGAGTTGACAGATGCTGTCCGCACACAGAGACGCGAGTGAATGCTGCTCCGGTCTCTCCCAGCTGATACTTTACTCCACGCAAGCGCCTCCTACTTCCAGCCCGTCAGCTCTGTGTGCGAGTTTGCGTGAGAACCAGCGGCACCTACTGGCGAAACCTGGAAGTGCAGCAAATTCACTCATCTGACAGAAGGCCTATTACACTTATGTTCAAATATGTTCAAATATGTATACATGTAACAAATATGTACTTTTGTTAGAAATGAAAAAATAAAAATGGTAACACTTTATTGTACAGTGTCCTTGTTATATGTTACATGTGCTTAGTAAATTATGCATAATTACATGCAACTAACCCTCAACCAAACCCTAATCCTACCATAACCCTATAGTAAGTAGGCCTACACTTTGTTAATTAATATTACTCAGTACTTTTATATATAATTATACTGTAACAATGACACCTTAAAATAAAGTGTATCCATAAAAAATAAACTGTATACAATATGCAGGTGGAAAATACAAAAATAACTTCATGAAAAATATTTCATCAGCAAAAATGAAAACATAGTCATATGAAATAAAACTATATACACTACCATTCAAATGTTTGAGGGCACTATTATTTCATTTAGTTTTTAATAGAAATTAATACTTTTATTCAGCAATGCTGCATTGATCGAAAATGACATTAAAGAAATGTATAATGTTACAAAAGATTCCAAATAAATGCTGTTTTTTGAGAACTTTCTATTAATCAAAAAAAAAAAAAAAAAAAATGCACAAAAGTATTAAGCAGCACAATTGTTTTTAACATGGATAATCAGCAAATCAGCATATATGAATGATTTCTGAAGGATCATGTGACACTGAAGTAATGACGCTGAAAATTCAGCTTTGATCACAGGAATACATTATATTTTAAAATATATTCAAACAGAAACAAGTTATTTTAAATTGCAATCATATTCACAATATTACTGTTTTTACAGTGCCAAATAAATGCAGTCTTGGTGAGCAGAATAGACTTACAAAAACATTTTTAAAAATTTAAGTTAATCACTGAGAAATGTCTAAAACAGCTTCACTCATTCGTTCTAATGTTTTAATGTGGTCAAATTCTAAATGATGCAACATGTCAACTGATTACAATTAGAAATGTAAAAGTGACCAAAAAAGACAAATATTGTATTTTAAGGCACTATTAATGAAGAATAAAATATCCCAATACACTAGAGTGATGTGCAATTAAAGAGAGTGCTCGTCACACATTTGCCAGGTCCAGACGCTGGCACGGTGTGGCATGGTGATTAATTATGTATTAGATGCACACAACACGTGTTTTAATTCATCTGGCTGTGATAAACATCTTTCAAATGATGCCTTGTATATGGACACAGTAAATTCTGTGACGTGAGGTGGTTGTAGGTTCAAATCCCACATGTGATGAACATCTATCACCATTCTTGTGCACTGTAAAGTTAAAAGGTATCAGCTAAATGAAAATGAGTCTTTTGCACAGTGAGCATGTTCCCACTGGAAAATGCTTGTTTACATGCATGTAACCATTAGTAGCTGGAGGGTATGTTTAAACCCCCACATTCTCTAGGTTTGTTGACCAAACCCAAGGGTATGAAACCTGCAGATTTTTCACTGAAGTGGCAATTGGATCCGACATATATAATACATCACAAACGTTTAAAAATTGAAGGTTCTCTCTCATTAATAATAAAGCACAACTTAGTGTGTCAAAGGTCGTGGGTTCTCTGATTCGCTCCCTGTCATGTATGCACAGGCACTGTCTTAACAGCACGCCTGCAATTTATGGATATGTATGCAGGTCTGTTAGAGCAGGAATAGCTCAGGGCCACAACACTGCACTTCGTTGGGATCCACTGGACCCGAACGTGTTTTTCCGACCGACCGCTGCTTGAGTTTGGAGGCCTCAGCACGTAACGCGTCACTGCCGCTGGTCATGTGTAGCTTCATTTCCTTGTTTTTACATGCATTTAGGACTTTGGTTCATGTGCTTTGTTAGGTCTGATTTAAGGCCTGTTCACACCAAGAACAATAACTACAAATACAACTATAACCATAATTATATTAGCGTTCACACCAGCCAGCGGACATAGGCTACGCTACTGTCCTGTTTGTTATTATAAGCAGTTGTCATTTGTCACTTTAAATGCTCGCACTCTTAAAGCAGGATGGATTCTGATTGGCTGTCAATATTTTATTGTTCATCAACTGGGAAAAAATAATAATATGGTATCGTTTCTCTGTGCCATTCTCTTTATTGTTTTGGTGTGAACTCTGCTGTTCTTTTATATTTAGAACGATTTTTAGAACTATGTCTTTATCGTCGTTGTTCACACCAAGAAATGATAATTATAAAGACAACTATAACAATAACTATATCGTTCAAACCAGCGGGCGATCGCTCTATTTATTGCTTGTCTGTCACTTTAAATGCTCGAGCTCGTTACAGTAGGATGGATTGTGATTGGTTGTCGATGTTAGCCAACACCTGGCTATGAGAAAAACACTGGAGGAAAATGGTAGGTTATGTTCACAATTAAATGTCTTTGTTCAAAAAGAAAAAGTGGTATTTGAGGTGTTCGACCACTTTTGACCAGAAGGATTATGAGTGTGACCCATAAAGGAAGGTTAAACAGTGCCAAATATGTTTTCAGCATTTATTATTTACCATTGATTTTGACCAAAAAATATGAATGTTGTATTTTAAGGCAATATTTAAGAAGACTAGCCATTGTTTTATGATCTAATCAACTCCTGATGCATTGAACCAAGTATATGTCTTTAAGAATAAGAAATATATCACATTAAAATGGGTTTTAAATGCTGTTTCATGTCGACTTTAAAGCAGTTCCTCACAAAGCTCCTCAAATAGATCTTCTTCAAATAGACAGGCTGTTCTTGAATTCAAAAGACTTCCTGGAAATGCTCTATAAGGTTCATTGCTTGCTGCACTGCACATACAATTCAATTTCCATTAGACGCACAGAGAAATAAAGACACAGAGATCCAAATAGCATCTAAATGGCTGACCGCCCCTGTTAGTCCATGTTCCATTATGGTGGCTGGACAGAGCAGTCTGGGTAATTGGTCACCAGAGGAAAAGGCTCACATATATGGTGGGATTATCCACCTTTAGTTCACTAACAACTCCATCCATCAGCAAGCGGCTAGTTAATGTACTGGCGGGCTCTGACCTTTGACCCCACGCTGCTCAGAGAAGGTATCTGTAAACAGGATCAGATGTTGTTTTCAGATGTGTGGTTGATTCATTTTAGGAAAAAGAAATAGTTTGTTATTTATTGTGCCTCATGTCACTCCATACCCATATGAAAACAAAATAACTGTTTTAACTGTTTTCAACACTGATAATAATCAGAAATGTTTCTATATTAGAATGATTTCTGTAGGATCATAAGACACTGAAGACTGGAGTAATGATGCTGAAAATTCAGCTTTGACAGCATAGGAATAAATTACATGTTAAAATATATTCAAATAGAAAACAGTTATTTTAAATTGTAATAATATTTCACAATATTAGCCTACTGTGTTACTGTATTTTTGATTAAAAAAAATGCAGCCTTGATGAGTAAAAGAGTGTTTGTTATGCTTGAATTAAACACTTTAAAGCTACAATATGTTTTTTTTTTTCGCCGCTAGGGGTCACTAACCTCTTACAATAACAAAGGTGTAGGTTGATGATGCATAAGGGGAATTATGGAACTTGTCGTCATGCCGAAGGATCTAATAATGTTTATGGATGAGTGAATACAGTACATTGATGTTTTTAACATGACTGTGGTATGAAGCAGGGCACGACTGCTAATGAGAGACAGATATCAGCGCCACATGCGAGTCCCGCGGATATAAAGGAATAAGGACATTTCATTCTACCGAACTAACTTACCCGCAAGTGCTGAATTAATACTCACACAGGTCAGTTTATTAGACGAATGAAACTTGTGAAATAACGCAGTGCTGTTTCACTTGTTCTACACTATCACACTAAACTGCATTTGAGTGTGTTGAAAGTTATAATGTTTATTCTGTGTTTGTCTGTATGAGACTAGCAGTAAGCTAGATCAACATTAGAATAACTTACTGATCATATGCTAACATTTCGTCATGTTGAGCTATTTAACATTGATTAGTTTTATGTTCATTTGCTCACCTCTGTCAAGTCGAAGTTTGCCACGGACGTGGAGCTCTCGGCATCTAGAAAACGTTACGCTGATATTGATTCTCGTTTTAGTTCTCCTTTTGTCCCAAAGTCTGCTTGCCACGGTCCATAATGTTTGAATGAAACAACAAAAGCAGTTGTCCACGTCTGTCGCCATGGTTACTATGGCAGTACAAGCGGAAACCAGGGATAACGCGGATATTACATCATTGAAAGGCGACAAGTGAACAGGGATGAGCCATTATTTAAAATTGGAATTTCTCTGAAATTAAACATCTTTAGGAACCTTTGTAAGTTTACACAACTGCAGGAAATATATCACACTGTGCAAGTGATTTTTGGATATTTTATTACAAAATTCTTACATATTGTACCTTTAAGAAACACGCAAGCCTTCCAGAATGACCTCACTTCCTGCTATGACTTGGAAACATCTGATATTGATCTGATTCATTGCGTGAAGAGCTTGTAGTTGTTTGAAAAGACGTTCTATTAATGACCATATTCCAGTACGTCAGTATCTTGTCATCGGCTCCTTTTGATGTTTCATAATGATCTGCAGCGTAATTTAGACTTGCATCAGAGCACATTTTGTGCATCTGTATTTTCATCTCTGCTTGGATTGACTGTAAAAGCAGGCTAAGAGTCTCTGTTTGGTCAAAAAGATGGAGATCAGAGTAAACAGAAACTATAGTTTCACACTGGACTACTACACTTGTCACAGAGGTTTGAATAAGCAGGTTCCCAAAGCACAGAGTCATTAGCGTTGTCTTCACCATGCACTCTTAAGAAAAATGGTTCTAAATTAGGGTTCTTTGTCTTGTAACGATAATAGAACTCTTTCTGATGCTCAACAGAACCCTAACCCATAAGGTTCCGTAAATAACCATGCTTTGAAAGTGCTATATAACCTTTTTCCTGGTTTCACAGACAAGGCTTAAGTTTGTCCCAGACTAAAATGCATGTTTGAATGGGTTTAACTGAAAGCAATTTGCACTGATAAATCTTAAAATATGTCAGTGCCATTTGTCTCAAGATGCACACCAGTAATTTTCTTTCTAAGACACATTTTAAAAAATATATTTTCATGATTTGTTAGATAATAATGTGGTTTAGATAACATCATATTTTGAGTTTCTGTTGATTAAAAATCTCCATTGTATTAACTAAAAATTTTAATTTCCATGAACTCAAAATTTTAAGACACCAGGTAACTTGCTTTTTTAAGTTAAACCGTTAAACCAACTATATATATATATATATATATATATATATATATATATATATATATATACAGTGAGGAAAATAAGTATTTGAACACCCTGCTATTTTGCAAGTTCTCCCACTTAGAAATCATGGAGGGGTCTGAAATTGTCATCGTAGGTGCATGTCCACTGTGAGAGACATAATAAATAAAAAAAATCCAGAAATCACAATGTATGATTTTTTTAACTATTTATTTGTATGATACAGCTGCAAATAAGTATTTGAACACCTGAGAAAATCAATGTTAATATTTGGTACAGTAGCCTTTGTTTGCAATTACAGAGGTCAAACGTTTCCTGTAGTTTTTCACCAGGTTTGCACACACTGCAGGAGGGATTTTGGCCCACTCCTCCACACAGATCTTCTCTAGATCAGTCAGGTTTCTGGGCTGTCGCTGAGAAACACGGAATTTGAGCTCCCTCCAAAGATTCTCTATTGGGTTTAGGTCTGGAGACTGGCTAGGCCACGCCAGAACCTTGATATGCTTCTTACAGAGCCACTCCTTGGTTATCCTAGCTGTGTGCTTCGGGTCATTGTCATGTTGGAAGACCCAGCCTCGACCCATCTTCAATGCTCTAACTGAGGAAAGGAGGTTGTTCCCCAAAATCTCGCAATACATGGCCCCGGTCATCCTCTCCTTAATACAGTGCAGTCACCCTGTCCCATGTGCAGAAAAACACCCCCAAAGCATGATGCTACCACCCCCATGCTTCACAGTAGGGATGGTGTTCTTGGGATGGTACTCATCATTCTTCTTCCTCCAAACACGTTTAGTGGAATTATGACCAAAAAGTTCTATTTTGGTCTCATCTGACCACATGACTTTCTCCCATGACTCCTCTGGATCATCCAAATGGTCATTGGCAAACTTAAGACGGGCCTTGACATGTGCTGGTTTAAGCAGGGGAACCTTCCGTGCCATGGATGATTTCAAACCATGACGTCTTAGTGTATTACCAACAGTAACCTTGGAAACGGTGGTCCCAGCTCTTTTCAGGTCATTGACCAGCTCCTCCCGTGTAGTTCTGGGCTGATTTCTCACCTTTCTTAGGATCATTGAGACCCCACGAGGTGAGATCTTGCATGGAGCCCCAGTCCGAGGGAGATTGACAGCCATGTTTAGCTTCTTCCATTTTCTAATGATTGCTCCAACAGTGGACCTTTTTTCACCAAGCTGCTTGGCAATTTCCCCGTAGCCCTTTCCAGCCTTGTGGAGGTGTACAATTTTGTCTCTAGTGTCTTTGGACAGCTCTTTGGTCTTGGCCATGTTAGTAGTTGGATTCTTACTGATTGTATGGGGTGGACAGGTGTCTTTATGCAGCTAACGACCTCAAACAGGTGCATCTAATTTAGGATAATAAATGGAGTGGGGAGGTGGACATTTTAAAGGCAGACTAACAGGTCTTTGAGGGTCAGAATTCTAGCTGATAGACAGGTGTTCAAATACTTATTTGCAGCTGTATCATACAAATAAATAGTTAAAAAATCATATATTGTGATTTCTGGATTATTTTTTTTTAGATTATGTCTCTCACAGTGGACATGCACCTACAATGACAATTTCAGACCCCTCCATGATTTCCAAGCGGGAGAACTTGCAAAATAGCAGGGTGTTCAAATACTTATTTTCCTCACTGTATATATATATATATATATATATATATATATATATTTACAGTACTTAATTGTCCTATTAAACTCTAGGGGTTTCCATTAAAAAGCTGATGGCTAGTCATGTCAAATAAAGTACTTATATTTTTTATTGATGTGAAATTGTAGTGAAAATGACAGTGCTCTAAAAACAGTCATTCTCTGAATTTATTAATAAATGATAATTGGCTAGTTTGCATGTAATAAATACATAAAGAAATAAAACACAAGAGGAAAATATGATTGGTAGGAAACCATACAGTTACAGTTTTGAAAGTATATAAGAAGGATTTTAAAGGGATAGCGCACCCTCAAGTTGTTCCAAACCTGTATGAGTTTCTTAAAGAATGTTGGTAACCAGATGGTTGACGGCACCCATTGACTTCCAAAGTAGGAAAAACACACTATAGAAGTCAACTGGTGAGTAATGACAACATTTTCATTTTTGGGTGAACTATCCCTTTAATTACAGTTTTGGATCGTTGAGCTCCAGAAAGGAGGTTGTTTTGAAAGGAGTTGACAGTTACAGATTTAAAAAAAAAAGAGAAAAAAGAACCCTAAACTCTAACACAAAGAACCATTTCAGCATAAAACAGTTCTTCCGGACAAAATGGTTCTAAATAGAACTGTTAGAACCATCTTTTCTTTTTACATGCTTAAAATGCTATTTTGATTTCAAAAAGAACACAAAAGGGAAAATCACAATACGCACTAACATAATGTTCAATAAGAGTGTAAAAAACCATCCATTAGAAAAAGCACAACGCAAGAGGCTGAACGAGGACATCCTAATCCTCAGTTTGAGATGTTCTCGCTTTCAGGAAGAGCACTTCATGCATAAAGCGACCACCATGATGATGAAGAGTGGTCCTTAAACATTTCAGAAAAACCCTTGTGTGCGGAGACATTAATTGGAGGCTTTAAGAATGGAACAGACAACCCTTAATCCACTTCACACAACCTCCCTCCTGCAGCCCGCATCTAATGTGTGATCAATACGGCAAGTGACTACTGTTAGCTGCAATTAGCACACAGTGCTTCCCCTTGCTATTTTCGGCATTTCCCATCCACAGGAAGTGGAACAGGGAGGATAATTGTGTATTGACAAAAAAAGGGTGGCGAGATACACTCATGCACATCCAACACTGTCATCATGTGGCTTCAGCTGGGCTGTTTGACCATTAAACCGGCCAGTGTGAAGCCAAAACCACCAGCACAGCTGACAAACAGTTTGATGAAGATGAATGAAGAAGCTCGCAGTTACCTTTTCTGTTAGTGGTTGAACTCAAACACATCGCTCAGAGGTTGCTATTCATTTCAGAAGTTTCGCCTAATAATAAAAAAGAATGAACAAGACAATATACATAAAACAACAATATAAAGCAATAAAATAAATGTGCAAAGCAGGTCTGATCATTTGTTCTTGGATGAATTTCATAATAATTTGAGAGGTCTCTGAGATTTGATTGCAGAAATTATTTATAGAGTATAGGTCAGATATAAATATTGGTGCATGCAAACCACATGCATATTATTCTCCAGAAATATGTAAATAATCTATCTGCCAGATGTTTGCATTTAATGTAATATGTTTCATTTTATAGTATTGTAACAGTTTATGATGCGCTAATAAAATATAAAGAATAAAGTATAAAAAAAGGAAATTGCTTTTCTGAGGAAAAACACTTTTTATTGCTTTTCAACAACAAAAATAAGAGATGGATAGTAAAGCATAAAAATAATGATGACAGCTATTAAAAATGTTTCATTTTTATTTCAATTTCAACTGCCCTCTTGGATACCAGTTTTATTTCTGCTTTAGCCTTCCCATTTTATTATAAATCATGTTTGTACAAAATTAACCCTTACAAACTCATTTATGAAAGGCTGTCAGAATCTCTCTCTTTTTTTTTTAGATTGCTAATATCAAGTTATCAGTTTTATTGAAGTAAAAAAAAAAAAAAAAGGGCTGTATATCTTAAAATACATAAAATAATACAAAATACACCACTGAACAGCTCTTAATTAGTATGTGAGTGCGCCATCTACTGGTCATTGCTCAATATCAGTGAGCCACAGCATGACAAACACATAATACAAATATTATATGTGAATATATATGTCGTAACCATAGTCCCAGTTAATACATATAATTTTACTTTATAATATTTTTTACTGCACTGAACAGTACTGTAGTGTTTGTAAGTGGGCATGTAGGTATTTCTGCTGTTAAATATATATATATATATATATATATATATATATATATAGTTGTTTTACAAATATACTATAGGCTATTATATATAGGCTACTATATATAGGGCTAGGCTACTATATATAATATATTAACATTTTGTACAGTATTTTTTTAAACAATTTTTTTTTTAATTCATAAATATTGTATAGTTTAAAATAGTATATATATAGCCAATATAGTTTCTTAATATTTTTTATAAATATACATTATATATTTTTACATACAATAATTCATAAATATTTTTAAAAAACATATAGTAGCCTATAATATTTATAAATATTTACTTTTTTATTTATAAATGATTATGTATAAAATATATATAGTTATAGTTTTTTATATGAATATATTGCAGCTAAAATAAGTAAAGTCCTCTTGTTATGTAGAGTGTTTTTAATGATTTACATTAAACAGCACATGTACTATCGATCCCCCTCGGATGAAATCTGTGAAATCTGTGTTCTGGATTAACCAGCGACTCAATAACCGATTGGGTCAGTTAATGATCGAGCTGAATCACTAATGAATTGCATCCAGTGGCTCGTGAGATCATGTGAGGTTATGAGGAGAGTAAAGTAGCTGAGAGAGTCAGAGTGACCGCGACCTCAAGGGAACAACAGTAACAGTCTGTTCGTGGTGTTTAGTTTGGGTTGGGTTAGTACACAAACTGTGCTCCACTGGGATAGGAAACACACAGGCCGGGATTCCCGTATCTCATGCAATTACTACTAGCCTAATGCTGGCACGAGTTACTTCCCTCTGATTGGTCCCTGTGGTACTTCTGCTCCCATTCGCTCCCTTTCAGAGGAGGAACTCTTGTTTATTGACATGCGGGATAATGAAAACCTGTAAGCCAGATGTAAGCTGCAACACACTGGCATATCCACACGAGCTTTGTTTAGGAGGGGAACACACTAAATGAAATTTTAGCTTTGGCCTGCTTCCTAGAGTTGGTTTGAGCAGCTTCTGTGTTGGAATGAGGCAGGAAAAGATAAATAAACACGGAGGAGCTCCAACTGCACGGAAAAATCAACACCATCCCATCGAGCCCCGCTGGGATTCTTCATTCCTATGATTTCTGCCAATATCATAACGTGCTGAGCTCAAGCATTCGCTTTCTCAGTATGGTTATATTCACACATTATCATCTGGGGATAAAATGCTTATGCGTGTCGTCAATTTCAAATAAAACAATAGTGATTAATGATTGATCAGTGAATTGGGAAAAGGGCTTGGCTGCTTTTGAATGGAACTTTCCACTGCAATGATTAGTGTTTTTAGACTGAATAGCACAGATGCACTGGGTAAACGTAGACATTTTTATAAATACATCAATAAAGGGGCCTTTACAAACCCCTTGTTTTCAACTTTTTTTGCTGTAAGCTATTAGCAATATGCACACACACACACACACACACACACATATATATATATATATATATACGTGATGTTTTCATGTTCTTTCCATAGACATAATGATTTTTATATTGTACAAACTGTATATTTTATCCCCTACACTAACCTTACCCCTAAACCTAGCTTCACAGAAAACGTTCTGCATTTTTACATAAAAACAAAACCAAACTTAGTGTGATTTATAAGCTGTTTTCCTCATGGGACCAAAAAATGTCCCCATGGACAACATTTACTGGTATTACTATCCTTAGGAGGACATATGGTCCCCATAACACTGGGAATACCAGGTATACACACACATACACGCACACACACACACACACACACACACACACACAAACAGGCACACACATCTTTGTGGGGACTCTCCATAGACTTAATGGTCTTTATACTGTACAAACTGTATATTCTATCTCCTTACACTAACCCTACCCCTACCCATCACAGAAAACTTTCTGCATTTTTACATTTTCAAAAAAATATAATTTAGTATGTTTATTAACCCATTTCCCTCATGGGGACCGCTGGCTGGTCCCCACAATGGAGGTGATCTCAGGTTTTACCATCCTTTTGGGGACATTTGGTTCCCACAATGTAATATAAACCAAAACACACACACACACACACACACACACATTGTTTGGTTGTTTTTAACACTGGGAATACCAGGTATACACACACACACAGTATTTATTTTTATTTTATTTTTTGGTTTTTACAAACACCTGCTTACTGTATTAGCCAACGTGCTCATTTTAATGAAACAAAATATTGGGATATTACTATAAGTTATATTATTTTTATTTTCGGTATATACATTTTTATAATTAACTTTATTTTTGTAGGTGTTGTTCTTGATGTTTTTACATGAAAAAAAAAAACCTTTTTGTTTTAAAGGCCTATTTACTATTAATATTTTTCTTAAATGTTTCTTCATTTTATTTTTAAATGTTTGTTTTTTATCTGAATATCAGCTAATTGGCATGTCCCCGTTCAGCTCTCAAAAAAAATTAAACATTTCTACAAACTAAAAAAAGGCCTTCATTGCCAAAGCGTTGAAAATGTTAAAAAAGAGTTTCCTGAGAAGTTGCAAGATTTCCATATGCCCTTTAAAAATAATGACGTGATGTTTCTGATGATCAAACTTAAGGAAGTGACATTTAGACCTGAGGTGGAACCATGTGATTTTCTCATTCAGCAGTAACCTTTGCAAATAAAATGAGCCGGAAATATATAGGCACATATATTTCTGGCACAGTCTAATGGCTGTGTCCTGTTCATCCAGATGTCTGCAGTGAGAGATTAACTGGACAACCTGAATGACAACAGACACAAAACAGTATAATACAGACTCAACACACATTAAAGAGGATTAGAGGAGGGTTGGAGCTGTGAATGGGTTACACAACTGTGACAGTCAAATGTAGCACTAAACCAATATAAAAACAAAGAAACATCACCTGTGGAGAACATTCATGCGTGTACAATGGTTTTTGGATGGGATGCAAGGGATTAATTTGTAGAAAATGGGGCACAATTCTCATTTGTCCACCAGGGGGCGTAATATGAACAATATTCCAGATGATTATCACCCCACTGAAAGCCATTACTTCCACACTATGGTGCAGGGCCAAATTAAAAGGAGCACAATGGGCAGTAACTGTCAACCTAATGGTGTCTTACACAGTGTGATATTCAATTTTGCCTCAGCAGTGATTAGAGAAGATTATCTGCAGAAATATTATTTATGAACACACTATGGTGTTTTGTATGGATTTGCATGCACAACTATTGCCCGTTCTTATCAGAGGCGAATGCTAATTAGAATAACTGTATTAAGCTTTATTAAATGGGGTCTGAGTAATGAGCCCCAGGATATTAAAATATCCTTTGTACCCATCAGAAATTAAATCCTTTTGCTGTAACGTTGCTTTAATGCATGTTGCAACTAATCCTTCAACTTCCATTAAACTTAAATGTGCTTGCTTCTGAATGGACAGTCTCTCTTTGCCACATTATATATACATACATACATACATATATATATATATATATATATATATATATATACAATATAAATGTGTGGATTTTTGAATGGTACACGTTGCAACAAATCTTGCATCAAAATTGAAAGGTGCTTCTATAGGTATTTAAAGGCACTTCAGCTGCAAGATCACGCATGCAAAATATTCATGAGGATAAAATGCATGCTGCTCATATGCAAATTCAGAAGCTCCATGCATTAGTGGAGCTTGTGCCAAGTATTGTGGCATATGCACATCTGGCACAACAAATGCACTAATCTATTTGATCACAGCATGGCTTCTGCCTACGATCAAAAACACCCTGTTCTGGAAGTGTGAAGGTGTGTTTGTACAAGAACACATTTGCATATGTATTTAGAGGGGTTGAGTGTGAAATATCAACAGCTTTAGATCTTGCACATTGGCTCTTAAAGAGTATATTTTAATCTGAAATGTCTCTTATATAGCAAACCCTCTGCATTATGCGACAGGCAGTGTTTTAGAAGGTTCAGCGTTCATCGTCTGGTCCACAAGCGTTAAATGTACGGTGTGTTGACGGCATGACTGCACATGACACCGAGGCTGCAGGGTCAGTTCAAGCCCTCAGCTGCAGATCATATAAAATGGGCCCAATGCATAAGACATTAATCTGTATTTGATGGATTATTTCCCAGCAGGCTTTAGTCAGATTTAGTGGCAGCCAAGCAATGAAATCAACCAATCTGCTGGGGGGGAAAAATGCTTTATATTATAAAGTCAAAGACTGATGTCTCCATGAGAGTTATCACAGGTCTTAATGTCCAGAAGATCAAGCACATTAAATAATCTAAACTAGAGAGAGACTATAAATTATGAACTCCAATGGGTATAAAAAAGACCTGAATATAAGTCATGATAGATTAAGTATCAGGATAGCCTATTAATCATCCATTTGAGATTATTGTTACAATCTGATAATTGTGCCGATTAACAGAAGTAATTATTCTTCTAGTTTCAGTTCTAAGCTTTAGTGACAATATGATTGTATATGGGCATGCACGCACATATGCACATTTAAAAATGTTTTAAATATGTACAATATGATTGAATGTGACCAGTTTATTTGTCTGTTTATGTGCTTTAGAGATTGTATAAAAAGATACAGCATTCAGTGTGCAGTTCACAATTTATTTACTGAATAAATCTGGACAAAACACCAAAATTTGATACATTACAATCAGAGCATCTGAGGCAGATATCCCACCATGCACTCCCCCCTCCCCTTGAAATCATGAGGGAAAAAAAAAAAAATGAATGAAAAAAGAAAAACATCCTTCAAAATTAGCACCTAATCAG
Source organism: Abramis brama (assembly GCF_963993115.1). NCBI lineage: Eukaryota > Metazoa > Chordata > Actinopteri > Cypriniformes > Leuciscidae > Abramis > Abramis brama. The sequence goes on from NC_139980.1 coordinate 30,700,958, forward strand.
CCCCAACTTAGGTAGGCAAGTTCCTTCTACATAACGAGGGAAAAGCACAATGACCAAGGAGGAAAAAAAAAAAAAAAAAAAAAAAAGATGAAAAGAAACTCCAAAGCGCAATTGGAATCCTAGTAAATCTTTTGTAAGATTCTTCAAGAAAAAGAAATAATGGAAAAAACGAACTCCCCTCTTGCTAGGCAGGCTAAAGCATTCAAAGGGCACATGCCATTGACTAGATATAAATCACGATTTCAAGTAACATTGATATACGACGAAACATGTCTACATGTACCCATTCAAAACATGATCATTTCACAGACCTATGCAGGCAGTAGTTAACATGAGGTACTCGAGACGGTGTAGTCGTAGAAATATCGTCTAATATTTATGGAGTTAAATGCAAAAAAATGGAAAAATAAGGAGTACAGTCAGCGTGAGTTTGGGTTGCGTGATTACTGCCACTGACGTTAAACCGTAGACCTTCCTACTTGGGACAAACTTTGGTACAAAAAAAGTCCAACTTGTCCTGTGTCAAATGTATCGCCTACAATACTCGTGAAAACTGGCGGTTAAGAAAAACAAAAAAACCCTGCACGTATTTCTTTTTAAATATAGTAGTAGTAGTTACATTATAAATAAAAAAAAAAAATAAAAAAAAAAGATACATTTTGCTCCAGCAAAAGAAAAAATCTAAAAGTTAAATAGATGACACTAGTTCAGAGAGGATCTCTAAGCCTAGGCGAGTCAAGTGCTTGATGTTTCTTATTTTCTGAAGGCTCACGGAAAAGGTTTAGGTATGGTTAGAGCGAAAAAAGCAGCAATAATAGTAAAAGGAACAGCTTAATGCAACACAAATCGTTTCTTAATGCACCCGTAATGGATCAGAAACCAAAAAATATGACATGATGTTTGCAGTATTGAAGTGGAGGGCTGTCGGAGAGCGAACAGATTTGCTGATATACTTCAAATAAACTGAGGATCAGATTGAGACAACCAAGTAGCATTCGAGGAAAAGATTTAAAAAAATAAAAACGAAGACACGGTCAACAACTTCGACAAATCGAAGCTGGAAACAGGAGCGGTTTAGCAGTTTTGCCTGATATTTTCTTTGTTCCTTGGCTGCGTGCTCCTGTGCTGTAATGCATGTTTGTAGCTTACTGCGACTTGTACGCCTCGTGAGCACCACGTAAAATGAAAACGGAAATAAACGAAAAACCAAAAGAAGTCTTGCTACATTACTCAACGCCATCAGCATTTAGCTTTGTCCAGAAGTCATAGCTTAGGGTGTCCATGCCACCCTAGCCAGAACCGATCATGTCTCTCCACGGAATGAGAAATAACGATAGACACCACTGTGATGAGTGTATTTCTTTTCTGATAATCTAGAAGGACGTGGCATAATGTCTGACGAGCTTGTGCTCAGCTAAAGAACTGTTCTAGTTCTTCTTCCATGTTGGCCTCCGGTACCATTTGGTCCAACTCACGTTCTCCTCTTCCGTGGCTGGTGGCGGCTGGACCGCTGGAGGCCGAGAACCAGGGATGATCCAGGATCTCTCGGGAGGTGAGGCGTTCTGCCGGTTCTCGTCGCAGGATGCTACGGATGAGGCATCGCGCCTTGGGCGTTAGCGTCTCGGGGATGCTGAACTGGCCGCGACGGATCTTGCTAAACAGAGAGCTGGGCTCCACGTCGTGGAACGGATAGCGGCCCACCAGAATGGTGTAGAGCATCACGCCTAAGCTCCAAACATCTGCCGCCTTTCCCGAATAGCTGCCATTTGCATTGAGAATTTCTGGGCTGACGTAGGCTGGACAGCCGTGTTTGTCCGAGAGGGAATCGTCACTGCCTTCTAGGAGGTACGTATCCTCCAAACTCTCCAATTTTACAAGGCTCCTGGGAAAGACGATAAAGAATCACATTAAAAACATATGTGACCAAGTTATGCACGTAATAAAGTGTAAACGTGGTTTGCTGGCTTTCAAAACGGATCATGCAACGGTTAAATGGCAACATCAATGACCTTCAAGGAGGACTGAGCCACAAACTAACAGAGAAAATTGTTAGATGCATTAAATGGAACAAATTCAAGATTTAAAAACAAAATGAAACTAAACAAACATTTGCGATTTGTCCGAGTATGCCTACTTATATACTAGGCTATTTATTAGGCAAAAAACAGTATGTGAGCAGAGTAGTATGTCCGAATTCATAGTATTCATAAAATAGTACCCAGAACTACTACTTTTACAAAAATTAAACAAGCTATTAAATTTCAATGGGAAATGACTAACAAAGTACATGAAATGGGGAAAAAAACAGATATAAAACCAACTGAACAAAAGAGGAAAACATTATGTACATATAACGTTGTTGCAAGAAAAATAAAGTTAGTTTTAAAATAAAAACAATGAAGCAAATGTTCGATTGTGTTGGCTTTCAAGATAGATCACTCAAAAAGTATCCAAATGTCTATGCAAAATTATGATCTGGTCAAAAACAATTTGATCATTGTTATACGTCTCTGAAATCTGTCAGTTAAAAATGAATAAAACCCTTTCAAATCATATTTTCCTCTACTATAGTCATAGGATAGTAGCTTTTTGACAGCAAAGCATAAATATACTCTATATATTGGATGGTAAATCCCTTGCATAAAAAAGCAATATAAAAGATAGCCTCTGGACATTCCTGCCACTGTAATCCAGAGGGAAATCTGGAATTCATCCTCGGAATTATAAAAAGCACGAATAATGCTGCACCACAGATGGAATTCCTTAAACCATCACTATTTCCCTGTGATCCTAGTTTTTCCACTGTAATCTTGTAATTTGCACAATAATGCAAAACATGCAGCGTACAGATGATGATAAACAATCTGCTATATATTCACAATGAATACGGTGACATTTTAAGATGAAAGTCTTAATTAAGATGCAGTTTTTCTTGTCTTGCACATATGAGAGCATCAAGACAGACATTTTAATAATGCCTCTGGTTTAAATTTATGCAAAAACAGGGTTTAGGGTAAGTTCAAATCATGTTCATGAATCAGTCCAAACAGCTTCCATAAATAGATTCATAACTATGATTCAATGATTCATTTGCACCATTAACATACAAGTGATAACAATTAGTAAAAAAACAACAACAATGCGATAAAAGCAAGTCAAAATATCGTATATTATATATATATATTATTCAGCAAGGATGCATTTAACTGATCAAAAGTGACCGTTAAGAGCATTTACCCTTGGTTTCACGGACAAGGCTTAAGACTAGTCCCAGACTAAAATGCATGTTTGAGCTGTTTTAACTGAAAACAACTTGCACTGAGATATCTTCAGTGCCATTGTTTTGTCTCAAGATGCACATCAGTGATGTTTTTTCTAAGGCACATTTATAAAAGATACTTAAATATCCTGATTGAACTAAGGCCTAATCCTGGTTATATCTAAACCCTAATCCTGGTTTAATCTAAACCCTGTCTGTGAAACCAGGCCTATGTTACAAAAGTTTAATATTTCATACAAATTCAGTTCTTTTGAACTTTCTATTCATCAAAGAATCATGTAAAATTAAGTGTATCATGATATCCAAAAAAGTATTAATAAGCAACAGAACTGTTTTCAACATTGATGATAATAATAAGAAATCTTGAGCATCAAATTGCCATATTAGAATGACTTCTGAATGATCATGTGACACTGAAGACTGGAGTAACAATGCTGAAAACTGAGCTTTGCATTACAGGGATGAATTACATTAAAAACAAAAAAACTTTTTTTAAATTGTAATAATAGGTCACAATATTATTCTTTTTTACTGCAAGTACGATCAATTAAATGCAACCTGGGAACGAATGAGAGAGTTCTTTCAAAAACTTCTTTTTTTTTTTTAAATCTTACAGACCTCAAACTTCTATACAGTTATACAAGTCACTTCATGTGCACTCTTGCACATGTGACATTGCTTAGTTGTCAAAAAGCTGAAAAATACAGATTTCAGCTGCGTCGCACAGCCCAAGTTACAAACAAAGACAAACCATAAAAACAACATATGCAATGAAAACATCTTTGAGGTCTTTTGCACGCTGCCTCGTGACTCAGATTCTGAATCAGAAACTATCCGAATGAAACCGTACGCCCACTGAGTCTCAGCGAAACATCCAATCCTCGGAGCTCAAAATAGTCATGTTATTTTTCATGACAAGCGGTATCCTGCTGCGTGGATAGGTTGCAGGGTGCCTAAATTACCTGAAGGTCAGAAATGAACGGGGCCTGAACTTGTGAACCGTTTCCATGCACTGGCAGAATGGCGCTGTGCAAAAGAGAACACGGCATGCTGGAAATATTCTCTTAATGACATGCAGCATATGTGAGTCACAGCTCCACGACGCAGCTGAGTTACACCAGGTCAAGAGCCTGCAAAGAACACCGGCCCACATGAAAGCAGGAAAAACGGAGGACACGTGGACGCATGCGCTATTACATTAGGGAGTGATTCCAGACGATCTGCACTGCGGTCTCCAGCGTTTGACAGTAGAATGTTATGAGCGCCCTTCATGACATAACCAGGTCAGGAACCCACTACGCTGAAGAATGCAGTTCTGTCTGGCTCGTTTTCCTCTCTGGTTCCAATCTTGGTGCGCCCTTGGTGTTTGATTTCTAGCCAGGGTAATACTCACCACTCTTGGCCACGTCTACTTGCGCTCATCTGCAATCACTCACTCAAAGGTGGACGGCTGACGCAGAAGACCTCAGAGCATGGGAACAGTAAGGTCACCGAGCTCACATTTTAAACACCGGGCAACATTCTCCATTTCCATCGAGCAAGCCAGAGGGAATCTAGCTGAGCTGACTCATTTGGCCAGTGGGGCAACTGCCATCTAGCTTAAACGGGAAGGCCACCCAGATTCATAACGCACACTTGGGATTATTTCAGACTAATTTTACTGCCAAACATATGGGAAGGTTAATTTTTAAAAAGTCAACATGCAATGCCTTCAAAACCCATTTTACTTCCACAATGTGACGTATTTCAGAGGATATGCAAAAAGAAAAAAAGAACATTCATGATCTTAACAAATTTGTGTCCAATGGTTTAGCTTCCGCAAGAACCAATGAGGTTCATTCTCGTGTTACGCAGCACGTTTGATCTTCAGCAAGAACCAATGAGGTTCATTCTCGTGTTACGCAGCACGTTTGACCTTCCTCGAGAACCAATGAGGTTCATTCTCGTGTTACGCAGCACGTTTGAGCTTCAGCAAGAACCAATGAGGTTCATTCCCGTGTTACGCAGCACGTTTGAGCTTCAGCAAGAACCAGTGAGGTTCATTCTCGTGTTACGCAGCACATTTGATCTTCAGCAAGAACCTATGAGGTTCATTCTCATGTTACGCAGCACGTTTGAGCTTCAGCAAGAACCAGTGAGGTTCATTCTCGTGTTACGCAGCACATTTGATCTTCAGCAAGAACCTATGAGGTTCATTTTCATGTTACGCAGCACGTTTGAGCTTCAGCAAGAACCAGTGAGGTTCATTCTCGTGTTACGCAGCACATTTGATCTTCAGCAAGAACCTATGAGGTTCATTCTCATGTTACGCAGCACGTTTGAGCTTCAGCAAGAACCAGTGAGGTTCATTCTCGTGTTACGCAGCACGTTTGAGCTTCAGCAAGAACCAGTGAGGTTCATTCTCGTGTTACGCAGCACATTTGATCTTCAGCAAGAACCTATGAGGTTCATTCTCATGTTACGCAGCACGTTTGAGCTTCAGCAAGAACCAGTGAGGTTCATTCTCATGTTACGCAGCACGTTTGAGCTTCAGCAAGAACCTATAAGGGTTCATTCTCGTGTTACGCAGCACGTTTGATCTTCAGCAAGAACCAGTGAGGTTCATTCTCATGTTACGAAGCACGTTTGAGCTTCAGCAAGAACCAATGAGGTTCATTCTCATGTTACGCAGCACGTTTGATCTTCAGCAAGAACCAGTGAGGTTCATTCTCATGTTACGCAGCACGTTTGATCTTCAGCAAGAACCAATGAGGTTCATTCTCGTGTCACGCAGCACGTTTGAGCTTCAGCAAGAACCAATGAGGTTCATTCTCGTGTTACGCAGCACGTTTGAGCTTCCTCGAGAACCAATGAGGTTCATTCTCGTGTTACGCAGGTTCAGTTGAGGTTCTGTTTATGTTCACTGATCAATGTTTAAAGGTGAATAAAAGCCTAAATTCAATCAGTTCTTCATATAAAGCGATCGTGTCTCTTCAGAAAATTTGGACAAAACTGCTCAACTCATATGGATTAGTTTTACGATCTCTTTATTAACTCTTTGAAGCGTCAAAGTGTCAGTTGCGTACAGTAGCTGTCAATGGAGGGACAGAAAGCTCTCAGATTTCATCAAAAAGATCTTCATTTGTGATCTGAAGTGGTGAGTAATGACAGAATTTTTATTTTTGGGTGAACTAACCATTCAATATGTTTGTTTCAATAGGAAATACGCCAGCTGTGTTTGTCAAGTAATATACCATAATATTTACCATGCTACAGTCACAGTATGAAAATAATGTGCTTTCCATGCTAAACAAATCTCTCTTTAAAGACGGTGCATGTTCTGTTTGAATGCAACAACTTTATTAGTGGCTTCTTTACCTGTCCTCGTTCTTAAAGACAAACTTCCTCAGCTTGAGGTCTCTGAGGACCAGGCCGTTGTCGTGGCAGTGCGCCACCGCTGATGCTACCTGATGGAAAAGTCTGGCAGCCTCTTCCTCTCGCAGCTTCTTGCAAGTGCGAACGAAAGAGTGCATGTCACCATGGCTCCTCTCGAAGAACACGTACGCTCGTGTTTCCCCCAGAAGAATCTCCACTATCTGGTTAATGTGCTCATTGGTGCCCAGCACAAAGTAAGCAGCCAAGGACTCCTGGTATCGACTGATATCAAACACCTGAAGAGAGAGCAGTTTGAATTCAATTAGAAGTCATCATCGATTTTCCAACGTCTCAGGTGGAGTGCAAAGGTATTAGCCCCCCAAGACAAGAGCATTGGTATTGGTATCATTAGATTCAATGCATAATTTTGAAACAAAAGAATGAAAACCCAGGCAGCGCAGAGTCAAAAGGCATTACACCTCTGCTGCATTTCAGAGTCCCCAAAACATACATTGAATTTTAATGTTGCTTAGTAACAGACACCTAAAAGAGAGACGGGCTAAATATAACACAACTGCAGTGGACATCTGAGGCCATTCTCTCATCAGAAGATAAGAGGTTTTCACTAATGGCTCTTTGCCCGTGTCAGCCCATTCAGAGTGTCTTATGTTTCAAAGTCATGTGGACTTGCACGCATGAATGCATGATGGCTGTATGCAAGCAAGCATCCACACACACTTTTCTGGGGTATTCCCTCATGCTTTTTTCATCACTTCATATCACTGTTGAAGAATCACAAAAGGAAGGCCATTCATTTGATAATGCATCATATGACAAATTGGTAGTGAGTGCAATAAGCCAGATGCATATCATGCTTATGTCCCTATCAATAGCTGATGCAATTGCATGAGTGTGCCATTACAAAATAACATGCATAAGTGTGTTTCTTACCTTGCACACGAGCTCTTCCCCACTGTGCAGGTGGGTGGCTCTGAAGACGTGGTCTCCCTCAATGGGCTCCAACAAAAGGTAATTTCCAATGCAAGAAATGCAGTGAGAGGAGTCAGGGGTCTCAGGGGGGCTGGGAGATCCTAAATTGGGACTAAAACTCTGGCTGGATTCTGTAGTCCTTAGACAAGATAGCTCCTCGAAGTCGTGTGCTTTATACCTCGATCTCCCATAACGCGAAATGTTAATGGGACTGGATCTCTGTATGTTCATGAGTATAGGAGGAGGTTCGTCCAGATCAGGAGGGTTTAGACGGTCTCAGAGGGGAGGTGGAAGTGAATGACAGACAGATGTCCTCTATTTAACACTGGGCATGAAGGCAGCGGCGATTCCCCTTGACTTTAATGCTCACTCTGATGACCGTATGCATGTGCGTTAATTGCAATGACAATGTGGCGTCATTTGAGCACAAATGCAATGACGTGCATGCACGAATTGTGACCTCTATGAGTATGACCACTGTGCACTCAATGAAAAGCACGGTTTTGTGATTAGAGCTAGAAATTAATGTACCGGCGCGGTATAATGTAAAGGTTGTGACGTCACGGTCGATGCAGTGCAGCTCGGCGTGCAGCAGGTAAAGAATAGATTTTTTTGCATTAAATTAAAAGGCAAAAAGTGCCAGCTGTGTTCAGATATCCTGAGAGGGCGCTCCGTGTGCTTTCAAGCGGGCCTCCACGCGAATCATGTCCATGCATCTACCAAATATGGCTAGGAAAAATTTCCTCCAGGTCGCGAGCCGCCTTTTGTTACGCCTGGGAAGTGGATGTCCTTCTCCTCGCGAGCAACTAAACTCCGACGATCTCCGGCGGATGGATCTGATTTGGACAAAGGCAAGAAGGGACGGCCGACGCTCTCCCCGGGCCTATCCCTTGTTTTAGCAACAAGACACCACCTTCATCATCATCATCTTACTTACGTGGCTGGGAATCTAAGTCCATTGAACGCGCGGGTCAGCTGCACACACGAGCTGACTGACTGACTGACTGACTGCGCTCGCGGGACTGACTGGAGCTCTCCACGCGCACGACCAGCCCCCCTGACGTCACGGCCAAAACGCTCTCCCATTGGCCGCTCGCTTGATGCTGACACATCCACAGTGTGCAAGCAAGCCATCCATGCAGTCATGTGAGATAATTGTTGTCCTCTGGATTTAATTGAAGCACCCTAAATAATCTGACTATATGGTGAATTCTAGGAGGAGGAGGAGGGGAGGAGAGTGTTAAATGTCAACCTTAAAGGGACTTTGATGTCAGTTGGTTTGTGCAATGAAATTACATCAAACCCTGATTAACTTTATTGCTATTATTATAATTAAGCATAGTACATATCTATATACATTTCTGTCACAATTTTCTTTTGAGGGTTCGTCTTGCGAATTTTATCATCCTGAGATAAACGTCAGCTATCTTTTAAACATAACACATTTTAAACACAATCTTTTTTGTTAAATATTAGTCAAGCAAGTCACCTTTATTTACATAGCGCTTTATACAATACAGATTGTTTCAAAGCAGCTTTACAGTGTTAACAGGAAAATAATGCAACAAAGTCTGTTTCTAGAAGAAAATAGGGTCATAGTCCAGCTTGTTCAGTGGTGGTTCATTTTTGTTGTAAAAAAGTTATTAATTTAGTTAATTTATATATATAGCCGCTCTGGAGAAAACCCTGATGTCATCGTCGAGCTCAGTTCAGTTCCCATATAATGGTGTCAATGCAGGCAGATCAATAATATTGTTGAATATTAAATGTCCCCAAGGAGACAAAGGTGACAGTGGCAAGGAACCCAAACTCCATCAGGTGGCAGAATGGAGAAAAAAACCATTGGGAGAACCCAGGCTCAGTCGGGGGGCCAGTTCTCCTCTGTCTAACGAGCGAACAGTGTATGATCATGATTTAGACAGCATTACAGGTCAGAAGTCAGATTGGTTTGGAACAATCAGAATATTATTCAGTTCCATCTGGTTTAAGATCAGAGTCATCACACCGGGATGGAGACGGGTTTTTGAGGATCAGTGCTGATGGCTGTCGTGCCAATGAGTTCTTCGATGAGAGTCTAGTTGACACAACCTCTGCTGACACTTCAGGGATGCGTTGTGGTCGTGTCTAGGCGCAGGTCCTCCATCTGATCTGGATACGGCCTGGATCCGGCTGACTACATCATGTGTTGTGGTCGTGTCTAGGCGCAGGTCCTCCATCTGATCTGGATACGGCCCGGATCCGGCTGACTACATCATGTGTTGTGGTCGTGTCTAGGCGCAGGTCCTCCATCTGATCTGGATACGGCCCGGATCCGGCTGACTACATCATGTGTTGTGGTCGTGTCTAGGCGCAGGTCCTCCATCTGATCTGGATACGGCCCGGATCCGGCTGATTACAGTACACCTCGGAATAAACAGAAAGACTAACATTAGCGTAGATGTAATTCTTCTTAGTGGTGTAGGCTACATCTATAATAAAGTGATAAGTAATGACATCACTTGTGTTTGTGCACCGTCCGATAGGCTACTAATCCTCCTCACACGAATGCGATTTGTATATTTAAATAATAAAATATTTTTATATTTTGTATATTTCACGGAAACGTAACATAAACAGCTAATGCAAGCATGCATATTATTACAAAATTCACAAAACTATTATCCTAAAATGTGGGAAATAGCAAGAAGGAGTAGGTCGCCAAGCAGGAAGTGTATGTAAGCAGAAGTAATTAAATTCTTGGCCAGATGGTGACTGAGGTTAAATCCCCACATGTTAATAGCAGGTCTGTTCTCTTGTTCTCTGCTTTAAAAATGCAGGATGCTTTACCGTGTTTCTAAACAAAAAACAGATGTGTGGACATCCATTTCATATAAGGGTAATGTCAACCTAGGCTAAATGATATGTCCTGATCATATTCCATCCTAAAAAATAAATAAAAAATTATATATATATATATATATATATATATATATATATATATATATATATATATATATATATATATATATATATATATATATATATATTTGAAAGAAATTAATACTTACATTCAGAAAGGATGTGTTACGTTGATAAAAAGTGACAGTAAAGACTTTTTTTATTCTTTTTTTTATTCTTTTTTTATTCATCAATGAATCCTGAAAAAGTATCACAGATTCCAAAAAAAAAAATACTGAGCTGCACAACTGTTTCCAACACTGACAATAAATCATCATATTAGAATGATTTCTGAAGGTTAATGTGACACTGAAAACTAGAGTAATGGCTGATGAAAATTCAGCTTTGCATCACAGAAATAAATTATATTTTAAAGTATATTCAATTATTTTAAATTGTTATAATATTTCACAATATTACTGTTTTTCTGTATTTTTGATCAAATATATATACACACACAGTATATTGTATATATATACAATTATATATATGCAAATATAAAAAGATTCATCATAATCACTCAAGATTAATTCATAATCAAAAATTAATCTCAAAGACCTCAACAAATGTTGTTGTACCCTGCAATTTCAGGACCATGAAGTCATATTTAGATATGACTCATACTGTATATCTGCCACCTTATTTCACAAGAACTAATACATCATACTCGTTCATTTGGTGTGACATTGATGAAGTGATGTAAGTTTTACCGCAATGATCTGAGAGTTTGACTGATGAGTGACACAAACTCAATGCTCTGTTATGTCTGTGTAATTTGTTCCAGTTGCATCATGTCTTGTTAGTTTTGTTGCTCAATGTTATGATTTTTACGAGTTGGTGTTGAATTTCAAAACTGATTACATGTACTGGAGGAGTACTCTGAGGAATCAAGGGGATTTTTTATTTTTTATTTTATTTGTGTGTTTTGGATGAATGGCATTGTTGTACCTCCCACTTGTACATTCACAAAGTGTTTATTGTGTGTAACACTGAATGGTGGGTAGACTGACATATTTTTGTACCCCACAGTTGAAATGTTATACGATTCATCCAAAATATAAACTGTTGTATTTGACTCACTTTCATGTTGTTTCATGGATTTAAGGAAAAACATGGAAACCAGGAGCTGTAAAAGGACAAAAAAAAATCATAAAAGTCCATACAACTTGTGTAATGGGTTTCATGTCTTCTAAAGCCTTGTGCGAGGAATAGACAAAGCAATTGTTCACTGAAAATCTTGTTAGTTTTTCACATTTTAAAAGCATTCAAACTAAATTGCAGGTTACTTTTACAGTGTTGGACACAAGAAAGGAAGTCACAGTGGTTTTTATAGACATGAGGGTAAGTAGCCTAAATGATGACTGGATTTTAATTTTTAGGTGAACTATTCCTTTAAGACATTATCCAAGCATGCAAGTTCATGTTAAACTTTATTAGAAACCTTAAATAGTCTCAGCTAGTCTTTGTAGGGATGTTTTACATACTGTGTGTGAGCGGCCCAATGCCAAGCAGTCACGATTCTTCGGTTTTGTTCATCTGAGAAAGTGACTTTCCCCTTGCATTCCCGAGCTCCTGCTTTCCCAAAGCAGAGTAGGGGGGTGGAAGGTGAGTGAATACAGGATTGAGCAATTCCCCATTGTGGAATGCAGGGCGTCATATGGAATGCACACAGCTGGATGAGAAACACAGACAGAACTGTTCATTCCAAACAGATTCCACCCCCTGACACAACACTGCAAAGGGGGAGCCGATAGCGTTTCTCCTGCAGTTCATGGCCTTGGTGTGCCCACGCTTCATTTGACTGTCACATAAACAGCCTCTTTCTTCCAGAATCATGCACTAACGCTGAACGTGATTTTACCAAGTACAACATGTAACAACATTCCAATTAACCAATCAGATTTGAGGGACAAGTTTACTGTTTATGTCAATTTAAGCTTACAATTACTGTATATGCTTGTACATCAGTGTTATTCACCAAAAATGTCCCTCTGATTTTAGGGATAAGTTGGTTAGGGTTAGGGTTAGGGACATTAGGTTTTTGGACAGGAAGTTGTTCCAGAATCAACCAAATATGTTGATCCAGGAACATGTCTTACTTGACAAAATCATGGTGACCAGTTCCATAAAGAACATTTAAAGGTAGGGTAGTAGGTAATTTTCAGAGAGGCTTGCTATAGCATGCTAGCTTTGAAAGCATATCCCACCCTCCCTTCAGAGCATTTACAAAGCCGCCACTCCTTCAAAGCACATGAACGAGTACAGCAGGGAGCAAACAAGAGCGTCACGAGAGCCGGCGTTAAACTGCCTCATGTCTCAAAGCACATAACATTACAATAATAATAAACGTAACTTAAAGAGCTCTGACCTGCACCACCTGACTGCTGCAGATTCATTTCAGCACTGATAGTGTTGCCAATGAAACGCAAAAATTAGAGTATAACGTCATGGGTTTCCATATCTTCCATCCAAATGATGGTAGTTATGGCATGAACAAAGCATAAGCATCGTTGTTTTGCTTCAGGAGGAACTGTAAAAGGTGTTTGTTTATGTGCTTGGTGACTAACGTGTGTCTAACTCTGCATAGCATGAAACGTGCTGATGATGTGTGATGTCTGCACGAACAGGTGCGTGGAGGAATGAAATACATACATTGACAGACAGATAGGACATCGTATCGTTGCATATGGACCGAATTCAATGATTGGCCGATCATTTTATGGTCCTACGCCTTCCACAGACAATACCGTACAGTATATATAAAATACATTTAGACCACTTAACTTAGTGATTGCTATCAGGATGTGAAGAGACTTTCAGCCAGCATATTAAAAAATGTTTCTGGAACAAATCACCTACCCTGGCTTCATTCCATTATCTTTATAGTTGAAAAGGGTTCATTAGATTGTTCTTCACACAAAGAAGAAAATGGTTATTTTAAGAACTGTTCACTGAAAGGTTGTTTGGGGAACCCGAAATAGTTCTTCTGTGGCATCACTGTGAAAACCCCCTTTTGGAACATTTATTTTTTGAACTGAGTGAACTGAAAAAACAGCTCTTCATGCTCTTAAACTCCTTATACTTGTTTACTATTTCAAGTCAGGATTTCCCAGGCTGGGTTTAAGTTCTTTCCGAAGATTAGGTTCAAAATGACTCCATTTCACCCTCTCTGATAGACCCAAATACAATGCATGGAGGCTGTGGAGATATAGTCTCATATTTAAACTTCAAACCACTTTGTGTCACACAGAGAAAAGCAACCACACTGAATGTGTATGTAAAATGGGATTATCTTTACCAAAGTGCCTCATTTTCAATATAGACTCATTTCTAACTCTCTTCTGTGCAGTTGTCTCTGCTAAAGTGTGCTAAATCGGGAACCTTCAAAGTGGGAACAGCGGCGGCTGCCTGGAAGTAGAGATGATCACTCCTGGAAGTTTCCAAAGGTTAGTGTGGATGGCTAAAATCTTAATTAACCCCCTACAGCAATGGCACTCACGCCTGTCAGCCACTCCGCCCATGAGAAAATGAAGCAATTTTGCTGCTGGGAAATGTCTCTATCTCTGTATTTTAAGCCTCACAGTGGGTGAAGTGCAGAAACCTGCTCTGGAAAACTAGAAAATTACTACTCTGTCCATTTAGCTGCAACATTAGGGTGTAAAAAATGTATAGTTTAACAGTTTATTCTACCTTTTTAGACAGATAAAAAAAACTTTGCAATGTCATTTCATTCCAGTTCTTGAAAGACTAACTTACAATTCATTTTTACCACAACTCTGTCGCTCACATAGCTTCAAATTGCCAAATCTCACTGAACATTAATCATATCCAGGAAGCAAAAATGCTGACAGTTCCTCTGAAAATGAATTCTGTCAGCATGTACTCCCTCTCATGTTGTTCTTGATCCGTATGACTTTATTTCTTATGTGGAACCAAAATTATGTATTTTAAAAATATTTCGTGCAAGTATTTTCTATATAACAATTTTATTAATTAGGCTAATACTTTTTCTCTAGTGAGCCAGTAACTGTTGCAACAAGAACAAGAAGTTGAGTTGAATTCGGAATCGTGAAAGAATCCTTTTGTCGTTTTTGAAATTCACCCAATTATTTTTATTCTGGGTTCTGACTACACAAAAGTTTTGTCTGTTATGATAGTCACTGTGTCAGAATATGCGATTTTGACTCCTAAATTCTTGTCGTATCGGGGACAAGAAACAAGTCAGACTGCACATTGCTTCCTGACCAATCATCAAGAGCATAAACAAACAATGGTTTTTGAAGCGGCGTGTTTTGTACTGGCTGTCTTGTTGTCAGAAAAGCCCAAAAATTAAAGAATTCCACCTAGCAGCACCAATACCATTGTTTTTCTTTCGTTGAAAGCTGTGTACAGAAGAGCTTCTGTGCTCCTATTGGTCAATGTCACAGATGTGACAGAACCCGTCGTGGAGGACTGGAAAAAAAGTAAACGTTAGTCTTTCTGTCAGGATGTCAGGACGTCAGGACGTTGTGGCATTGGTTGTTGTCCACTATGACACACTATGAGAGATGAAACGATTGATTGTTGCACCCCGACGGCCATTGTCATTTACAAATCACCATGACACCCTACGCTAAAATTGGGCTGATATATGTTGTGTCTGAAATCGAATACTTCCCTACTATATAACATGCGAAAACAGTACACCAATATAGTATGTCCAAATTCATAGTATTCAGAAAAAAGTAGCCGAAAAGTCCCAAGATGACCTACTACTTCCGGTGAGATTCTGAAGTGTGCATTCGATGGACACTTTACTATCCCATGAGGCCACGGGAGAGGATTTATGAATGGAGGTGAAGTGACGCAACTGATGCTGGAAGGTCACATGATAATGACAACATGGCGGATGTAGTTCATACTACACACATTCATACTATATATGTAGAACGTAATATTTTTAACAGTCGCAAAGTAAGTTCAAATTCAAATGTAATACCTACTCAGACAGTGCATGATTTCTTGTGAGCGATTAAAGTATGGGACGCGGCTCTCCGAGGGGCGCCAGAGCAAGTCAGGTGGTTAAAAGGTGGTTCATTTGAAGTTTTTAGCTCCATGTCGCATTGATCAATATGCCATTTCATGTTGCATTTTGCTAGTCAGTATGGCAAAGCAGCAAACAGTGTTAGATGATCATGCTGAATTTCGGACACTTTCAGAAACTCGCAGGCTATCTTTGGCCGCAAGACTGTGAGCCACGACAGCAGAAATTGACACGATTGGTCATCTCTGGTCTGGAACAGCCCAAAATCATACAATGTGGATTAGGTGAACTATCCCTTTAAGACTACAAATTTTAGATTGATTTAGAAAATGTTATAAAGGCTTCACTGCAAACTTTGCTAAAACTTAAACTAAAATGAAAATGCAAATGCAAGAAAAGCGAATTCAAAATATTATAAATACTATAAGATGAGGGGGGAGTAAATAATGGCAGATTTTGTTATTTTTAGGTAAACTATTAGAAATAGTAAAATTTGAAAAAGTTTTTTTGAAAAGTTTATAAAGGCTTCACTGCAACCCAACGAAACTTAATGTGAAATACAGTGGCTGGCTAACTTCAGTCCAATCCTCCGGCTCCGTAGATCCTGGGGAAATTTTCAAACTCAAGCCTTTTGGCTCCCGCTACCGAAAGTATTCTGAAGGCCCGGGAGAAAAAAAAAACGTATAGCTTCATTTGAATTTAACAGGGTGACTCAGATTCCAGACACGCAGGATGAATAACAACACAAAAAAGTCCAACAAACAAAAACATGAAAGAACTGAGCTCCAGGCATCAGAGAGGACCAACAGCACTGCCAAAATACATTTGTCATATTTTATTATACATATGGTTATTAATGAATGAAGGCAGCCAAATGACACACGGTTATTTTGAAGCAGTATGAAGGCCCCAAAAGAGTCAAAATATGTGCAGAAAGGACATAAATAAATGACAGGCAGAGAAGCTTTAATACATTATGTAGAATCTTGCTAAAAGCTTGAGGAACGGCATACAAATGCAGGCTGGGAGGAGCTGTGATCTTTGAAGACCCTGAACAAGTCCAGGAGGCAGAAAGAGCCCAAAGGAGTCCCTCGACCAGAGCGGATTTACTGTATCAAGCGCACAAGTTCTGTGTTAACTGATGCATTTAATTCAAAGCATTTTGCACCGGTATTAGATACTGCTAACGCAGATGCTATGGCAACACGATTCAAGCCTCATGAGAAAATAAAAAAGCATGTCTGTATACATAACTCACGTGAAATAAACTATTTAAAAGCATATGGAATGCCTTACATCCCTTTCGTGATAATGACTGGAACTGTCATTTCTGGACTTGCAATCAACATAAAACACATTCACATCATATTTTACTACCATAATGTGATGTATTTACAGTACCAGTGAAATGTATTAGTGGGATTTTATTTACTGGGAAATTATTGAACCATCAAAAGTTCATAAATGCATCATAAATAGTGTCGAGCATGTGTGAGCATGCTAGGGCTGAGAATGCCTTATAAATTGCCATTTATTGGATGGATGGATGGATGGATGATTTCAATTCATCTTCCTGTGGGATGTGACCAATTCAAACCAACTCATTCAAACAGAGTCAGTTCTTCACATCATAATTCTTCCCCAACCCTTGATCATCCACTGTAATTTAAAGTACAAGAATGTCTTCATCAAACTCCCTGTAAAACTCGAACTCCCAGTCGAGCTGTGACCTGTTACTATCTGCCAGACAGACGGCACGGGGAAAACACAAACACAAATCTCTTTGACTCTTGCTTTTGAAGCCTGGCAGTCGAGACATTTACTCAGCCAGTGCAGGTGGCAGACAGACCATCTGAATCACAGCTATCTGACATTGATCGTGCAAGGGCAGTAGGTTCAAAGAAACCAGCCTCACAAATATCAGCCGCTTTACAAATGTACCAGAGTAGAGGTGTGTTCCCTCTTTTGTGATTCCGCAACAAATCTATATTTGTTTGTTTGTTTCTTGTTAATCCACAGAGAGAAGTTTTACACCAAAATTATCAAATGAAATATTTAGCAATAAACTGTAAATTGTTCATTTAAACTTCACAACCTTCAACTTGCATGAAAACAGTCATAAAATACTGATGACTCATCTTGAACTCATCGGTACGGAGCCCCTAATGGGACATGGTAATGGAAAAAATATGAGATGGGTGGAAAAAAATGCAAAGTTTCTCTGGGAAACAAAGATTTTGCAAGAGAATGCAAAGTTTCTTGGGGGAACGCAAACATTTTGCAAGCGAACAAAAAGTTTCTGAGGGGAATGCAAACTTTGTGTGAGTGAATGCAAAGTTTCAAACAAACATTTTGTAAGAGAATGCAAAGTTTCTTGGGGGAATGCAAACTTTCTAGGGGAAATGCAAATATTTTGAAAAAGAATGCAATATTTGTGCATTTTAACATATCACATTTTCACTACAGTTTCTTATGAGAAATAAAAATAGACACAAATTAATCAATTGTTGTCACACACTAAATGAGCTATTAAATGAATGTGAACATTTAGTCTTAAAAATGTATTTGTAAGAAGATTTGTAAGAAGCAAAAGTCTCCATTTGCTCTCCAAGCTATTTCAACCATTTTGCTATCTAACCTTCAAAATATATGTCAGCAAATCCAAAGAAAAAAAGAGAGTGTTTCTGATTGGCTCATTTTCCAATTGGCTTAAAAAAGTGTGGGTCCTCCAGCCATTTTCAATATTTTAAACTGTTCCATTCTGTCACCTGATGGAGTTTGGGTTCCTTGACACAAAAACTTTAGGCTTGCATAGTTGGGGACACTTAATATTCAGCAATATTATTGACTGCACTGACAATATTGAATGAGAACTGAACTGAGCTGTTTTTAGAGCTGCTTTATAGCTGATTTGAACAATTAATGAACTTTACACAGTTATTGAACCGAACCGAATCAACACTGAACTGACTTCAGCTGAACAATGACACTATTGTCCTTTACTGCACAACTGAATTCTGTTTGAATCATTGATTATTTTCTGTTTATTACTGTAAAGCTGCTTTGAAACAATCTGTATTGTAAAAAGCGCTATTTAAATAAAGGTAAAATAGATATTTTGCATGTTTTCCCACAAAAAAACGTCCTATTATAAAGATCTCATTTGTGATTTATTTTATTCTTACTGCTAGGTTTCCACACGCAGCATGTTGCAAAAAGCCTCATGATAATGTCATCGCAACGAGCATCATTATGGCGGAAACCTAATACATTTTCCTAGCTTGCTATGGCGACTGTGTGAAAATCTCTGGCTGCTGAGCTCACTAGTGCATCAATCCTGATGGATTGAGACGAGGCCAAGCTTTAGCGCTTAACCACCATCAGCGACGACTCCAACGGGAGATTTTCACTTGGATGAAGGATCCATGATGGCGTTTGAGCTATCGCAGCTGACGTTAATAAGAACCGTTTTATCCAAGAGCCCAGCAATACAATAAAAACAGGCCTGTGGCATGTGCTCCTGCCAGTTAACCAACTGTTGAGGCTAAATTACAGTAATGCTACCATAATTATGATTAGAAGAGCATGTCTCCAGCATAACTAGCTGCAATTTTCATGCCTTGAAGAAATGTGGTGTTTTAGAGTGGAAAATGCACGCTTACGCAAGTTAAAGAGCAGCCTGGAGCTTTTGTGTTTAATTAACCTTGCACCTAATACAAATCAAATCATTTAAAGCACAAATGCTTAAACTTTATTAATTCCATTAGACAACTGTATATGGATAGCCACTTTTAAGGCCCTGGAGTGTCAATACAACAGGCCCGCGTTATCATTTCAAGTAAGGTGGAAGTCGTGTGTGATCTTGTGAGAAAGTTCTCTGTGGTTTTATCTTTCAAGAAGACCAATTAGTTCGATGGTAAGATGCTCACCGCTGAATACCTATGAGAGGCAAAAGACATTTAGAAACAGTTGATTAAGCAAGATAAGTTTTAGCATAGTAATGAATGACATTTCACTGCGGCAAAATGTAAAGTCAGCACCTTTAGAAGTACTTTGTCATTAAAAAGGCATTCAGTGCAGTTTGGCATTGATTAGATTGCAAAAATTTGATTTATTCTTCCTCAGATAGTAATTTAACTATGGATACAAGATGATTGAATATTTTACTGATTCTTGAGACATGAGACAAACTAAGTCTTATAACTTTACTTGCCATTGGTTTCTAAAATAGCAACATTGCCACTTTGAAATGGATGATCGTGAGAATATTCTATAACATAAACGTACCATATCATTTAATTTTCTCTTTATCTAACTTATCATTTTTATATTATCACTCACCAGCATAACTCTGTACTCCATGCAAATTAAAATATGTATTTTTAAAAGAAATGTCAAAAAGCAAAAAGGTTACTGATAAAAATACTCTAATACAGTGGTTCTCAACTCGTCCTCGGGACCCACTGCTCTGCACATTTTGTATGTCTCCCTTATTTAACACACCTGAATCAGATCATCAGCTCGTTAGGAGAGACTCCATGAACTGAACTGAGTGTGTCAGATTAAGAGAGACATACAAAATGTGCAGAGCAGCGGGTCCCGAGGACTGGAGTTGAGAACCATTGCTCTAGTAGTTTGTCATCTTGAAGGCCCTCTTTCCATGTTTTGAAGGAACACGCCGACTTTTTGGGACTTTAGCTTATTCACCGTATCCCCCAGAGTTAGATAAGTCCACACATACCCTTCTCATCTCGGCGCGTGCCGTAACTCTGTCTGACGCACCCACCGCTAGCATAGCTTAGCACAAAGACTGGAGGTAAACGGCTCCAGCTAGCATACTGCTCCCAATAAGTGACAAAATAACGCCAACATTTTAAAGGGTTAGTTCACCCAGAATGAAAATTCTGTCAGTAATCACTCACCCTCATGTTGTTCCAACCCCGTAAGGCTTTCGTTCATCTTCAGAACACAAATAAAGATATTTTTGATGAAATCTGAGAGCTGGATCACTTCTCCATAGGCTTCTATGGGATCAAAACTTGCCAGCCCAGAAAAGTTAGTAAAGACATTGTTAAAATAGTCCAAGTGACTACAGTGGCTCAACCTTAAGTTTATCAAGCGACGAGAATAATTTTTGTGTGCAAAAAACAACAAAAATAACGACTTTATTCAACTATTCATTTTCGTCTGTGTGGGCCTGAATTAATTCACGTAGTGTAACAGCGCAGCGCTTCTGTGTTGTACTTCAGCGCGTAGGCTCACTATTGGCCGAGCGCAGTGCTGTTACACTGTTATCAGCACTGTTATCAGCTCCTCGTTGGGTTCTGACGGAGCGTCGAGAAGACGATCAAACTTGACCATCTAGAGATATTAAAAGTCATAACAAGGTTTCTGTAGGTGAGCCTGCGGAAGGATCATTACAGGTCTCCGGGCCTAGGGAGGTCGACAAGCCTCTACCCAGGACTAAAATCAAATGCCTATCTATCTATGGCTTAATTGTTTTGAAAATAAGATTTTTAAATTACCATCGTTTTAAGTGGCTGCTGGCTGCTGCATACATGTGTGATATGCAAAATATTGTTTCGTTATCAACACTAATAATAATTTTCTGTTCGACTATTGTTTCAATTCAATAGATAGCAAATGAAAATAATGACTTGATACATAGTTACTTTTACATTCCTGTAACATTTCTCCCATGCAGCACTCAAGAATCAGTGATTAATACTAGCATCGGATCAGAGGTTTGATAGCGAAAGATTTCTCAAAGGTGCTTTAAATTGTCCTAAATAACATCTGTTTGGAATTTGAAGTGAAAGGAGTTCAGTTTGTTTCCTTCTGTTCTCAGAAGGCCTTTGATGTGCCTACCAATGCGATTGTCATCCCATAGGAATTTTCCCTTTCCTTTGCCAGCAGTGGAAACAGCATACCATCTCCTCCGTCGGACGAAACTCGCATATAAACGGCACATTCCGCGGACATCACACCTGTTTATGTTCTACCAAGGAAATGCACTGCTGTCAAAATACAACAGCGCTGTGATCTCCTGACACCATCAGGACGGGGTCAAAGATATAGGGAAGATGAGACCAGATGGGACCGCCAATAAAGCAAAAGAAAGCCTAAAATGTGTTTTCTTCATATTGCAGCCACAGCATGTTCTACTATTGTGCATGGAAACCGCCATAGTGGAAATCACATTAGACTTCTGAGGGCATTCGCTGTTATTACTTTGATATGGTTGTTGTCGCCGAAAGTGAATAAAGCAAATGGATTCCAATAACATTCGACTCAATGTGCCATTCCGTACAGGCAGGGGCCGAACTGAATCAAGCTATAGGCTACGGGGCCGGATAAATGGGCGCTCAGAAGAGAAGTTCACCAGCATGAGCTCGGCAGATACAAATCACACCATATGCCAAGTTTCTGTGGCCAGGATAAACAAGTAAACACAACAACAGCAAAACAAACACAAAAAGCAATAAAGGGCAATGAAATACTGATGCAGTAAATATACAAATTTGTATTTTGTTATTTTGCCGTGCAAAAGGAACATTTGCATTGATTTGGTTTGGGAGCAACTATAGTGCTGACACGAGAAGTGCTTTAGAAGAAGTGCTGGCCGCAGAGGCTTTGATTGTCTCCGTGGAGAATTGCCATCCTTAACTATTGGTCTCTCGCATTCCATTGAAATAGTTCTGCCAACATAATTATCATGCCTCTGTAATAAATAACAAAAACAATGGCTATGGCAGCGTAATGACTGAGACAGCAGAACTGTGCCCTCTGAAATATAGTGACTAATCGCAGGAGAATCTATTAGGAGATCAGAATGGGTGTTAACTGCCTTCCTAACTTTGAAATATATATTGAAAATTATATTTGAAATGGAAATTGGTTTGCAAAGGTCAAAAGTGTTCGGCATATAAAATATAATAGACCATAAAAAAAGAAAAATAAATAAAAATGTTTAGCATTTTTACTAAAATTAATTTTACACACACACACACACACACACACACACGTACGTATGTACGTATGTATGTATGTATATATATATATATATATATATATATATATATATATATATATATATATATATAATTAGATGCGAATAATTACGATTTTATACTCACCGAGGCTGCATTTATTTGATAAAAAAATACAGCATACTGTATGTAGCTATACTTTTGTGAAATATTATTACAATTTATAAGAACTGTTTTTATTTAAATATCTTTTATAATGTAATTTATTCCTGTGATGCTGTCACGAGTGGCTATACAAAGCGCACAAAGACAAAAGAGGTCAGCAGTCGTTAATCCAAACTCGTAAATCATAGGCAAGGAAAACTCAGGAAACAGGATAATAAAACCATATAAAACATTGACGAGACAGGACAAAGCACTGAACAAAACAGGAAGTATATATATCAGACTAAACGAGGGAACTAATGAGGTAATTAACGAACACCAGGTGAACAGAGTGAAACATATATGGGAATATGTGAATGACACAGACTGGGAAACTAGGTCACAGGAAAACAGAACTAAAACACACTGAACAGAACATAATCCTGACAGATGCGAGTTTTCAGCATTATTACTCCAGTCTTCAGTGTCACACGATCCTTCAGAAATCATTCTAATATGCTGATTTGATGCTCAAGAAACATGTATTATTATCAATGCTAAAAACATTTTTTCCCTGCCTAATATTGTTGAGGAAACCATGATAGACTACCATTCATTTTTATTTTATTTTTTTGATTGAGCACCATAAAAAAATAAAAGTAGAATGATTTCTGAAGGATAATGTGACACTAAAGACTGGAGTAATGATGCTGAAAATTCAGCTTTGCATCACAGGAATAAATTACATTTTAAAATATTTTAAAAAGAAAAAGAGATTATGGATACATTGTGCGAGAGAGCATCCATGCACACGTGAGAGGGGAGACGTTCTTCCAGTTGTCCCTGCACAGGAACTGAATGCTGAGCTCTTCATCAATGGCCATGAGTCATCCAGCCCGTGGCCAGCCTTCATTCTCATTCAGAACAAGATGCCAAGAAGCCCATTCTGAAATATGACTCCCCAGAGAACCTACTGTACTGTAAGATTGGACGAAACTACACTGATTGTTTCTGCAGCATGACTGGGTGAAATTACAGCCGTGGTCACAAAATGTTCTTGGATCTTTTAGCTTAGACTTTCAGTTCATCCAGTACAAGGTTAAGCCTATTGAATTTTGTGTAATCTTTGAGAGAACCAAATTGGAATGATGTCTTGCTATTGGACAGTCACTCTGGAACACTAGGTGGTTAAAATCCTAAAAGATTGTCTTTAAATTTATAGGGGCATGTTATCCCATTTGTAGTCATTATTATTGGGAATCCATTTTTTAATCTCATTCCTTCAGGATGCTCACTGGGGACTGATTGCAGTATGACTAAGTAAAACTACATTGATGACTTCTAGATCACAATGGCCCTCATTTATCAAAAGTGCGTACACCAAATTTCCAGCATACACCTGGCGTACACCCAAAACCACGGTGACTTTGAGATTTATCAATATGGACGTTGGCGTACGGCACGCTCAAATCCTACGCCAGCTCAGGAGGTGGTGTACGCACGTTTTGAGTTAGTGCGGAAATGCGCAGAAAAACAATTCCTAACACCACAAAACGCACTGACAAACTAAAAGATATGATATATTATGACCCACTGTAAAAAAAAAAAAAACAGCATAGTAATTATAAACTTCAGTGTTTATTTTTGTGCAACATGGACTTCAGTGTTTAATTTGTGTGACTTTACCAAAGCATTTGATTTGTAGGACTATGTATTCCTTCAGTTGCGAGCCTGAGCGCTTTACCTGACGTTTCAAGCCTTGTTTATACTTTCGCCTGGCTCCGCAGCGCGAGTCTCCGCAGACGCACCTCCCCAAACGGACGAGGCGTTTATACTCGACGCGCTCGCCGTTGTACTATTCTTTGAAACGATGGTTAGGCCAGGGTTAGGCCCGGCAGGTGCGCACGGACTGGGTTCAGTAATGAAAGGCTTTCAATGACCAAAAAATAATTCAGACTGACAAAATAATAAAAATGACATTCTTCTTCTTTTAAATAATAATAATAATAATAATAATAATAATAATAATACAAATAATAATAATAATGACATTCTTCTTCTAAATAACAATAAGCGTCATTAATAAAAAAAATCATAATAATAATAATAAGAAGAATATTACAAATTGTCATGCAATTATTAATGTGAATGAATGGTACTCCACATCACATCATCATCACTATTGTACACCCCAATACATGTGACGTGATACGAAATGAAATGCTAATTGTTTTAAAACACGTGCTGTAAAATAATGTATTGTGATAGGTCATTTGCTCATCCACGTTTCTCTTCTTTGCCGTCTTCCGTGTGTCCATGGCGTAAAATGAGGGCGTGGGGGAAGCGGAGACATATGCTGAGTCCCAATTCGCATACTATCCGTCCTAAATAGTATGCGAAACTAGAATTAATACGTCCCAAATCGTAGTATGTTGAAATGAGTATTCCCAAGATACCCGGATGGTCTACTATTTCCGGTTAGAATTCGAAGTGCAGATCAATGCACACTCTAACGGCTAACATTGCCCACAACCCATTGCGTGCGGGAGGGAGGAGCTTTGTGGTGATGGTGGTGATGATGTAAACATGACAGTCGGACGCAGCAGCGGAGATCCGCCCTCAGTTTTTAAGTGTAAGAATTCAAATGTTTAACCCTAATTAAAGCTATATTTAACCACACTGACTTATTTGCTGTAATACTGTGGCTGTACAAATGTTAACTTTATCAGTCCAACTAAAAGACACATGGTTACTACACTTTTACTATAGTAAAAGCATGGTTCATTTTCATCGGGGTATTTTTGAGTATTATACATAATGATGAAATTAAGTTTAAAATATGTTAAACAATAGTTATACTATAAACTTTAAATATTTTAACCTCACACACGACCTGCGTTTGGTTAATCTACGACGACGCCCTGCTTCACTCCTCAATTTGGTAGAACACATTGTAAATGTATTGTGGAAAAAACGATGAGGAAAAAAAGATAAAAAGATGGGAATAGCAAATAAAATTATATTGGATATGAATGAATGAAATGTAAAATGTTTTGTTAACAGTCGCGGTGTGTGTAACTAGGCAACCACGTTCAAGTTCACGTTGCATGACGTCATCGAAGTATGTCCCAGAACGTGCATACTCTTTTGCTACACACTCAAAAGTATGTACTTTTTCCTCACAAAAAAAGTGCATACTTTTAGGTCGTAGTATAAGTAGGCGAATTGGGACTCAGCATTGAATATATAGGGGCGTGTTATTCTAATGACGATCGTTTTCAGCCGCGGCATTTATCAAGGGCAGGTATTGCGTACACCTGGATTTCAAAGGTACGCACAGCTTCATAAATCAGACGGTGAGAGGAGTGTAAGCATAATCTTACGCCAACATATGCCCGTTTCTACGCAAGAATGATAAATGATGGCCAATGTGATTATGGTCTTGGATCAACATCAGTTGCAGCCCTAACCCAAATCTAAAGGCTGAAAGATACTTTAGCTCAGAGTGTAAATGCAAACACTGAAAAACTAAACTAAAAAATATACATTTAATTAATTGTTGAGTATCAAAATGCGTCAGCAATTTATGATTTAACATAGCCTACTTGGGGTATGTTTACAGTCAAGTCAAGTCAAGTCACCTTTATTTATATAGCACTTTTTACAAATCAGACTGTATCAAAGCAGCTTCACAGTGATAACATGAAAACTAGAAAATTGCTTCATCGTCCACCTTAAGTAAGGCAGATCAATAATATTGTTGAATATTAAATGTCCCTAATGTTTATTAAATTTAATGTTTATTTTATGCTGCCAAGCCAGTAGTTGATGTCACGTAACACGAAATACGCATGCGCATGACGTCACCGTTCATAAATTAGCATATTTGTAGTTAACACGAGCCGTTTCCATTACCCTTCAAATTGTGCAAATTGAAATTGAAAATTGAAAATATGGCCAATAGAAACACATCATTTTCACAAAAACTCCCATATATCGCAAAAAAGTTTTTACGCCCGCATGAGGGTTTTTTTCAGGCAATTCGAAAAAGGAATATTTCTCAAATATTTCTCTATTTCTCTGGAAACTGTTTTTTTTTTTTGCATTTACATGTCACCTGGCGTACATAACAGTCGATCATTCTTTAAAGATGACGGTATGTTTGCAGACGATGCTAAATACAGGTGTAAACGGCGTCTAAAACGTCTTGAGCTCGTCCACTTTCGACCACTTCGAGAGGTTGAAAACACATTTGACTGATTGCTTTTGTAGTGTAAACACTCATGTGGTTGAATGTGTTCAAACAGCCACAGAAGACCGCCTACTCTCCGCCTACTGGCCGAACGCGTAGGCTAAACACTCTCTGTGTGTTTTTACGTCGTCTCCAGTTGTGTTCATATGTAAATTGTGTGAGCTTATTTCGTCCATTAGATTGAAAGATCTGTAAAAGCCCATACATTTACCCGCCTATAGACCCTCCCTCGAAAAAATCAGGACAGAAGTGGTTGAAAGAGGTCAAAAGAGACGGATTAAAACACCAGGTTTAAACGGGAATGTGTCTCCCTCGTCCACTTGATCGTGATCTTAATACCAAACAGGGCCTAAGTGACATTGCACCATACTGTACGTCAACTAGCTCTCATTAGAGTACCTTTATTAATGCTGCAATGCATGCTGGGAACTCACAAACCTTAAAGTTTCAAATTTGAAATCTATTTGGGACAATTGGTCTAATTTGGGTTTAAATGTAGATTCAAGTAATTCAAATTTCTTAGTATTTATGACACAAAAAGTCCCCTAACCATGAAAATATGTAGTTGTTTTTTTGTTTGTTTTTACAGTGTATCCTTAAAATCAGAGGCCAGTGATTGGTCAATATCAAACAGTGTTGATACAAAAACACGTTCTAGGTTTCTTGACTAAATCACGCTTAACGGCTTTTACAGTATGACTAGATGAAATCAGTAATGACGTTTACAGTATGACTGGGTGAAACTACTGATCTGTATTTTCTATAAAACGCCATGTTTGGTTACTCGTCGCTAATACAATGCAAGCAGGACTGGAATCAGTATCTTAAAAGATATCAGCATGTCAAGGCCACATTTACTTGCATTTAAAATAGCCTAACATTGTCTGTCTTTCAAAGGGCATTTGTGCATGTATCTGTACAGCTCTCGTCTTGAAACAACAGCCAGGCAGTGGTTAGTTTCTGTCTACACAGATCTTCCTCCCACAGTTATCTGAAATTACATCGGTGACTAATTCTGATGTTACATTTTCATTTATAAACTGCAACATGTCTGCAGAAGTGTTTAGTTCAGCGGTTAAATACAACCAATAACTATACCATGTCATTTCTTCTTTTGCAAGCTTTCTTCTCAAACAATTAAATCATTTTATATCTTTAAATCTAAACTGCTATTTATTTATTTTTAGGTTAGTTTAGGATTGCAAAATAAAATCATTTAGGGTCATACAAGACCAGTTCTGAGTTTATTTTCTGACAATGACTGTACATTAAGTGTGAATTACCTAAATAAATAGATCGTGTTACAGATTATAACATGTCTACTGAATATATATATATTTATATATATTTTTGATAAATAACAAACATTTTCTGGATGAGACTGAACATTCTACATTTACAACACAAAGTGTGTGTGTGTTTATTCTTGATATTTTCCTGACTCTAACATTAGATGAGAGCAGACAGCGAGCATTAAAGATAAACACATGTCATGTTTTGATCCCCGGCTCACTAATTTCATTTGCTGTATCCGTGGCAACAAAGGGGAAAGAATAACAGAGCATCCCTTATCACCTTCACAGCCAAATAAAGTGGAGCTCTTCCTACTGGTGATGCTTTGTTGCAGTTATCTCTGCATCTGTAAGAACAAGTGTCGCCTTCGCAGTTAGCAGCTTGCCACATGTATCGAGATGCTATCAGAGGAGCCGCCATATCAAACAGTCTTATCTCCCCGAGAACTCACACGTGTGCTATATGAACGCTTCTTATCAGAACCCTGCCATTACAGCCATTGCAACACCAGACACAGGTCAGGATGACCACTGGAGGACTGCAGAATCAGCTGGTCAGTGTGTTCAGAGTGGCAATCTGAGATTGTCTAATAAGTGAGTGTAGCTGACAAACAGCATATTCACAGTTAATGTTATAGGGTTCAGGTTACATTAATAATTTACTAAAAAAATGTCATTATTTACTCAGCCCCATTGTTTAAAACGTGTATGCAACATGTATGTTATTGTTTGCATGGAACCCCTAAACCATTTTTTATAACACCAGAGGTTATAGACTATAATGGGCAAAAAAAACACCATACAATGCTTGTCTGGTAAAATCAAACTGGTACATTCCATGTTTGTGGAATAAACCACTGTAAAAAGTTCAAATCAAATTGGATGTTTAAGTCATTTCAGCTTAAATTACATAAATAGTTGAATCTTGTAGAACTAAAAAAGTTGAAAATTGCTTAGCTTATTTTGATGAGTAAAAGCAATGTAAAAACATATGTTGTCAAAACATTGATTATATCATTTTTTTACAGACCTGTTGCAACACAATATTTTGCAATTGTGAATGTGATTTTATATGTCGTCACCCTCCTAAAATAATTGCCCAAGTCATTTTTTCAGGTTTCTCAGAAAACACAAAAAAACTTAACCTAACTTGGTTGAGTAGATTTTCATTCTTCTTGATGCAGCTGCCATCTTGAAAAGCTTGTAAAATTGCCAAAGTCTCATTGTCTTTTGACTTAGGCAAAATAAAACGGCCTAAGTCACACTCGACATAGGCCATTGTACTAAAGGGGTAGAATTGTATGATCTGTTCAGCTGAGGATGTGGGCGATTTTACCAGAGGTGGCCAGCATATATATACACACTATACCTTTAAAAAGTTTAAAATTCTTCATTTTGAAAAAAAGAAACAAGTACTTTTATTTAGCAATGGTGCATTAAAGGAGACATATCATGCTTTTAAATTGTTCCTTTTTACATATAAATCATACATTTGTAGTCTATATAAAGCGGAACTGCAATGCTTGGGTCTGAATTCCTCATTATTATAGCTCCACAGGCCCCTTTTCTACCCCTTTTCTGATGTGCGTCTGAGAGCAACTCGTTTTAGTGCGGTCTCTTTAAATACAATTGAGACACTTCATACCCCGCCCACACTCGGTTCAACTCCACCCCGTTCGGCCATTTTTGTAGTTTGATAGCAGAGATACGATTATCTAGCGGCACAGAAACTTTTTATTCACACGTTATTAACAAAATGTCAACAACAGAAGACTTGTCCAGCCAGCCTTACATGTTCGAGCCAGAGTCGGAGCAGGAGCGAGTTGAAAATGAAGACGATGAACCTGCAGAACAACGTCTTCATATGGATGTATTGCAATGGTGTGTACTGTATTTACACATGAAACTTTGGTCTTCCGACCTTTTACCACCGTGTCGATTTATTTTGATTAATATGTGCGACTGCGAGGGAGAGAGAGCAAGACAGCGTCTAGTTTGGAGACAGTGATGTCTTGTTTACACTTTCGCCTGGCTCTGAAGAGAGAGAGTGAACGTGCGCGCGACCGGGTCTCTCTCTCTGCTCGTTCTTTCAGTTAAACATGCGCCCTGTCACGCGCGGCAGTTCATCTACATTAGACGGTGTAATGAAGCGTGTGGGTTACTACATCCAACAACCGAACATTTTAACTTACCCTCTCGTAACTTCTGCATCCTTTAGCTTGGACTACAAAATTGCAGCGAGAAATAAAAATGGCGGATTGCTCGACGTGTTGGGCCGGAAGTCAATGTCCTTATTTGGCAGTTCCGCTGCAAATACTGTGACGTAATAGTTCAAAAACGTCATAGATAACAGAAAAATCGGAACAGGTTGAAAAATATGACCAAAACAGAATATAAAGATATCAATGAAGCACCTGAAGAGAATAATTTCATATTTTCTGTACTTCTAAACACTCCAAATATACAACAAAATGCATTTAAGGGCTAAAAAAGTGCATTTGGCATGATATGTCCCCTTTAAATGATCAAATGTGACCAATGACTTCTCCACACACACACAACAAAATGATAATAAAAAAGGTTTCTAGAGCAGCAAATCATCATATTAGAATGATTTCTGAAGGATCATGTGACACTGAAGACTGGAGTAATGATGCTGAAAACAGTTCTTTTTTTAGATTGTAATAATATTTCGCCATATTTCTGTTTTTGCTGTATTTAAATCAAATAAATGCAGCCAAGTTTACACAAACAAAAGTATCCAGTTTTCTAGCTTATACATGCATAACCGTGCAGTTTCAGTGAAAAAAAATCCCCCCAGTGTTTATTTGTAGCGCTTGTGGCCTCAGCCCACATATTCAGAGCTGGTGTTCCCACTCACCCAGAGCTTTCTCATTCTGAGAGAGAGCATTCGTGACCCACCTACGTCTGATTCATGATCAGCCAGTCGTAGGCCACGGCAACCTGATGGCCATAAACCATCTCTGACATGCTTCCAAGGTCAACTATTCATGAAGTCAGAACAAGATAAGAGTCCCACATGAAGAACCTTTAACATGCACAGAACATTTACATTCCACTAAAGGTTATTTAGAATGGAAAAAGGTTATTTAGATTATTAAGATATAACTGTTCACTGCAGGGTTCTTTATGGAACCTAAAATGGTTCTTTTACAACACTGTCAAAACCCCTTTTTGGAACCTTTATTTTTAAGAACGTAGAGAGGTTTCCATGTCATGTAGACAAATGTGATGTGAATTTAACATTCAGTGCATAAGCCTATAGTTCCAAACTCTTTGTCCTTATCCATCTGCACAAAATAGTTAATTTATATTAATTGTTAATATAATAGTTTTTAAAATGAGCATGACTGTACAGTAGACTTGTGCTAAATATTCCAGTTTCTTCTGAAGACATATGATTGCTTTGTGTGAGGAAGAGGCCTACATTTCTGTTGTCATTCACTGATTTCATGTGAAGATTTAAAAGGTTTGTTCACCCAAAAATGAAAATGTACCTCTTGTTAATGCATGCACGCATGCAAAGCACTTGTGTCGCTTCATATAATTGAGGTTAAACCACTGGAATCACATGGATTACTTTAATGATCCGATTTAATGTCTTTACAACAGCACCTTTCTGGGGCTTGAAAGTGGTAGTTGCGTAGCTTTCAATGGAGGGACAGAAAGCTCTAGGATTTCATTATAAAGATCTTCATTTGTGTTCTGAAGATGAACGAAGGTCTTACCGGTTTGGAGCAACATGAGGGTGAGTAATTACTGACAGAATTTTAATTTTTGGGTGAACTAACCCTTTAATGTTAAATGGATGTTTGGTCATACCAGATCCAATGGTGTTTGCAGTTAACAACCTCACATCTGTCTCAGCGTGGTTGCAGCAGGGAATGAAAAAGCAGGGTCTATGCGCAGCAGTCTTTATTAATAACAAAATAAAAATACTCAGGCTTCTTGCAATCTCAAAACCTTCAAACAGAACAACCACTTTTCACTGACAATAACAGACAAAGAACAACTGAAAATGAGGCCTATAAATACACAGGGAAACACTAGGGACAAAATTAGGTAATTAACAAGAGACAGGTGTAACACATGAGAGAAAATCAAAAACCATGGCAACTAATGAACAGGGACAAAGGAAACATGAACCAACACAGGAAATTGAACAGGAAACTGCAAAACTCAGTCCAACCCAGATCAAATGTAATGGCAACATTTTTGTGGTCCATTTTAAAGCTTCAATGGAGTTGATTATGAGGAAATAACAGTTAACAGTCACAAAAACTATCATATGGTTTCACAAGACTTTAGCGCACAAGTCTAAAGCGTTCTGCTCCCTTTTACCTAAACTCATTACTTCAGACTCACGAGCCATCCAGAAACTTGCGCTCTGCAAGTGAACGTCGTCTTGTGGTGCCATCTCAAAGAGGCACAAAATCTCTTTCTCAGACCTTTACCATGACTGTTCCCTGCTGGAGGAATGATCTGCCAAACTCAACCAGAGCCGCAGAGTCCGTAGCCATTTTCAAGAAATGACTGAAGACTCATCTTTTTCGGCAACTCTTGATCCATTAATACACTTTCTCTTCTATTCTATACCAAAGATGCCAATTTTCTTAGGCTGGCCATCACTTTAGGTCACTAAATGAGTTTTTGCAGCACAATAAAACACGCACACGCACACGCACGCACACGCACAGTACAAACAAACTTACCTTTAAATACAGATACATGCAAACAAAGGAAGAGGGAAAGAGAGAGAGAGAGAGAGAGAGAGAGAGAGAGAGAGAGAGAGAGAGAGAGAGAGTCAGTCACAGTGGAAACTCTGACTCATCTGCCACTCGAAGCCCAAATCAATTTACCATTGAGTCATCACAGGACTTCCTCTCTCTCTCTCTCTCTCTCTCTCTCTCTCTCATTCGCTTTCTTTCTCACTGTTTCTCTCTCTACCTCTCTTTCTCTTTCTGCTGTCAGCTGAACATGCATTGAGGTTACAGCAATGTTTTCCTGTGAGCTCCAGGGCACATTTTTACGCAGTCCAAATGCATCATATCTGCTTGAGTAATTATGGCAGCACCAGCAGGTTTTATAGCGTTCAGCCGCACGGAAACTGTTCCCCTCAATGAAATACACAACAGAAATCTGTCTGCATGATAAAACCGCTGTTTATGATGCTACAAAGAAAAAGTCCTGATATACAGCATCTTCAAACTTCACATACAAAAGACTTCAAACACTGAGGGGTCCATTTACTAATCAATAATCACATTTAAATCAAGCGTAGCGTCAGTTCTGGCAGGTCAGGTTAGTCAAGCTCGCATCAGCTGACTCTCACCTGATCCACGTCTACCTATAGGAATACGACGCCTATCACTGTATACATATATAAGCTCCTTCAGTATCATCAGTTTCTCAGGAGCAAATTACCCTCCTCCATCCCCAGCTCCTCCTCTCATCAGTCAGCATTTGGCATTCTGATTCCCCCTGAATCAGACTAAATTCTCAATTATGTTGTACATTAAAATCTTTATTAATTAATGATATCTGCAATACATTCATGTTGGTTGTGTTCTGTTTACCCTAAGGGGGTTTATTGCTGCTAAGGGGGTTTATTTACCCCTAAGGGGGTTCTTGCCCAGAACAGAACCATACTGCCAATCCAAACTGTATGCTAATTGTCAATCGTATTTGACAATAGTGGTCCTGACAGAAATGCAGTTTTCATCACAAAACCCTGTGTCTTATTCACAAACCACTCACAATATAGTTTAAGCATGCTCTTTTTGCACTGTTAAAGCACCTTGCATATCTATTTATATTTATATTAAAGGGGCTGTAATTCAAAAACCCTTGTTATTAGTGACACCGGTGACCATTAAGTGAACTGTAGCAAGTAACTTCTTGCCTGTGCACAAGTAACGTGCAAGAGACTGAACATGATTCAAGGTCCTGATATACTCATTGCAAAGTTTTTTTTCATTCTTCACTTAGAAGTAAAAAGTTGGAAAGTATATTTGAGACTATAGATCCGGCTATATATATACTGTATATATGTATATACAAAAAAATGGCATCTCAAACAAGAAAAAACTATAGGGTGGGACTTAATTTTATCCATGGGGAATTGATTGGATGGTTGTGGTTTGCTATTGGTCAATCTCATGTGATTGACGGGTTGTCCCGCCCTTGCGCCAGTAAACACATCATCTGAGTAGAGATGTCGCTGCAAGAGGGAGGGATAGTTATTTTGATTAAAGATTACGAGGGCACATGATATATATATTTTTTTTAAAGATGTGCATGGAAAAATCACTTATAATAATAATAATTAAAAAAAAAATTATATTGATATAACCAAATTAAGACTGATCAATTTTGTTTTTGTGGTGACTTCAACTTCACTATTATGCACAGAATAGAATATAAAATATGTGTTTCTATTGCTCATAGCAGCAGTAATACATCAAATGATGGAGAAGGGTGTTCTATCCAGACACATAGTGTAGTCAGCATACTTCCTGAAGAGCCAGTTTAGGTGTCTAGATCACAATGATCCGAATCAGAATGAGCTTTATTCGCCAAATGTGCAAATTTAAGGAATTTGTGGTTTTTCAGGAGCTCTGGGTACATAATGATGGAGCAATGCTATACAGCACCAATACGGTTTACCAGATAAAGTTAGTCTGCTGCATCCTCAGTGAACAAACATCATGCAAATTCCATCCATCATTATTATTTTTTGAGTATTTTTAGTGCCGTTTAGTTAATCAGATGCTGAAACAACACAAGAAAGCACGCATAGCAAACTCAATTCATTCTTCGTGCACAGCATGTCTAAATATGCACAAACTCCACAATGGTTTCTCAAATGCTCTCGTGAAGACCCTCCAAACCACAGGAGAACATAAGGAGGAGAACCTCAGTGACCCCATAATGCAATGCACCGCTCACCAATGCGAAGCAGATGATGGCGTGGAGCCTCAGCCATTAAAGACCACAGTGCCTGAGGCCAACACACAAAGACCTCGAACCACTGACCAGCCCAGCAGATTAGCCTGTTACTCACGCTTCCATAAATCACATGAGACAACTTCTGTTCTCTGGATACAAAGAGAGACAGAGCGCGGCGGAGGGAATCGTTTTAAAGCTGCATGCAGCCTGAAAGCTCTTCTCACATGTCAGGGTTTAATGAAGGTGAATGATTTTGTGGTTTAGCACTTGGGTTGACATTTCCTTGAAGATATCAACACTGTTAACTGTACTAAAGAGCATCTTGTGATTCAGTGGAAGCAAGAACATCTGTCTTTATGATTATGGCTTAAAATAAATTAACACTTTTATTCAGCAAATATGCATTAAATTGATCAAAAGTGACTAAATACATTTATAATGTTACAAAAATTTCTTTCGGACTTTCTTCAGAGAATCCTGAAAAAAAGCATCACGTTTACGCAGCACAACTGTTTTCAACATTGATATTAATAAATGTTTCTAAAGCATCAAATTAGCATATTAGAATGATTTCTGAAGGATCATGTGACACTGAAGACTGGAGTAATGATGCTGACAAACCAGCAGCTCAGACATTCTGCAAGACATCCGATTTTATGTTCCAAGTTGTACAGCCGGGAACAAATTGTTCCAAACTTTTTGCGTAAATTAACCCTTTAACAGCACCTTTCCATTTCAAATATAACATATTTAAGCAAAAACAAGACTACTGACTTGAAACTAAATGTGCTGAACTTATGAAAATGCAATACCCATGCAAGATTCACATGTGAATTATGTGAGAATGGAAAAAGTTCTCAAACTTTTCAGCACACACTGAACGCTTCTACATGTCCATCTTGTAGAGAGACAGAAGGAAGGAAATACACTGGAAAATGAAGCTCTGAGACTTCCTCTGGAGCTGGAGCTGGAGCAGGGTTGCCACGACCACCCTGATGCCTGCTGTATTTGTCTCGTTTATCTAGACATGATGCAACACTGAGCTCAGAGTTAGAAACCCACGGATTGGAATGGGAGAAAAAAGAAAAAAAAAGTAGCAATGCATCACCTCAACTGGTGGCAATAAATCTGGAGTCTTTCCTTGGGTGTGCTCCAGTCATGTAAAAGCTGTTTAAATCACCATCCTTCCTGTCATATTACTCACCCTTGACTGCCGTAGCCTACGCTAAATTACATTTGGGCTTGAATTCCAAGCCTCTCACTGCGGGCGGCTTAACGCGTGAATAGGAATTGATCCGCTCTTTGAGGCCGCGTCACGTTGATTTTTCTGTCTTACAGAATGAGGGGATTGACCTTCCCCGGCAGGTTTCAGAAGAGAGAGACGAGTCGAATCCAATTCCTTTTGCTTAATTCAGTCACAATGAGGGATTGTGGTGGGCCGCGTCCGTGCACGTGTGTCACCTGCGAGGGCCGATTAACCTCACCTCCACGCCTGCTGAGTCGGTCACATTCACTCTCAGAAGACAGGTCAGAGGTCACATTCCAAGCCTGGAATCCTTGACCTCCCCAATTAATTCTCATATTTTTCATGCTGTGTTTAACACAAGCCCCAGAACCTTAATAATCAGATGCAGTTACATTTATGTTTTCATGAATCATTATTCTTCACATAGCAGTTGCTTTATAATCCAAAGCAACATCCTAAAGCAATATGGGATTCATGCATTTTAAAACACTTTTATCCAAAGCATTAACATTTGACTGACTATATTGAGGTGTAAAATTGTGAAGCTTTTTGAGGAGAGGTGTGTTTTATGACTTTTATAAGCGATCAGGCGTACTATGTTCATTCAGTGGGTGAAAAATTGGGCAACCACCCCATAGACTTCCATTGAAAAAAGTAGAGAGGGATATTTCTGGATCAGAACATCATAGAGACAAGTGAGTGGCCTCTTTTGACTCAGACTGCTAGGTAGTCTTTAAATATCACCCTGAAAACTGTCTAGCCACGCCCTAGCAACCATTTACAGCACCCTAGCAACCTTATAGCAACATGAACACCAATCAGCACCGGAAAATTGCACAGACTTGTGAGTTAGCTTTCTAGCAATCACGCAAAAGACCCAGTAACTGCCTAGTGTTGAGTTTCGCCACGGCAAGCAGCACTCACACACGTCTAGTTATTGCTTATACTGCTACAAAGGCTTAGGGACTTGAACAAACCTCTGAATTCATCAGGGCTTGACATTAAGCCCACTGGTGATATGCCAGCAGCATATCACCCTGTAGCCCGAGACTGGTTGCCCACTGAAGCTAAGCAGGGTTGGGCTTGGTCAATACCTGGATGGGAGACCTCCTGGGAAAACTAGGGTGCTGCTGGAAGAGGTGTTAGTGAGGCCAGTAGTTAGTGAGCTCACCCTGTGGTCTGTGTGGGTCCTAATGCCCCAATATAGTGATGGAGACACTATACTGTCAAAGAGCACTATCCTTCGGATGAGACGCTAAACCGAGGTCCTGACTCTCTGTGGTCATTAAAAGGATTTCTCGCTCTCTCATCTCTCCAACAGTAAATGTCATACAAACCCGCCTCCCCTCACTCACTCCTTTCATTTGCTCCAGATGAATATTTTTGGTGTTACAGGGCTTGAATTTCGGTGTGCGCTTGCATATTGTACATCATTTTACTCATTCCTGACTCCACATAAAGCCACCCCTCATTACTAAATTTAGTTCTTTTTCTCTGCTTATTGAGCTTAAACAGTCAAACACACACATAATAATGTCAAAATGCCAATCTTGGCGAGTATTCATGTAAACACAGTCGGTTATGTTTTAAGTGAATGTAAAGAGTTGAGAAAGAAATTGCATGTGTAACAGTATAATGGATCCGTGCATCAAGTCTTAAAGTGACAGCAGCCTAATAAACCTGCTGACAAATTATGAGATAATGTTAAAAATATCTTCATGGCAGTTTTCCCCCATGGTATCGATGTCAAATTTGTGCCCAGTGAAAATGCTGAGTGGCTAGTAACTAGTCATAATGAAGTCATATAATAAACTTTGGCGATTAATTTATTCCCCAAATCGAGTGGGGAATGTTGTAGAGAGTGATGCTATACTTTTCTGTGCAGTCAGATTTTTACATGATGTACAATAAAAACGAGTGAAAAAAATGCATGGCCCAAAGTGCTAATTTGTACTTTTTTTGTCATAGTTTTAGTAATACTTTTGATGAAATAGTCTTTGAAATGTAGTCAATGTTTTCTCATGCTATGTATACAAAACATATTATAGCTGTATATCACTGCCATATAATTGAACTGAATGTCATATTAATTTTAGTAAATTTTACACTTACTAAAACAGCGTATTTTAGTCAACTAAAATAATGTTTCTGCTGACAAAAATATTTTAGCTGATGATTATGTGCACAATGGCAAAAACATGTTAAATTGTAATAGACCAAATTTCATTTAATTTTATATTGATATATACACATTTCTCAATACATGAGTACTGAAGTATTAGCTTTAGAAGTTACTGTCAATTACTCATTTCCATATTAATTATATTTTCACAAAGTATGTTTTAGTGAATCATCACGGTTCATCTTTTTCATCTCAACTTTGTTAACGAAATTAAAAAAGGATTATTTTCTTGGTAAGCAATGAAAATAATGTAAAACTCTAGTTCAACTATAAACTATGAAGCGAAGAAAAAAAAATTACACATGTAAAGCTGCTCCTGTGCTTCATTCCGGTCTTTCAAAGTCTTGTCTGCTCTGCATATCTGAACACAAACAGAGACAAACATTCTCCCTTATTTACGTTCAGCTTCCTCCAAATCTTTCTAGGTCAACTGACTCTGTTTATGATACTTTCAAAGGAGGCCTTGTGAATTTCAATGGAATTTGATCTGAGAGAATGCATACATCTGCTCACATGGCTTTATTAGATTTACTCACTGTTTGACAACACACTTTCATAATTTATTCCCAACAGCAACTGCTTGCCAGACAGAGCAGGACTAAACTGCTTTACAGAACTGCACCTAATTAAGGTCTCGTTCTAGAGGACTGGTCTGATTTACTACAGCATCTCGAAACTGAAAGCATTCAGTTCATATATGCGTGAGAGAGGTATGGAAAAGAAGACAGGTGGAACTTCCTGTTTTCAGTGGTTGAGTTGTTGAGTTCATAACTCAAAATTCAAATGATCCACTCAAATCATAAGTTAGATGAGCTTCCAAAAAGAAGTATGTTAGATGCAGTTTATGCCCATTGCAATTGGCAGGATTGCATGTTTTTTCTGAACATTAAGAGCCAATGAATCATCATCCAAACCAGCTAATAAAAAGTTCTGAGCGATAGTTTTTTTGTTTTTCGCACATGGGTCATTTAGGATGCTAGAGTCGTTGGCCCTCTTGTGTAGCTGTGGTCTTGAAGGTGCTGTATGCAAATATTTGAATATTATTAACATACATTTGTGTACATTGACATTGAAAACAAACAAAAAAAGCACCAGACATGGAACTTTTGTAAAACTTGCCATACTTTCAGGAAGTGTGTTTTGTTTTTAACCTCTGTAGTCATTTACTGACATTAAACAAGGTGAATACAGAAAGTAAACGTGTACATTTCCTGTCTAACTTCATGCAACACAAGACGAGGGCTGCATCTGAAATCGCATGCTATAGGTGATAGTTCTATTTCACTATAGTATGTGAAAATAGTATGTGAAAGAAGAATTATGCCAGAATTCATTAAAGATTACTCAAAAAGTATCCGGATGATCTACTTCTTCCGGCGAGATTCTGGAGTGCGCATTCGATGGACAGTTTTCTATCCCATGAGGCCACGGGAGAGGATTTATGAATGCTGGGAAGTCACATGACAGTAACAACATGGCGAATGTATGTCCAGATTATAGTCACACACATTAATACTATATAGAAGTAAGTATACTTGTAAAAAAATAAGTACCTACTCAATAAAGTATGCAATTTCAGACGCAGCCAAGGTTATTTATGTTTCACATTTCACACAAATGGTCATTTAAATTGCTTTACACAGCCATAATAAAGGAAATAAGTATTATATTAGTATATTAAAAATGAATAAGAGGCAATGGAGGTCCCATTACTTTAGTTTTGACGTTTTTTTGTAGGTAGTGCCATTAGCGATGTTTGAAATGCTAATGTTTAACATATGTTTTAACCCAGCAGAAAAAAATGGCTAATTTTAAACATCAAATTTCTGTATCCCTTTCACTGTGCCAGGAAGAAAAAAAATATTTCATTATCTTAATTTTTACACAAATGTTTTGTAAAGGTTGAAAAAATTAAATAAGCTTAACCATCCAACCTTGATATATATATATTTTTTATATTATATATTATTTTTGCATGATTTATATAATATATATACTGTGTATGTGTATAGCTTGAAAATGATATGAATTTAACCATTTAACCTTGTTATCATTTATTGCACTATTTACATATATAAACAAAAATTACAAAAAATATCATTAATATCTGTAAAAACTGCGTTTATTAAATTGGCCTAACAATTTAACAATACTATCAAGGTTATTGCAAGAAAAATAATATATATAAACCACTATAACTATAAACCAACACTTGGCCTAAAAACTAGCTAGCTTCTGCTGAGTAACATATGCAATCCAATCCCCATTGATTACATAATATAATAGTAATATACTTTTATTTAATCATAGAAAAAAAACAGGGTTTTATTTTTGACATCTCCCAAAGTGCACTGTTGAAAATGTTTGCAAGCCTCATATAAAATACAACAAAACAGCACATATTATATTTAGTTTGACCTCCCAAGGTAGACGATCAACATTCTCTGAAGGTTACGCGCCTCTTTTCACTGATCCTTGGCTGAAAAAGAACAATCCAGACACTATTTTGTACCATATTTGTGGAAAGTGCTAGAAAGAGAAAGAAACAAAGAGGAGAGGAGG
Source organism: Abramis brama (assembly GCF_963993115.1). NCBI lineage: Eukaryota > Metazoa > Chordata > Actinopteri > Cypriniformes > Leuciscidae > Abramis > Abramis brama. Next base: position 30,742,178 of record NC_139980.1, read on the forward strand.
GGGAGGGGGGGCATGCAAGCTGATTCACAACTTTCCATTACTGTTGTGTCTCCATCTCTAAATGGATCTTAACTCGGTCTGTGCGTGTACGTGCCACTGTCTCATGGACCATTGTGTTTCTGTGTTCGCGGAACCGAAGGGAACAGAACAAGCAGTTTGTCATTTACTCATGACTCATCGAGGTTGATGCCTCTGCTACATCAACTCCCGAGGATGCACAGCAAGCAAACCAGGCAATCAATCATATTTTAATACAAAACAGCCCCATTTTCAATGAGACACATCCCTATCAGATAGAGGACCTAATTAGATAGGTGCAGAAACAGCATAATCCTGCAGAGAACGATCATTACTAACACGGCGAGAAGCGTTAACCCAATGATGGATGGAGGCAGATATCCGAGCTGTTCGGAGAGTAATTGCTGCAACGCCAGCAGAGCAGACGCGTACCAAAGTGCAGCAACTAGAAAAGAAAGTCATTATGATATACTTTTTTCAGAGATGTTGTTGAATACCCTCAGGTGCCACAACTAAATCTATACTGGCAATACTTCCAGTGCTCCGCTTCAGAAATTGGTCTGCATCGATACTGCGCTTGTAAATTCTGATTAGCATACCGGTGGCAGGTTTTGCATACGGAGTGCATTACTGTCGCCTTACTGAATGGCATTATCATGATTGACCATGAGGCATTGGAACAAAAGGGTGACCCACACGCCAAGCTGGAGTTTGCGGTTATCGTTTCTCTTTATCTGCATACACAGGCATCAGTGTGTATACACTGTATACACCTAAGATGCGTTTTGGTCAATCGGATTACAAGTGGACGATGCTAAATACAGGTGTAAACGGGGTCTAAAATGCTTTGAGCTTATCAACTTTCGACCACTTCTGGAGGTAGTCGAAAACACATTAGACCGGATTGCTTTCGTAGTGTAAACGCTCATGTGGTTGAATGTGTTCGAACAGCCACAAATGACCACCTACTCTCCACCTACTACATTACAGGAAGCGCACTTGCCAGACGGGATTTAAACTTTGTCGGCTGGAGACCCAAATTTAGCTTGAAGATGAAAAACGTACCAAATGTTCTCTCACCATTCCTGATTTCTAGGCTGTCAGAGCAAAAACTAAAGCTGCTGCTCTCCGTGTGTTTTTCCGTCGTCTCCGGTTGCATTCATATGTAAATTACGTGAGCTTATTTTGTCCATTAGATTGAAAGATCTGAAAAAGCTCATCCATTTACCGCCTACAGACCCTCCCTCGAAAAAATCAGGACAGAAGTGATGGTCAAAAGAGACGGATTAAAACACCAGGTGGAAACAACTCTCTCCAATATTTTAAATTTGGACTGCAGTACCCATTTCAACCACTAGCTGTCAATGTTACATACTACACCTTTAAACATTACTATTTGTTTTAAAACGTTCAATGAACATTCGAAAAGTAGATTTCCCATAATATTTGTAAAAATGGAACATTCCCTTAATGTTTTTGCTGGTGTTTGCATAAACAAATGTTTTAAAAAACATAATAAACTGTATACGTTTTGAATGTTCTGAGAACATTCAGAAATAATGTTTCCATAACATAAAGGGTTAGTTCACCCAAATATGAAAATTCTGTCATCAATTACTCACCCTCAGGTTGTTCTAAATCCATGAGACTTTCCAACACTATCTCACGACCAATTCGTACGAATTCGTACAAATGATAAAAAGGTGGCTAATTCGTACGAATTCGTACGACCTCACTCATACGAATTTGTACGATTTGTCTAAACCAACGTGATGGGTAGGTTTAGGGGCGGGGTCAGGGGTAGGTCATTCGTATGAATTCATACGAATTGGGCAATTCGTAAAATATGTACGATTTTGCAAAAATCTTATGAATTCGTACGAATTAGCCACCTTGTAGAATTTGTACGTTTTCCCGTGAGATCAGGTTGGACTTTCGTTGATCTTCAGAACAGACATTTTTATTGTTATTTAAGAGATTCCTGCCCCTCCATTGCAAGTCTATTTACCCAAAACTCAGATGCTTCAAAAAGTTAAGAGAGATGAGGAATCTATATGTATTGAGCGGTTTAATCCAAGTCTTCTGATGAGACACGGCTTTTATATGATGAACAGATTGAATTTAGGCTTTTATTCAAATCATAAACATTGATCAACGAACATTTATTATTCAAATTTGGTAGCTCAATTCTCATTCACATTCTCACATGTCGAGCAAGTTCGAGCTTCTGTTTATGTTTGCTGATCATGTTTATAGGCTATGTGAATAAAAGGACGTTTTGGGTGAATAGACTTTCACCGGAGGGACAGAAATCTCTCAGATTTCATTACAAATATCTTCATTTTTGTTCTGAAAATAAACGAAAGTCTTACGGGTTTGGAATGACATGAGGACGAGTAATTGATGACAGAACTTACATTTTTGTATTATCTATCGCTTTAATGGGAACATTATCAAATCCTTCTTAGAACGTTTTTTTTTTTTTTTTTCGGGGATGTCAGTCATCCTGCACCGGCCGAAAAAACGGTCAGTGACGGTCTCTAGGGACACACAAACCCAGCTGAAGTACGTGCATGTGTGTGTGAGCCATAAACATGAGGGAATGGACATCACAGCGGAAGGACACTCACACATATGCCATGACAGATTGTTGCCATGGAAGCATTGCTGCCCCTTAGATCATTTTCAGCCTCTCAGTCAAAAACAGTCAGGAGTAGAGGTAGAGCCCTGAGCTGACAGCGCCCAGCTGTGCTCATTAATGTACGAGAGATGCTTCTGAAGAGCACGTCCAGGTACCGTTTAACTCGCTTCCACATCACGGAAGTCCCCATAGGGAAGACGAAACACAAATGAGATCCCTTAAAGTCACAGTTGACCCAAAAATTCTGCCATTATTTTTTACTTACCCTCATGTCGTTCCAAACCTGAAGGCTGTTGCTTTTCTAAACAGTGACAGTGGCCACATCTATCAAGCTCAAAAAGGCAATAAAAAGTATCATATTAGTGGTCCATTCGACTTGTGCACTATATTACAAGACTTCTGAAGTCATGTGATGGAACAGACTGAAATGTAAGCCACTACTCACGGAATATGCAGCATACAAGTTTGTAACAACATGAGGTTGACACAAGTTTCATTTTGAGTTAACTACTCCTTTAAAATCTCAACTGATTCTCCTAGAAAGCAAAGAGATTCAATTCAAAGCAAATTGAGAGATTTGTATTAAAATAATATAGGCTAACTGTGATCTAAATTAGATTCAAATACCAAAAAAAAGTTGAAAATAAAACCACTGCTTCAGAGATCTCAATGTCTTAAGCTCTGCTCAGATTCGCAAAGCATGCAATCAAAAGATCTTAATATGAATTCAAACATATCATCAAATTCTTTCAAGGCCAAATAATCTGAGCTATACCATCAACATGAATGTATAACTCTTTAATCTTAAAGCATGTCAACAACAAGCTGATTTGTGTCTCTTTGTCCTACATTTCTATTATGCATTTTATCCAAAGTGACTTAGATTGCATTCAAGGTACACTAACATTTAAAAGTTTGGGGTCAGTAAAATGTCAAACTTATTATTCAGCACGGATGCATTATATTATGATAAAAAAAAATTACAGTAAAGACATTTATAATGGTACAAAAGATTTCTATTTCAAATAAATTATGTTCTTTTGAACTTTCTCTCTATCAAAGAGTCCCACGAAAATATTAAGCAGCACAACGGTTTTCAACATTGATAATGAGAAATGTTTCTTGAGCAGAAAATCAGCAAATTAGAATGATTTCTGAAGGATCATGTGACACTGAAGACTGATGATAATGAAAATTCAGCTTTGGCATCAGGAATAAATGACATTTTGAAATATATTCAAATAGAAAAAAGTTATTTTAAACTGTAATAATATCGCTGCTTTTACTGTATTTTGACCAAATAAATGCAGCCTTGTTGAGCATAAGAGACTTCTTTAAAAAGTTTGTTTTTATTTTTATTTTGATAGTTATCACAGTTCATACATTCTATGAGAAATGAACCCATGCCTTCAGTGCTAGTTAACATCTGTACTAATAACTAATAACCTGAGAACATTAAGTCTCATGAGCTATGAAAGAGCCATCTGGGTGCCATGCTCCAACACTTTTACACATATACTCTCAGAGCAGTGTATTTTCACCTACCTGCACATTTGAAATGACTGTGTTCACTTACTCAGAAACGAAGAGGAAATCTGTATAGTGTACAGAACCGTAGACACAACTAAAACTATCAGAATGACTCAGCCAGTATGCTGCAAATGTGGTTGAGAGCAGGCTTCAAACGGACTAGAAAATGCTCTCTTCACAGCAACACAGATGAGGTAAACAGTCTCAGCTGGGGTTATTGATGCTTAATTGACTTCAGTACATCTGCAATTCCATTTGCTTGGTTAAGCGGTTGAAGGCATTAGTGAAGTTCACCTACCTTGGGGGTACAGGGATGTTGGACTGTTCTTTATGCAGTGGCTCTAACTGCATAAGTGGCACATCTGTTGCATACAGAAATAAAAATGAATACGAAATGAGGTGTTCCTGGCAAAATTATCCTATTCCTTCTTTGCAAGTGACTTTGATTTATTTACCCGCTAATGCAGGCGTCTCGGTCTGAGGCAGTATCTAACTACATTGAATAGCTTTTTCAATATATGACATTTATCAATATTTTTCTGCCACAGAAATAATGAGGATGTTAATTGCATTTTTTGAAATACCATGCATAAAAGGTCCTTCTTATCTGACAAATCAAACAGAGATAGCTATTGGTTAGCATTCTCATTTAGGTCTATAGCAAGTGATTGATTGTCATGACAAAACTGATTGACTGAAGGCACCACAACAACACATATATAATCCCAATCCCACTGCAAAATATAGTTGATAGATGTAGTTATCTAAAAATACATTACAATAGCATCACTGCTATAGGTTTGAGACTTGTTCTCTTACCTACACAGCAGTTAATATGTACATTTTTGACATGAATGAAAACAAGGCTGTGAGGGATAGAATACAGTACAATGGATCATACTGTTGTTAAACAATGTACCGATTGTTCAGCCGAAGAAACATCTTCCCGAAAAAGAAAAAAAACCTCCATAAACAGTTTTAAAAGTTGTGAGTTGTGAAAATTATGTGATCTAGGACACAGTGCGTGCCATTGTAAAGACTGTAATCTATCCCTCACAGCCTCGTTTTAATCTGCATTTAATTCAAAATGCCATCTAACCTGACTAAGGTCTATAGTGCAACAAGAAAATGCACATTTCAGGTAGTTCCCATTCATGTGGAAATACCAAGGACGTAAAACAAAACCTTGCTGTTTACAACCCTAAAATACGAACATAGAGCTGAAACAATGGAGCCTCCAGCTTGTAAATGCCCAGCAATTTGTGGTTATGTAAGACAAGAACACTGAAAGTGCCGGTCCAGGGGCCAGTGTTTGCATTTCCTGTAATCGGAGAATCCGTTCAGTCAAGCAAGATGTAAATGGATGCCAGTCTTTACTGTGGCCAGCATTCGCAGCGTCAGCACCCAGTATGCATGTTTCACCAGGTGAATACGCTTGTAGTTTTATTGCATTCTTCTGTTGCTACATATGTAGAGAACAACTGCACAAAAGAGGGACTCGCTTGCATATAATGTAGGTAAGGTATCTCTCAGAGCAGGGCCGCTCGCTGCTGTGTGGAAGATTGTCTTTCGTTGCATCATACTGTTTGGAGGACAGAGCTACAATGTCATCAAGATATGGCTGCAAGCCAAGAAACAAAGCTCCCCTAAATATCTATCTAGGTTGCCTGATGTGCCGGCACCCCTTACCTGTTTATAAGGACGCCATTGTTTTACCATAATTAGGTTGTGCATCAGATAGTCTCTAAAGACCAGCGGAAGTTAATAAAAGCTACCCACTTTTGTAAACAGTGATGTTATCATCCGCACACAAAAGACATGCTTTTAAAAACAAGCTGTAAAAAAAGGAAATTTATGATGTCAATGTTCATTTCAAATTAGGACTGTCATTTTAAAATGTGTGCCAAAAACACTGATGAGTAACAGAATCACAGTTTTAATTTTAAAACTGTAAAACTGTTAAAACTGTAAAACTGTAAAACTGTATTAATTTTTATATATATATACTGTATATGTACATACTGTATATAAACAGGGCCTATAAATGTGATTTTCAACAACTGTGATTAAAAATCTGTGTTGGCGAGTATATGAAACTGTGTCAATAGCCAGTTGGCCGGTAATATTTTTATGAATTGAAGCAATGGCATTTTGTGAGAACATGAACGTGAACAAACATGACAGTTGACAGGCCAGTGCTGCATCGTCACGAAAGTTTAAGCCTTGCCAATTGAAATATTTAAGTGCAAGGAGACGCGAAAAAAGGGAGCTCAATTTGTTACTCACGCACTGTATGGGAAGTTTTCTGTGCGCAAAAATCGTGTGCCCAGAAATCCGTGACTCAGACAGTGTGCGAATACTAAACTGAACTCTTTTACATCTTCTTGTGCTTGAAAATGCCTGTATTGGCAATTATCCTCGTAAACATAGTTTATGTCTTAAGTGAACATAAACAGTTGAGAAAGAAAATGCATGTGCATCAGTATATTGGATCCGTGCGGCTCTTAAAGTGACAGAAGCCTAATATACCTGCTGCTGTCTGTATCATTAATATTAATCAAACAACAAAAGACAAAGAACAATTATTCACTGCTCTTGACTGAATAACTTCAGTAACTTTAATAAGGATGATTAATTTATACAGAGAAGACTTTGCAGTTTTATTTTACATTTGATTACTAAATTTCTATATCCGGAAATTGTGAATTCACTGGTCTCTAAAAATGTTTGTGTCATAACTGCCTGTTTTTGCAAAAACAGTTTCATGGCTGGTAAAAGAAAAAGAAAATAGTATGGCCTATAAACTTAATTAAGTCACTGGCCATTGGCAGGTGTAGCAAAAAGTTAGTTTTAGGCCCTTTCCTTTGTGGACCAGGGTGGAAGAAGTAGGCCTATAATTTCCCAGAATGCATTACCATGAATTTCTTTGAATTGTAATTCAATAAATTCCTCTTCCTGTAATTCCAGTTCAGCTTCCTGTGGGGGTGTGGCCAGTTCAGTTTAAACTCACACTCATTGTCTGAAAGCAAATTCTCATATTCAGAATTTTGCACATCCCTGTCTTCATATCGCTCAGATTGTATGTCTCAGCCTTCCAGTCTCATTCAAACACCGCTGAGGATGACAGACATCACTGTGCCAGAAACCCACTGTGGCGCGCTGCTGATGTGTTTCCTGTATGGCACTGGCCTGTGGGCGCAGAGATGGGTTTCTCATTTTGTCTTTGCCTACAGATTATGGGGAAACCAGCGCCAGGCCGCAGCATGAAACGCCTAGCAGAGAGACAAAGACACTGCGGGAGACATTGGGAGAAACCATGTCAGTATGAGCATGTTCATGGGTTTGTGCATGTCTGATCACTCAGAACATAGGCTACATAAAATGATATCAATGTTACCAAGTACCAAAAAGGTTTTCCATATTCCATCTCACTCATATTAAAGCAACATTGAGTTATTTTCAATAGAAATCTGTTTTAATACTACAAAAACCCCTGGGACATAAAAGTGCCTGTAGTTGTCTGTGGTAATTGACAGCAGGCCACATATGTTGTACGTAGCCATTAAGTTGAAAATAACCCTTACTTTTCCTTGATTTGGGATGGTGTCCATTACTTTGTTGAACTTCTAAGTTGTAAAACATGAAGACTGCATCCAAGTATGATGTAGTAGTATAGTCTGTCAGACTAACCACACTGAGATCATAATGAAATAGCAGCTCTCCATGGGGTGTGTCCTTCTTAAACCCGCTGCATACTGTGATCTGAAGGACAAAACCTATTTTAGTCATTTTAGTCGATGAGTTACTGTCAATATGCCCTTGTGCTGACACTTAAAAGCATATTGCAACAAAAAATTAAAGGGTTAGCTCACCCCAGAATCAAAACTTTGTCATCATTTACTAACCCATAAGACTTTTGTTCATCTTTGAAAGACAAATGAAGATCATTTTGATGAAATCTGAGAGATTTCTGTCCCTCCATTGACAGCTAAGCTACCACGACTTTGATTGACTACCACGGCACTTTGATGCTTCAAAACGTTCATAAAGAGATCGTAAAACTGATCCATATGAATCGAGCGATTTAGTCCAATTTTCTGAAGAGACACGATCGCTTTATATGATGAACAGATTTAATTCACGTATTCACATATAAACATTGATCAGTGAACATAAACAGAAGCTCAACTGAACCTGCTTGACGCGTTCGAACAAACCTCTTGCTGAAGCTCAAACGTGCTGCGTAACACGAGAATGAACCTCATTGGTTCTTGCTGAAGCTCAAACGTGCTGCGTAACACGAGAATTAACCTCATTGGTTCTTGCTGAAGCTCAAACATGCTGCGTAACATGAGAATGAACCTCATTGGTTCTGGCAGAAGCTCAAACGTGCTGTGTAACACAAGAATGAACCTCATTGGTTCTTGCTGAAGCTCAAACGTGCTGCGTAACACGAGAATGAACCTCATTGGTTCTTGCTGAAGCTCAAACGTGCTGCGTAACATGAGAATGAACCTCATTGGTTCTTGCTGAAGCTCAAACATGCTGCGTAACATGAGAATGAACCTCATTGGTTCTGGCAGAAGCTCAAACGTGCTGTGTAACACAAGAATGAACCTCATTGGTTCTTGCTGAAGCTCAAACGTGCTGCGTAACACGAGAATGAACCTCATTGGTTCTTGCTGAAGCTCAAACGTGCTGCGTAACACGAGAATGAACCTCATTGGTTCTTGCTGAAGCTCAAACATGCTGCGTAACATGAGAATGAACCTCATTGGTTCTGGCAGAAGCTCAAACGTGCTGCGTAACACGAGAATGAACCTCATTGGTTCTTGCTGAAGCTCAAACATGCTGCGTAACATGAGAATGAACCTCACTGGTTCTGGCAGAAGCTCAAACGTGCTGTGTAACACGAGAATGAACCTCATTGGTTCTTGCTGAAGCTCAAACATGCTGCGTAACATGAGAATGAACCTCATTGGTTCTCGCACATCAAGGGAACATGATTGAGCTTCCATTTACCATATCTGATGTCTGCGTTAATGAATGTTTATCTGCAATAAAAGCCTAAATTAAATCTGTTAATCGTATAAAGCGATCGCGTCTCTTCAAAAACATTTGGACTAAACCACTCGATTCATATGGATTAGTGTTACAATCTCTTTATGAACTTTTTGAAGTGATAAAGTTGTAGTTGCGTATGGAGGGACAGAAAGATCTAGATCAGAAGATCAGAAGAAAAATATCTTCATTTGTGTTCTGAAGATGAACAAAACTGTTACAGGTTTGGAATGACATGAGGATTATTGACAGAATTTTCATTTTTGGATGAACTTTACCTTTAAATTATGTGATCATTTACTCTCCCTTACATCGTTACAAGCCCATTAAGTATTATTTTATGTGGAACTTTTGGAAGAATTGTTATGCAATAAGGCTCTCCTATTCCTTTAAAGTCACAGAGCATAAAACACTTTGATTCAGAATATGGTGTTTTTGTAATAAAGATTTTATAATTATCCCAGCCGCACCCTAAAGGCAGCTTGGGTTCACCTCTTAAATAATCTCCACATGTTCAAACATGCTCCAAATAAGTCTCTTTTCATTGAGATATCGACTGAAGATTGCTTGTTGCAGTGCTGTAAATAACAATCAGAGACATTTGTGCTTACACAACCGAATCGCTGTCATGCTGTGTGCTTACATCTGAGTGCTAAACCCATCTCAGCCTAGCAGCCGATGGGGATTCCTGTGTGGACGTGTGATATAGGTCACCAGCAAAGCCGTGTGGAGCACCAGCCACTCAATATGGTTCGGTACGTGTCGTTTTGTCCATGACCCACTTGCAGATCGAAGGAACACAGTGTTCCCCTATCGCTCCAGTTGCTATGGTAACATGGCGGGAGAGAGACGCAGGCCGTGGACATCATTTATGCTGCCAGGCAGGGATGTGAGCAAGAGGAGAGTGACAGAGAAATAGAGACAGACCAACACACAGCAATCAATACATCTACATGGGAGTAGATTTATGGAATCCCATGAGGGGAATCCACAACTCCCAATCGTAAAAAAAAGGAAAGGGAAAACCACAGTTGCACATGTCAATTAGTGTTTCAACCGAAAGAGACTTTTTTTTTTGCCAGTGGAGAGAACGAACTCAGCAGCCTTACATATAAATAAAGGCTTTTCCACTCATCTGAATGGGCTAGAGCAGAGTCACTAACCCTGTAAATGTTTTTTTTTTTTTTTTAGTCATAAAATGGAGAGAAAAATATGAAATGTCACGGTTTATTAAAAATGTAGACAGTTTATTTTAAAAAATCTTTAAAGAAAAGTCTGTATATGTGTTTTTTGTAGAGTATCATTTGATACATCAGGCTTTTATGACTCATTTAGTATGAAATAGTGAGATATGGAGCACATACTCGAGGAGGAAGTTTATTCAGAGGTGATAGGCCTACTGAGCAAAAATATGTAGTTTGGTGCAGTTGCTGATATTTATAGGCCAAAAAGTAAGATGAAATTCTGACAGCTTGTAATATAAATCAATTAGATCTTTGAAACAGTATAGAGTACTACTTACATAAATGCATATAAATATCAGTTGTCACTTTATTTCTCCCAATATTACAGTAAGTCCTAGAAAGATGATATTTAACACTTAAATGCATGAATGTTTCGACAATCCTTATTACATATTTGGGTCTTTAGCAACCCGGATCTATATCTAACACAGATGGATCTGTACATGTCTCGATAATATAAAACTCTCCTGATATTAGAGTAACAATTACAGAAGAATAAAATAAAGCATATTTTTGTTACCTTTTGGAGCTTGGAAGGGTTAAGTTTGAGCAGATGTTTTATATCATCATCACTGTCCTCGTCAGAGCTCATTTCAGTACATTTAGCATCTGGCTCATATTGCCATCTCAAACATATTCTCAAAACTATCATTTTCAACATCTTCAAAATCAATTGTTTGATCGCTGACAGCTTCTTCACCAGATCCACCATCAAGTGACAGTGACACTAATAGCTGATTGTGTTCAGTACTTGCTCTGCAGTAAATCACTGAGCCATTTAAAGTTTTTGCTGATGATACTTCCTATTCTTTTGTTTTCTGCCCGCAGCAACTATGAGTGAAACGTCACTTCATCATTGTGTATCAGACACTGCCTCCTTGTGGAATAAAGGTGAATTGCACTTATTTAGTCATCAAAGATTCAAATATTGTTGTGCAGAAAAAATATACGTATACACCTCAGGTCATTAGCGACCCTATATAATTTGGACAAAAAAATGAATGAGGAGGAGGGTAGTGAATGACGTCCCGGGTCACTAAAGACCTGAGGTATGTGTTTAAGGGTTAAATGCTTTTATTATCAAAGTTATGTTTTTATTGTAGCAGGCAAAACATATAATGCTTTATAGAACACAAAGATAAATGAGAGATGTACAAATAAACGTTCATCAAAAAGCCTGATGTATCATATTTGATACTCACATTTTATCAAGATTAAAAAATAAATAAATAAATGATGTATGGAAAATCAAGTAAACCTAAGTTGCTTCAGTCCTGTAAGTGTTCAGAAGGCATGTAGTTGATTGTGTACAACAGGATTTTCAGCAAAGTTTTGGTCATGTTCATAATTTAGATGCCTTAGAAATGTGTGCATCAAATATGATACATTAGGTTAAGGCATTGGACGATCCCATGGGCAAGCGCCAACTGGGGCTCAAACCCCACTCCTGGTAGGGGCAAATACTTAAGGCATCTAAAAGAGAGACTTATTCATGTATTCATACATATTTGTTTGATTTACCATCAAAGCTCTGGTATCGTTGTGTTTGATTGGATTACCAATGAAATTAGAGTAAAGGAGGATGGCTAAGATCCAGTGGACAAATGTCCTCGTGGCTTCGAACCCCATTCCTGGTAGGGGATAATCTTTAAGCATCTGATAGACTGACTTGAGAAAGTTGTAAACATTGATTAGCTGAAAGTAAATGTCTATATAAATGCAATCATTACAAAAAAAACTGGAGAAGGTTTACCTCGTGAACTTTCAGCAAACACTGAGATGGCAACTTAAAAATTTGAAATGCATGAAGCAATAAACCCTTTAGGCAATATTCAACTTGAATTTTATTTATGTTATGCACAAATAATTTAGCTTTGATAAATAGTCATTTATGTGCTGCATTGATCTGGAAATATAAAAAAAAGATTTTGGATTCTGGATGTCCAGAAATTGTTAAATAACAACATTAATGGCACAGTTGCTTTTTTAAACATTACTGTTCAAAAGTTTGTGGCCAGTAAGCTTTTTAATGTTTTTGAATGTAGTCTCTTCTGCTCACCAAGGCTGCATTTATTTGATCAAAAATACAGCAAAAACAGTAATATTGTGAAATATTTTTACAATTTAAAATAACTATTTTCTATTTGAATATATTTTATTTTATAATTTATTCATGTGATGCAATGCTGAATTGTCAGCATCATTACTCCAGTCTTTAGTGTCACATGAACCTTTTAGAATTCACTTGAATTTGCTAATTTGCTGTTCAAGACAAAACAGTTAATATTTTATGTGGAATCTGCAATAAAAACATTTTCTCCAAGACTGTTTGAAATAGAAAGCTTTTGTAACATTATAAAAGTTTTTTTTTTTATTTTTTTTTTTACTGTCACTTTTGATCAATTCATTGCTAGATCAATTTTATTGCTAGATAAATTTTACTGACCTCAATCTTTTGAATTACTCAGTCATTTGACAGAGAAATAGTTACTGACCAACTCAAGTGCTCTGGGTTCTCTGTCTTAGCTTATTAAAAAGCATAAAGCAAACAAGCCATATACATTGTGGGTTAATCTTAATTTACTCATTGTGGATTTCAGCGTACATTGACATTGAGTCACTGTTCATCCTTCTCACGTGGATTTTCTGAATACATTTGAATGTAATCACTCCAGGGCTCACATCAGGTCTGACGCTGAACTGCTTACCATGCATTCTTTCTGGGAAAGAAGTCTCGTCCCACCGGAATACCGATCAGCTACATTGCACCTGTTGTCTATGCTGAGACATCATTTTTATGGCTGATTAGAGTGGTGATTACTTCCTGATAGGTTGGACCGTTGGGTTTGCTGGGGCTGGTTCTACTGCAGCTCATTAGAAGAAGGCCAGTGAAGTCTTACTAAGCAGAACTTGAAGAAGGTTTGGCCTGCAAAATGCAGCCGGCAGCAAAAACACAAGAGAGAGAAGAATAATTTTTTTTATATGGTGGTCTCATCATTGTACTATAATCTTCTGGATTAAACTGTCTTTATTATTTATATATATTTATATAACACTTAAAGGTGCAGTAAGCAAAAAACTGTTGATATTTGAAATCAACCCAAACAATCTCAACCCTCCCTTCATTGCTCCGCCTCCAAAATGCTCGAACACGCAAGGCAGTGGATGTCTCTTTATCGTAGCTTAAGCGAAGCAAAATAATGCTTTGCAAAAAATAAAGCAAAGATGACAACCGACAAGGAAGAACAATTAACATACAGTACACAAGAGTATATACAATCAAGAGTTGGTTGTTAGTCACCAGCAGCACAGCAGTTCCAGACAAACAATGACACTCAAAACTTCTACAGCTAACATTACAACAACAGCATATCTTGGCAAAACCAATGTTACTCACGTATGGAGCAGAAACAACGCAACCTCTGAGTCCGTTTTCAGGCTTCTTTTTCCAATGATATTCCTCTGAGCTTTTCTTTTTTGTAATGTCTCTCAGCCATCTTTCTTTCTACAGTCTTTCTTCAAGGGTCCTATCATACACCCGGCGCAATGCAAAATGTTTTTTGCTAGTTTCAGCCCGACGCGGTTATCATTTTCACGTCCTGCGCCACGTTGTTTTAATAGCAAATGCATTTGCGCCTATTTATGCGCCCATGGGTGTGCTGGTCTGAAAATGACGTGTGTTCAGGTGCATTGTTGGTGCATTGCTGTTTTGAGGCAACAGAAATAGACTGCGCCATTGACCAACTGAAACCTGGTCTAAAGGCTTTTATTTTATTTAGTAATTTGCACCTATAGGCGGGTCACCAACGCGCGTACACTCTGCTTATTACACACACAGGGACGAAAACTAGCCAAATATTAAAAATATAAGGATTACAATGTAAAAGATTAATATTGTGTACATAAAGATATGGTGGAATCCGGCTTGTCCCGTAGATGTTCTGCTTGAGCGCTTTAACCTTGTGCACGAGCAGATCCGTATCCTCTCTGGAGAAGCGATCAGTTTTTGTAAATAGCAAATCCGCCATGGCGCGAGCGCAACTTGCATTTAAAGGGAATGGGAGATCAGACTCTGGTTGGTTTATTTCACATTACGCCCAAAACACACCCATTACTCATTAAGAGAATAGGGACAACACATTCAGACCATGCGCCGCACGCCGACCACTTTTCCCGTCGTTAAACTAGCAAAAGTGGATTTGGACACGCCCTAAGTGCACTTGCGCCCTGCACTTTAGTCCATGTGCTTAGATCGTAAAATAAGGCCCATAATCTCCCTCTTGCTTGTTCTCTCTCCTCCACCATCATGATTGTGATTCTGATCTGCCCCCTTCTGCTGATTGGTTACAAGTTGTGGTGTTCGGTCTGATCAACCTTTAACAGCGTTTCTCAGAAATCGCTTACTGCACCTTAAAGACCCTTTCACTTGACTCACATTCTAGTCTCAAATGCATTGTATTCAATAAAGAAAAGCATCAAACAACAGAAGCTCAAAGTTCGCTTGATTTCAATTCTGACCTTCCAAAGTGCAGCTGATACCAAAGAATTTGCAACATTATGTTGGTGATTTTGAAATGAAAATTAAACAAGATGGAGGAGAGACTGATCATGATTAGATATTTAGATATTTTGAGCAGACTATTAATATATATTATATAGTATACTCATGTAAAGTGATTGTGATAAAAGTGATATATATATATATATATATATGTATATACTATATAGCAAATCTCAACTGCCTGATTTTTTTTTTTTATTTCATCACAAAAGTAACTATTATCGCTCAGATTTTTATATAAAGTTCATTAGAAAATTGCTTGTACTTTTAAACAGAATTAATATTTTGGAAGTGAATATGGATTATTGAATTTTTAATAATGAAAATGTGTGTGTTTTGAATTGAAATATTCACAGCTTAAATATACAACCATGTTGAATTTCAGCCCATACAAATGCAAGCCTTAAAAATACAATACATTAAAATCCAAGTACGGTTAATGCAATGCATATTTTTTCAAGTAGTGCAATTCAACAAGCTTTTTTTGTTTCAAAAACATTTGACATTATTTTACTTCCATAGGTTTGCTATTGGTGGATCTCATGTGAGTGACAGGTTGCCCTGCCCTCACGCCAGTAAACACATCATCAGAGAAGAGAAGAGATGTTGCCGCAAGAGGAAGTTATTTTGATTAAAGGTTATGAATAAAAAAATAAAATAATGATGTGCACGGATAAATCATTTATAACACACAATGCAGTGTTCCATATAAAATAAGAATTGTCCATTTTGATTTCATGGTGACTTTAACCAAAGCAACTTTTGCATTTTATCAATATGTGCATTGCTAGCGGCACGCTCAACCAGCCACAAGGGGGGAAAAGTGCATAGAAAAGCCTATTTTACACAATATAACCTTTTTAACGAAGAATAAACTGTTTTCTTGAGCACAAAGCAATACCAAGCTGCATATTATCCACAGTTGGAGGGCGTAAGGTGGGCGGTGCAAAAACTGTGTGTCATCCTTAAAATAGCCATAAATGAAAGCTAAGGCTGCAATCAGAGAGTCTTACTAATTAATGAAACATGAAGGCAAAAAAGGACCCCAAGCAGATTGTGACCTCAATCCTCCCCTGCCTATACGAACTCTCAGTGGAAACACCAACTATGCACAGTGTGACACTTTTCTTGGGTTTAGACTCAAGGGCATCCTTGGATAGCACATGGTGAATCACCTCCGCACCCATCCAGTGGGGTTTCTAGAGATGAGTCATCCTCATTAATGGTTGGTTATTTGGGAACATCGCGCAGCCGCAGAAGAGCGCATGCACAGTCCATCTTAGATGGGATTCCCTTCTCAGCAAGCCTAACAGAAGCCCAGCTGTCATGCAGTGCAGAGGATGGAGTCCAGCGACGTTGACGTTTCATGTAGTTTATCTGCACGATGAGTCATCGACCGTATGGGCGGCTCATTCATACACACTCAACCTTTATTGCACAGCAGAGATGAACTGAGCAATAATAAGAACGTTCAATGAAAGGTTAATGCAATGCATTTTTTTTTTTTTTAGATACATGCATCCATGCCACAAAGTAATCCCATCTGCAACAGTAGCAGTCATTTTTCACACATCACCAACACATATATCATCAGAGAAGTCGATAAGAGCCCTAGAGGCATTTAGATGGGCTGGTTTCGCAGAGCTATTATTCGGCTGCGGTTCCTTGACATCATTGACATTGAGTCTGTCCTGGCTAATGCTTCCCCTGCCTGTAATGATAACACGTCTGGAAGGATTGGAATTAGAAGACACATTTGTCTTTGGCATGACATATTTAATGATCCATTCAGACCAACCAATATGCCACCAAATGCTTGCAAGTTCCTGGCAAGAGAATCTGATCTAAATTAACATCACCAACAAACATGCTAATGATGTCTTAATAAACATATAACATAAAATATAAATACAAAAGAGCTTTGTGAGGGTTAGGCTAGGGTTAAGGGACAGAAAATAATTTACATGTAAAACTTATAGTTAAAACTACATTAGTTTTACATATAAATTATTTTCTATAATATATATAGAAAAAGTTTCCTATATATATATATATATATATTGTATATGTACATACTGTATATTAACTATTTTAACTATATATATTATATTAAAATATATTTATATACAGTACCCTCATATTTAAACTCCCTTATATAAAATATATATATAAAAAAATATTATATACAAAAAAATAATGGAAAGGAAACTTTTTGTCCTTACTAAATTTAAAATCATATATCATAAATTAATTAATCTAAACAATTTAGGGAGATTTATTACAAATGGAAATCAAAAATCCTTTCCCCACATATGTAATATTGATGTAAACCCCTTTAAATATAAAAGAAATGGAAAAGTAAAAGAGCATGTGAAAAAATAGCTAAAAATGTATCATTGTAATTTATATGTAATTGTATTAAATATCGCAAAAAAATATCTATAAAAATTGTAAGTCCAAATAATATGCTTCCATGACTATTTGGGTCAATGCTTGCAAAAAATCTCAAAACACATCAACTGGTGTTTGCTGTTTGTGTGTGTGTTGTATTCCTTTACTGTAGTCAGCATGTGTTGCATCAGAGCTTTGGCCTATTTAAAGTAGATTCATGCATCTCGACCTGTGCTCTCACATCATCAGAGATATAGACTTCAACCAAAACCAACCATGACAACACGCTCATCTCCACGGCAACCCGACTCATTGAGCTGCACAGAGCAAGCTCGCCTCATGACGGATACAGAGTGTTCCCTCTCCGCTCGTGGTACGGTTCACGATTCACACCGCACCTGTTGAATTATACTCTACTGTCAGACAGACACGACTCCACACTGGCTGCATCCACAGCACAAGTCTTTTTAATCTGGGATGGCAGGTAGACCCAGAGGTAAACTGTAGAGATTGCTATTTCAAAGATCACAAGGCCTAAATTACTGTAGGTTTCATGTAAGCATCAGCTTTGTCTCATGATTCTACAATTCCTTCATAAAAATAGACACAAATGAGACAATAGAGTTTTTTACACTTGGCAGATGCTTTTATCCAAAGCACTTTGCACTCTGCATTTAGTGTACGCATTTTATCAGTTCATGGCATGCATTCAAATAAGTCATAATTATGACACACTAATTCACAATTAAGAGACAAAAAGCCAAAATTAATTTGCTGTTATAATTATCAAATAAAAAGTTAAATGGTGGAAAACACTTTACAAGACACTTAAGACAATAATCAGACAATTATAACAATTTATCTGTTAACATTATCAAACTACATTAGTTACCATTGCCTAACAATGAACTATACTTCTACAGCATTTATTAATCTTAGTTCATGTTATATCAGCATTTAAGATAAAACAATAATATTTAATGCACTGTGTGAACTAATGTGTGAACTAATATTAACAATGTTTAATAAATGCTGCTCACTGTTGGTTAATGCATTAACTAATGTTAACAAATGAGGCCTTCTTGTAAAGTGTTACCACATTAGGACATAAAAAGCTGAAATTAAGAGATAAAAATATGACATAAAAACAATTATGACAAAACATTGAAATATGGCAAAAAGTCGAAATTGAAAAAAAGTTGAAATTATGACACAAACAGTCAAAATTATGAATAAAAAGTCATATATATAAAAAGTCATTATGACAAAAATAGACTTGTGTCATAACAATGGCTTAGTACAGAATAGTTTCACCTTTAATGTCATTATTCCAACTTCTCATCTTATAATTATGACTTTTCGTGATAAATTTGACTTATATCATATTTATGATCTGCCAAAGCAGATTTTCTTTTCTTATGTGGTGGAAATGATCTTCCATAGATTCGATCCCATGAGGACTATAGGAAGCTTGTAAAATGATGTTTGTGTTCACATGGACACTTTTGATTACATATTTTGGTGCCTTAAAGCAAATCTGAGAGCAATCTGAGCCATTATCAAGAGCTTTTCTGACACTCCAAATGAGACACATGTGAGATTAGTGTCTTCTGAAGAGAAAACGTAAGCAGAAGTCTCAGAACTTTTCTCCAAAATCATAGGGAAATGATAGTTGAATAACACTGATGTAGAAGCACCTATCCAACATGTAAGCCTAAACTAGACATAAACTGTAAACTTGTCCCTCAAATCTGGTTGGTTGATCAACAAAGATGTTGATCCAGGAACATGTTGCACCTGGTGTAATCGGATTCTGCCTCAGTTTGTTCTCCTTTTAATCTAATTGCCTTGGAAAACAAATTGTGATTTTTCTGTCCTAAAGCTTATGGAACTCAGAATACAGTAAGTTCTGGTGAAAACCCAAGAGGGTTGGTGCAGATGTTGGCCGTAAACCTTCAAGCTTACATGAGCGAAAGTGACCTGCTGCTGGGAGAGATTGATATCTGGAGCAATTTGAGTGGTTTTCTGCCCAGCGTAAGACGTGGCATGAAGTCAAGCCTCATTACAAGTATTAGTCAAACATTTATGCCTGCTATTTGAGAGATCAAAAACAGCCACATAAACAGTCGCGTGGGACCGACTTACTGGACATTTCACTCCTGGAAGGCATTACTGATAACTCAACACCAAAAACACAGTCCCAATGCAACAATAGCATAAATGTCTTTTTTTAATCTGTGCATGACTGTAATCGCGCCTGCCTCCCCCGCACGCATCGATGATGTCATCCTTGGCAGAAGGAAGGGCTTGTGATTATTTTTTTTATCACAGTACATGTTATTCGTATTCCTCTGCAGTAACTGTTATTGTGACCGTCGCATTGGCCTTTTCGTGATTAATGAAACGCCTGAATCTCTGCAAACGGTGCGACGGTTTTGACTTTGCCAGCCGAACACAATGTCAAAGTTAATGGAATGTCAAGGAAATCCTTCAAAATCTGGATAATCTTTCTACTAAAACCACCCCAGGCGGTTATGACTTGGCAGTCAAAAGAGGAAAAGGATAACAAGCAGCAAACATGTTTGGCTTTAACAGGAGAGAGAAAGAGACTGGATGGATATCACCTGCGAGACAAATGCTACTAAAGCAGAACATGCGAGCATGAAATTATAGAGACATAAAAGAAAGCAAGACATGGAAGAGATTTAGTTGCATTGCACATACTCTTGGCTTGGCTATCCAGGAAATTATATAATTGAATGTTTTTTTTGTATACAAGTACAAAACTGTCATAAGTGACGGCACATCATGCATTCTGCAACAATGCAATATAATAAAACAACATCTGTATAATTAACAACCATTCAGGATGATCTTTCTGTCTGGTCTACACACAAGCCAGGTGTGAAAAAGTGACACTTTATGAATAAGTTAGAAGGCAAACCTCAGCTGTTGACCTTCTGATGTCTTCAGAGATGTTGGCTATTTATTTCTGCTTGAGCAAAGTTCACATCACCATAGAAGTCTTTGAAGAATTGAGGGAACTGAAGAATTTAGGGCATATAATATAGTCACAGCAGACAGTTCCCTTTCTGATAAAACGCTTTATTTCAAGGTGACATACTTACACGCTACTACTTGCTATAGTAATAACTGTAAATTATGCATAATTACAAGTAACTAACCCTAAACCAAACCCTATAACTCTATAGTAAGTACATGTAGTTCATTAATATTACTCAGTTCTCATTTGAGTCTTATTTGTACAATGTAATTACATCACCTTAAAATAAAGGGTTACACTTTTTTAAAGGTGTCATTGTTACAGTGTAATTATATATTAAAGTACTGAGTAATATTAAGCAACTACATGTACGGTATGCACTATAGGGATAGGGTAGGATTAGGATTTGGTTGAGGGTTAGTTGCATGTAATTATGCATAATTTACTGTTATTACTATGGTAAGTACATGTAACATATGTAACAATGACACTGTAAAATAAAGTGTAACCAAGCTTTTTAACATGCATAGATTTGTGAACTCCACAATGCTTCATACTATATATTTGTAAGGTCCATGTCAGGTTAAATAGGTCATGTACTAGAATAGTTTGCCACTCAAAACACTTTATTACGAGTCACATCTTCACTTCGAAACATGAAAACATACACAACGCATGGATTTTTTATTTTGTTTGCCAGAAAATACACGTTTGTGCTACCATTAGCTAAGACTGTCCATTATAGGATAATTGAGGCATTTTTTCCCAGTCATCTCAATGGCAAGAAGTGAATATAGTGTCCCAATTTTTTGGAAAGAAATTAATACTTTTATTCAGCAAGGATGCATTAAATTGATCAAAAGTGACAGTATGTTACATTTCTATTTCAAATAAGTTCTTATTAACATTCTATTCATCAAATAATCCTGAAAACAAATGTACACAACTGTTTTCAACACTGACAATAATAATTAATATTTCTTGAGCAGAAAATCAGCATATTAGAATGATTTCTGAAGGATCATGTGACACTGAAGACTGGAGTAATGATGCTGAAAAATCTGGAATAGATTACATTTTCAATTATATTATTTTAAATTGTAATAATATTTCACAATATTACTGTTTTGTATATTTTAAAATGCAGGCTTGGTAAACAGAAGATACTACTTTAAAAACAAAAAAAATCCCAAACTTTTGAATGGCAGTATGTATATATGCATGTATATGCATGTATATGTGCATGTATATGTATATATTTGTACATTTTTCTTTTACACATTTTTTTTTTTCATCTATGTAAAAAATGATTTTCTCTTAATAGTTTGCTTTCATGAAAGCTCTATTGAGACAGGGACGGCGCACATCACCGTCTCACCCGAGCTCCTTACACAAGTGGACAGAATCCCAGCACATTAAGCAACGTCCCGTGGAAAGGGCTAACCTGTCCATGCCACAGCACCTCATTTTAGATGTGTAAACCCTTCTCATGGGAACACAATCAGTTCCCATGAGGCAGTTGTTGGACCCCTTCAGAGAGAGCGGTCTCTGGAGAGTGCAGAGCCCAGCATGTGTTTTATATGAAGGCATATCCAGAGCGATCAGACCTCAACCAGGGTATTCTTGAGCTCCAGGGCAGAAGGAGGGATAAAGGAGGAGAGAGACTGTATGCTCATAATGGACAGTAGCATGCTGCTTACTGCATACTGGGCACTATATACACTTAACGCTGCCTACATTTTTGTGACATGCACATGTAGGCTATACATACAGTATGTAACAATAGTCATAATTATGACATTAAAAGTTATTGTAAAGTTATGATTTATGTTGTAATTTTGACTTATCTCCTAATTTATAAGTCATCATTTTGACTTTTTGCCATAATTTCGACTGTCATAATTTTGACTTTTCATGTCATAATTATTAATTTATCTCATAATTTAGATTTTTTCTAATAATTTTGACTATATGTCAATTTCGAGAGTGGAATACTAGCATATTGCTTAATGTGTATGCATACTGAATGCTGTCTACTGTAAAAATCATTTAGATTTTTGTCATAATTTGGAATTTTTATTGTCCTAATTATGCTTTTTATGTCATCATTTAGACTTTTCATGTCTTAATTATGACTTTTATGAATTTTGACTTTCTGTCATCATTTTGACTATTTTTCCATAATTTCGAATGTTTGTCATAATTTCGATCGTTTGTCGTAAGTTTGACCTTTTTTGTCATAATTATGTTTTTTTATGTCAAAATTTAAACTTTTAATTTTGTCAATTTCAATCGTTTGTCTTAATTTCAATCTTTTGTCATAATTTAGACTTTTCATGACATAATTATTACTTTTTATATCATAATTTCAACTTTTTATGTAATCATTATGACTTTTTCACAATTTTGACTTTTCATAATTGTTTTTGTGTCATCATTTTGACTTTTTGTAATCATTTTGAGTGTCATAATTTCACATTTTAATGTCATAATCATGTTTTTATGTCATTATTCATAATTCTGACTTCATGTCAATAATTTAGATTTTTTTTTAAATAATTTTGACTATATGTCAATTTCGAGAGGGGAATACTAGCATATTGCTTAATGTGTACGGTGCATACTGAATGCTGTCTACTGTAATTAAAAAATAATATGTGAAACAGCAAGAATTATGCCATGAAAAACTGCAAATGCTACGCTGCATTATTGTCACTATGCACATACTATATACTGCAGACACACTAAAAGTAGTATGCTAGTATGCTATTCCAAAATAGCCATGGTCTAGGAGAACTGTGGGAAAGCATCTGGACAGCCTCCAGAGCCTCCCTTTGCTAACCAGGCATGAAATTCCTGCGGCAGTGAGCAAAATGAAAGAGTGTGTGTGTTTGCATGTGTGTGTGTTTTCAGACAGATATAGAGCAAGAGAGAGAGAGGGTGTCCCGTACACAACAAGCACGGAGGAGGGCAACATGTAATCATAATGACCAAGCCGAGAGGACGTGGGATGATGCAACATAATGAACATAAACGCAGGAATGCAGGGAGAGAGAGACAGAGAGAGAGAGAGAGAGAGAGAGAGAGAGAGGGGTAAAGAGGAGGACAGGATGAAACTTAATGGCTTTTCCATTCGTCAGGAATGTGCTGATGAGCATGTTTCCTCAAATTAAAACACAAAGAGACAAAACGGAGAACATGCACAAACACATGGCCGATAAAATCACCTGATGGCACTGAAAAACACCATCAACAAGCACGGCTGGTGTACGGCACATGTTGCATTTTTAGTTCAGTGGCATTTACTCAAGTACATTTATTACTGTATAAAGGAATTCAGATATTTCACATTTTTTAATAACTTTTTGTGTAGAAAAAAATCTTAACACTTGACAGTTTGAGTCAAAAAAGAGATGTTAAAAATCTCCCTGAAAATGGAAGGTCAGTTTTTTTAATTGCATTGTGGGATACAAGTATGTCAGACAGTGCTTATACACTTAGCATTATGGCAAATGTGATATGACATATGGGTATTCTATACATATAGAAAGTTTTGTGTGTATATATATATATATATATATATATATATATATATATATTACGTTTATTTAATCACACTAAAAAATGAAAGTCAGGTTGAACACATTGCATTGTGGGATACAGTGTGCTTTAGCTTATATACTGCACATTATGGCAAATGTAGTAGTCCATATTCCGCACTACAGAAAATTTGCATTATTGTATATATTTACTGCATACTACTTTTCTTAAATGCAATTCAAAGTATATTTTCTTTAACATATGGAAAATGTTCATTTTGTGCACAGTAGAGCATGATACTTTTTTCTTTTTAAAATGCAATTTAAAGTACATTTTCTTTAATATATAGAACATTTGCATTTCATGCACAATATATATTAACTGCATACTGATTTTTTGCTTTTTTAAATGCAATTTAAAATATATTTTATTTAACAGAAAAATTGCATACTACTTTTTTTTTTAAATGTAATTTTTTTAAATTATATATATTATAAATATATATATTATATTATAAATTATATATAATTATATATATATAATTTATCTAAAAGTGTCTTAACTCCTGGCAGTCAGATGAAATAATGAATAAAAGAGATGTTAAAAACCGTAAGCATTTCTTTTATTTATCACACTAGAGGTTGAACGCATTGCGGGATACAGTGTGTTCGTTTATATACAGCACATTATGGCAAATGTAGTCTCAGTATTCCGTACTACATACAGAGAATTTGCATTTTCTGCACTGTTTGTATACTGCATACTACTTTTTTAAAATGCGCATGCATTGTGCACATGCACTGTGGGATACAGTATAGATATACAGTCCAATGTGATCTTTTGTAAATGCACATTTTAGCAAATGTAGTAAGTCATCCAGGTATTTTAAGCACACAAAAATTAACTTACAGTGTAGAAATATTAAGATTGATATAATAATGTTATTCTGAACATGACCAATGTATTTCAGCTGTGAAGCATGTAAAACTCATTTTGCTCGGTTACCTGCACTGACTTCATGCAATAGCATCTGGCATGACCTTTAATTGAAGGTTATCTGGCAGAGCGATATGCATTAATCACTGCACTTTCGTGAAGCATCAATGGTGTGATCAGATCAGTCTTCCTGATTGGCTGAAGATCAAGCAATCAATGATAATGCAAAAGGAAGACAAGTTATTTAAGGGCAACACATGGAAACCTGAGCCCTCGGGTCAATCAAACAGACAATATTAGACTTGTCTGGCTAACAAGATGACAATATCCATTTCAGGAGAATGACATCATATTTAGTGCCGCAGGTTCATTGATATAACACTCGTTCCATTCACGACTGCAGTATGACTCATGTTATGGCAAAGGTTATTTTCATATCTGTGGCCACCATCCATACTTCACTTGTGTGATTAGATTAACCATATGTTACAGATATCTTTAATAATGTTCTCAAACGTTATTTATACATCATTCATGATGCGTTTGTACCGTTACTACTGTTTCAGAGTGTTCAGAGAACATTCAAAAGTAACATTCCCATAATGTTTGAAGAATGATCAAATGGAATGTTTCCGTAATGTTCACCTAAAAAGAAACATTTTTAAAACATTTAAAAAGCTGGTTGTTTTGAATGTTCACAGAACATTTAGAAATAACACTTTCATAATTACACAATTACTTCTTGCTTTTATTAGTTTTATCTCTGTCTTTAACATGTTTAGCAATTATTTTTGTTATTTTCAAAAGCTTTTTTAAGTATTTTGCCTTACGTTCAATCTTAAAATATGAAAATCAATCATAAAAAATAATTAGGCCTATTAAAACTTTAAAACTATGAAGAAAATCAAGCAATAAAGTATTAAATATTTCATAAATGTCATAAATTGTAAATTATATTATTTATATACAGATATATTTATACAAACAACAATTTTGCAACTAAAAAAGTATTCAAAAGTTAGTGTAGGAGACAACAGTGAAATATGAGACAACTGAAAACAAAGACAAATCAAGGAAAATATCACTTGTCATGGAATTTATTATTGTGCCAATCAAGTTGTGATTTTGTTAAATTATGCAAAAAAATTATTATCCTATTATTTAGGATACAAATATGACAGCTATGCAAATAGCCTCAGCAAAACAAAATTGTTTTGTCTAAAAATTATATTTAAATCCGCTTCCAACCCAGAATGCTGCGAAACATAATACGCCGTTAGAGAAGTGGTAAAAATGACATTATAATGGAAATGTTCATGACATTTCAGGGTGGAAAAAATTAATATGACAGAATTATTCAGTGATGCACCTTCTTATTTTCCACAAGGCAGTTAAAGAAACACTCATTTATCACACTGAAAGAACATAAACTGCTAATACACTGTATGTATCGTGACATCCACTGCATTCATTTTATAACTCTCGGCCCAAAATGTCTTCCTAATTTCACCAATAATAGAGCGAAATCGATGACCAATCATCACCCAAACGCTCTATTCATAGCCTGCGGTTGTCCTTGAGTCCAGGTTGAGAGTGTGTTAAGAGCCGTATAGTGTTACACCCTGATGAAACACAAGGACGGTTGAAGGAGAAACTCAGGAAACAGACAGTGAGTCATGAGCTGAGTTTACAGCCGTAAATCACTCCTCTCAAAGTGTTCAACGGTACACACGTTCATCTGAAATATCTTATATCAATAAGAGCTGTGACAGAATGGAAGGTAAAAGGTAAATGGAAGGTACATTTCTGTTTCTCAGACTAAAAAAAAAAAAAAAAGAAAGAGCCTTGAATACATTGAGGGCAATATTGTGTAAAAAAAAAAATCAGTTTATGCATGACAAAAGCCAAAGATTCTGTGTTCTAAGTGTGTAATTTAATCATTGCATACAAATTAATGCCATTTAAAGGTGTCATGAAATGAGAAATCAAATTTGCCTTGATCTTCTGACATATAAGAGGCTTTTGTACCATTAAAACAATGGTACAATCCTGCCATTTTATAGCTTAAAATGTCCTCCTCATTATAAACAAAGCATTCATTTAATCAAGGTCCAAAAATGGCTCGTTTCGATAAAGATTTAAAGTCATTTACATATGACTGCCAGAGCAAGACATTGACGGATAGTTATACATCATCACACCACAGGGCCCGCCCACTGGCGTTTAGTTGCTTAACGGCTGACACTTGCCTACTCTGGATCAGTGTGTCCGTCAAAAGCAAATTATAATGACTGACGCTGTCTATACTGGATACAGTCTACAGAACCCAGTTCAGTTTCTGACATACTCCACGCTCTTGAGTCTGCCGGCAACAGGACAAGAGTGAAAGAGCGTTCGCCTTTACACGTCCAGTTTAAACAGCTGGTTTGTGTCTCTGTAGAGACTTCAGAAGGATCCCAGCGTCAGAAACAAGTTGATGGTTTATTTTAATGGCGTCCCGGATCGTGTTGGAGGAGCATTTGACCGCAGATGCAAATGAGGCACAGCGTAATGGAGATTTCGCAAAGAAATTTTTGTTGAAATTATGGTTTTAAATGGATAAGGTTTTCAAAACACTTACTCGTGTGCAATAGCGAGTGGGCTTAACAATGACGTTAGCCAATAATAATAGAGCTTGTTTACTGACAAGCCTTAAAAGATGCCCTTAAAAGCAGATAATTTCAAACAGAGGGTCAGAATGAGGGTTAAAAATATATATTTGCCTACATACATATGTTTTGTTTGTTTGTTTGCAACAAACTTTATTAACACATATATATGTGAACATCAAGAAACATTAAAATAATACAAAAACCCCTGACATGATTTCTTTAAAATGATTTCATAGTGAATTTCACCACTGTTACCCAAAGTGCTATAGTTTGGAATATTTGTGATGCTCAATTTAATTTAAGGCTATTAAAAGGGAAAAAAGGGCACATAAGCAATGAAGCCATGACATATTGATTATCATAGGAGCTCCACACATGTTGAGGCAACGGATGTAGGCCAGTAAGAGCTGTGCTCGTAAACCTCACTCCCCTGGCCTCAAGAGGTGCGCTAGCGACTGAGGTTAACGGCTACGGTCATTAGCGTCCTTATTAGTGTACTCGCCTCCGACGCCGGAGACTCAGGTTTGAATCCCACTCTGACAGAGACGAGTAGGAACCAGTTACATTTGATTCCATGACCCGGATGGGAGTGAGGTTTAGGGGGGGTGAGTGTAACAGACGTAGGCCAGTTAGAGCTGTGCTTGTAAACCTCACTCCCCTGGCCTCAAGAGGCATGTTAGCGACTGATGCTAACGGCTACGGCCTTTAGCTACCTTGTTAGCGCGCCCACTACAACAAAAATCTGCATTGACGCCTCAGTCAGCGCTACAATAGTCTTTTCCAATCGTTTTACAAAAGTACACCTTTAAGAAAAGGTTCTATATAGAATGTTAAAGGGTTCTGCAAAGCGCTTCGTATATAGAACCTTTTTAGAGGTTCCCTATGGGATCATTTTATGGATTTAATTTTAAATAATTAATTTTTGTATTCATTTTTTGTTTTATTTTAATTAAATTTTATGAATTAAACTGCTTGTAAACCAAATGAAATAATCCTTTTAACATGCATGTATTATGCAATCATTTAAGACACATTTTTGGCAAGATGAAGAATATAGGGGAATCCCACTGAACCTTTTTTTCTAAGAGTGTACAGCTCCAAAAACAGGTTAAAAGCTTCCAAACCTCCTTCTTTGTTCAAGTGCATTGACATTAAATGCTTTATGATGGTCATGTAAATTCAAATGGAAAGAAACATGCTCAGGAAGTTAAAGAGTTTAAACCCTGTCCTCTTATACAGGACATCATTACACACTCACATTGCAGCTGCTGAGAAATTGCTGGTCATCTTACAGGCGCATATTCAGTTTCAAGCAGTATTGTCCATGATAACATTTATTTTGAATTGAGATGGAAGAAATAGCAACCACAGAGGAACATTGGCCTGGAAGTATGTTTGACTGGAAGACTATTAACAATGTGGTTGAATCTAAAACCAGGCAGAGATTCACGTGGTTATTTTGAATTAAAAGTCACTCCGGTCCAACATGCTGTTGTTTTCCAGAAAAAGGGATAGAATTCAGAGCAACGCCGGGTCAGTCAAGGACAACATTTCCCGATTCCAGCAATACAGGAGGAAAGCTATGACTGCAGCTCATAACCAGAGCATTTAAACACTAACTGGTTGTTTTGGTCACTTTGGTGGCATCAACTAAAACCTCCAATATAAATACAGAAGATATTTTCAGAGGTTGGGTTTGTTTGGGTTCCTTCAGTCCACTATAAAATTTGGAAATATCTGTTGCCATTTTTGCATTTTGTTATAGCATCTGTAATATTTTAATAATTTCCCTTTATATCAACCGAATGAAAACAAATTCCCCAACCCCATAATGGTTAAATATTTGCTCCTTGAGGCTAGATGTTATATTGTCAGCTTTTTACTGCGGCAAATTTTTGTGCAGCTGTTTACTTGGATTCTGACAGCCTATTTCAGTATAGAAACAAACATTAAAGTCCTGACAACAAAAAAGTTAATACTCAGAAGTTAAACAATAACAAAAATATATCAATTAATAAGAATGGATATTAATTGACAACTTGCCCTGAAAAAAAAAAAAACATACGGTGTATATATATATATATATACACAAACATTTATATCAATAAAAATGGAAAAGGAAATATAAAAATATCAAAACAACACTGTAAAAATTATTTTCATGATTTGTTATCGCACCTTTTTCCTGTTGTCAAATCAACTTGATAATTAAAGTGGTTCAGATAACATAATATTTTGAGTTTCTGTTGATTAAACCAATTTCCTTCTTTGTATTAACTCAAATTTTTAATTTCAGTGAACTCACAATTTTAAGGCAACCAGGTTTCTTAATTTTTTTAAGTTAAACCAGCAATTATTTTACTAAAAAAAAAAGCCTTAAGCCTTAATTTTAAGTACAGCCAACTTGGATAATTCAGTTCAACTTGAATTAGCCTACATTTAACTGACTTTAAAAAATGAGTTGAATGTTGTATAACCTATGACAAAAGTTGAAAATTAGCTTATTTTGATGAGTTAAAGCAATGTAAAAACATGTTGTCATAACTTATTGATCGCATAAAAATGTTGCGTTGAATTGTAAAATATTTAAACAGTTGAAAGTACAATAATAGTTGCCTCTACATATATGATGGTAAAAATATATTATAATTTTTGTGTTGAAGACTAGTTACGGAGAGATATAGTCCTTGTGACTAACAGTCCCGGTCTCACTTCTAGGCAGGCCTCAAGGTGAGAGAAATCTACTCAATGCCATTATTGTGTTTGTCAGGCAAGTTACCGTTTAAAAAGTGTTTCACTACACCACTTCTTCCTGATGTCTTGTTAAGAGCATTCTGGGTTTATTGGCGTTAAGTTCAGCGTGAAAGTGTGACCTTAGCATTCCTCTTCACGGTTTCCTGCTTTCTCTCCGACACTCAACAAGATTTCCTGACCAACATGTACCATAATGCACTGAGGCAGATGTGGCTCCATTGTTTTTAGCCGGGGGAGAGGGAGGCTTTCTGTAGCTGTCTGGATTTGAAAGCGTGCCGGGTTACAGCAGCACAGACGCCGTGGCGGAGCTCCAGAGGTAAATGGAAAACCACAGTCTCCGGTCCACACAAGTGCAGCATGAGTCACCGGAAGGAGCCGCGCTCTTGCAGAACTCATTAAGGGAAATGCAAGGCATATGGATTTCCTATGTCAATAAAGCGTGCTTTGGCAGACCACGCAAACCCCCTGGTGAATCCTGGAGGACTAACACACAGAAAATGCCTAAACTTGCATCTGATTAGCATGATAGATCATGACTCGAATGAATAAATAAAGAGTCCAGTTTTCTATCAACAGATCATTAATAACAAAGACGGGGCATTTTATGAAACCTCACGTTGTGCGTGAAATGGGACCGCCGTTGGGAAAACATCTTGGCAGTGGAAGCTTTGGAAATGCCTCTGTCACTTTTAGTCAGTTTAAACTTGACATGTTCTTACTAGTAAGGAGGGGTTCCACATTACTGCACTGTATTTCCATGTCTGTGTTTAGTTTTCAGTGTCTAGCGGGAGGTTTTGTCCAGATCAAATTAATGCAGGGGATCAAATGTAACTGTGCAGCGCCCGGACATGCATACCAAACTCAGGTCCAGTTTTCCATTATCAAGTAATCTGTTTGCAACAGCGCCATCAGGTGGACATGAGCTAGTAGGTTTCTGCAGGTTTTATGAATATAAATTTAAAGTCCCCATGAAATAAAAATTTAATTGTTTTGGCTTTTAGTATGAATATATTAGCCTTACTGTTATCTGTAAGATAGTGTGCTCCAAAACAATGACAAAATTCGCATTTAGAAGATAGCATTTAGACTTACAGTCTCTCACTTCCGCCAATATGGATCAATGATTTTGATGACATCACTATGCACTTCAGCTTCTCATTAGATCTTCTGTCCAATCAAATGCTCTCTAGAATCTGAAGCTCCGCCCCTACACTATAAATAGACACTGAAGCTGCAGCTGAAAAATCGGTCACTTGTTCACACATTTACTCTTTTCTACATGGTGAATGGCACATAGTGCACTATATAGGGGATAGTAAACGATTCAGACAGTGTAAATGTGCTTTCCATTGGGGCGAATGAAGTCTGGTTTCACGTTAGTGTCACGCAAACCACTGTAGCCAGTCTGCTCCGGTCTAGAGACACGATACCCAGAGCGGATCATATGCACAGTCGGCACAGACCACAAAACGTATCCGTTCATTTGAATTCTGCAGAGAATACTATATTTTAAAGCAATATGGAGGAGATTAGGAGGAGAAACAGTTAGAGGAAACTGCAGCTTTACCAAGCTCAAATGCTCATTCCCATTGCACAAAATGTTATTTATACTGGAAAAAGGTTCTTTAGATTATAAAATGTTCTTCTATGGGATTCTATGTTTTTAAGTTCCTTGCATTGTGAGAGTGGGATACATTATTCACATATTGTACATAGTTTATACATGGCATATTGCATACATTTTATTGCAATTCCTAGGCCTAGTTTCAAAGACATAGCTTAAGCCAGGAGTAGGCCTGAGTTAAATTAGGACATTTAAGTAGCTTTTATCAACGTGCTTTAGAAAAAGAAAAGAAAACGTTACTGGTGTGCCTCTTGAGACAAAACAGTGGCACTGATAAGATATATCAGTGCAAGTTGCTTTCAGTTAAAACAGCTCAAACATGCATTTTAGTCTGGGACTAGGCTAATGTAAAAAAAAAAAAAAAAAAATGAAGTAGCTACAGGCTTTAAATAACATCAGAAAATGTCTTGAAGTTGGTGTTTTGGATTGTATTTGAAGGCCACACAAATCCCTATAGACCTGCACTTGTACGGTCTGAGAAACATGGAGAAAAATAACTGCTGACTTGTCTTTATTTTCTCCCCAAAATGCATGCAGATTGTAGCAAATTGCACACCTCCTTGTATGCATGCACAGGCAAGAATAGTAAAGGGTGGTCACAGTAGTTTACCCATGAACTCGGTTGCCCTTTAGTATTTTAAGAGCAATATCGTATTTAGCAAAGGTCACAAGCCACAGGCACAGAGTGGGTGGGTGGTTGTGTTTACAGCATGAGCAATATTTTTCCACCCCTGACATGTCTTTAGAACTCTGACCAAAAAATATAAATAAATAAAACTGTAGGGCAAGTTATGTAGAAAAATCCAATCTGAAAATGTAAAACATTACCTGATTGGAGGAGTTATTCAGCTTTCAATGATGCATGAAGTAGCCTATAAAAGGCTCTGCAGTAATAATAATAATAATACAAAAATTCAAAATCAGACAAAATCATCTATCCATAAGAAACAAAACATAAGTTAATAAAAACTTAAAACAAGAAAAAAAAGGAAAATCTTATCTATTTGCAGAGTTTTACATCATTATTATTATAATAATTTTACATTTTATTTTATTAATATTGCATTATTTACTTAAATAAAGTGTTTTATTATTATTATATGGAGTGATTTAACAGACAGAATGTGATTTTAAAATACACCACACATCCTATCACGAATCAAGAGACTCTCTAAAAGAAAAACTCAATTTCCCATGATGCTCTGCTCTAGTGTGCGCAGAGTGCGCGTTCTACCGGAAATACTCTTGTTGTGCCTGTGGATTTGATTTGTACAGGGCTGTCGTTTTACTGGCCTTACGGTAAGAAATCTCCAGCCTGCAATGCAAACCCTCCTTTCACGGCATGTCACCGATGGACATTAAACATCTGATCTAATCACCTGTATTTCTCTCTTAAGTTTCACTAGCTCAGTTGCTAATACCTGAAGATCAAAGCTAATGATGCTAACTGCTTTAGCGTCCCCTTTTATTTTCTCTTGACGGTTTTTGCTCCAAAGCAGATAAATGAACACGTATACATAATTATGTGAATAAAAGATGTTTAAATTAGACTGAGAGAAATTGGTTTATGTATTTTGGGCCGTTACTATGACCTACAAAGCTATAGTTTTAGCATGTATAGTAACCGGCTTACCATAGCTAAGGCTTCAGTACAGAAATACTAAAGGGTTATATTCATTCTAAGAATAAAATAAAAAAAGAACTCAAAGTGATTTATAGGGTGTTTAATAGTCTGTGTTTGTAAAAAGAAAATACACATATAGAAATGTGTCACAGTAAATGCATATATATATATATATATATATACACACAAGTATGTATGTTTGATAAATGTGTAAATGTGTCTGTTACTGACTTGCCTTGTTTATGTTGTGGCAGCTGCAGAAACCAGAGAAGATGAGTGATGGATTTGTTCAGCTGCAGTCCAGCTGTCACCACAAAAATCTGCTCAGTGCCATGTGGAAGCTGAGGACCATGGGGAACCTGTGTGACATCACGGTGCAGGTGGATTTTCAAGGAGAGCTGGAGGAGTTTGAGGCCCATCAGGTGGTCCTCGCCGCATCCAGTGGTTACTTCAAATCCCATCTCTTATCTAATGACCAAGTGAAAAAGATTTTCCTGTGTGACATTTCACCAAATGCGTTTGCAAAATTCTTGGAGTATGTGTATTCTGGGAAAATGGAGGTGGAGAAAAGTTACATCAGTACAGTATTACAAATGGCAAATCTCTTGAAGTGCCCAGACTTAGTGGATGCTTGTGAGGCTGAAATTCCCAGCGCCGTTTCAGCTGAATCTCTGCAGAAAGATGACGTGGATTCAAATACTACTCAAGTCAAGACGAAACAAGAATGTGTGAAAAGAGCAATAAAGAGAAAAAAGACAGTAAAAGTGTCTGAAACTGTGAAGGAGACGGAACCGGACATGCACGGCAGGAGAAGCAGTAGGTTAGCCGGTCGCAGAGTCTCTGTGGACTTCCCTCTGAAAAAGTCATCAAAAACATTTGATGATTCTGACACAGCAGCAGAAGAAGAACAGACGTCACATGACCCAGAGGCAGAACCATCTCAGGCCGCTTTGGATGAAAAAGACGCTTGCGATGACATTGGGCCCGAGTCACCTCACGATGTGCCTGAGGAAGACCCTCAAGAATCAGACTACCTGCCCAATGAGGAAATGGACGAGGCCGACGAAGCCGAGAAGGAGATCAAGAAAGGAGCATCAAAATACAGGTGTGAAAAATGCAGCCGCTCCTTCTACTACGAGAAGAGCTTCCTGAAACACTTGAAGGTCAGCCACGGGGTTCAAATGGACACCTCGTTCCGCTGCGACATCTGCGAGCAGACGTTCGCCAACCGCTGCAACCTGAAAATCCACCAGCGGCACGTGCACAACGACGAGAGGCTCTTCCCTTGCGACGTCTGCAACAAAACCTTCAAGCGCAAGAAGGACGTGACCCGCCACAGACGGCAGGTGCACGAGGGCGGCACGGACAGGCACTTCTGCCACATCTGCGGCAAATCTCTGAGCTCCAAAACGGCCCTGACTCTGCATGAGAGGACACACTCGGGGGACAAACCCTTCAAGTGCGACGAGTGTGGATCCAGATTCTCCCAGAGTTCAGCCCTCAAGACACATCAAAGGTAGTGGGCAACAAATGGGATGCACTAGTTAATCTGATACAAACCACAAACCCTAAATATTAGGGTGCTGAATACATGAATGCTGCCTAAAATTGGCTCTTTAAGTAAGCAACCATTCTTTCACAATTTGAGCCTGATGAATCTTGACATTGTCATCCTGGAATATGGCCATGATGTGTCTTCCTACATAGTTGTTTAAGAAATGAAAAGCTACACACTCCATCAATTAGGGTTAGAAGAACTGTTGCCAAACATATAACATGCTCGAAACATAATCATCACTGCAATAATGATCCAATCATAGACACTTAAGTATTTGCCAATTTAAATCCAAACAGTGGCTTTTAAAAAAAATGGCCGGGCAGTGTATAATATAATATGTTGGCCAACATTTTGACAAAAAATACGGTTCACACCTGGTGAAAAAACAACAATCAAAATACATTTTAGAATACCAGTGCAGAAAATGCAAATTGGTGCAATCATAATGGTTTAAAAAAGTACTAAATATTGCAAATACTGAAATAGTCCGAGATTTGTAATGCATCCCTAATGAACATCTTGTGTTGCGCATTTACTATTTACACATTCCATCTTATATTTTTCCAGGATCCACACTGGAGAGAAACCTTTCGCCTGTGACCTCTGTGGTGCCAGATTTACCCAGAACCACATGCTGTCCTACCACAGAAGATGTCACACAGGTGAGCCAACTGGTTCTTGTTACTGAAAGACAAATAATATGATGACAAAAGATAATGACTTCCTCTTCTCTAGGGGAAAAGCCGTTCATGTGTGAGAACTGTGGGAAGAGCTTTGCATCCAAAGAATACCTGAAACATCACAACAGAATCCATTCAGGATTCAGACCCTACAAATGTGAAACCTGCGAAAGAGCGTTTGCTCAGAGGAACTCCCTCCACCAGCATATGAAAATACACACAGGTATTCTAATATTGCTGTGCATTTCACTCAAGTAGTGCTCAAATGCTCTCTAATGTGACATAAAGCGTATTGATCATATAAAATAGTTGCAAAAGCAGTTTGATGAAAGACACCAATGTGCAGTAAATAATTGCATTAATTATAATTACATTAAACTGCAAAGTACTATAGTTCATTAGCATGTTCAAAGTATAGTATAGTATGCACAACTGATGTACAGTCACAGGTTTGAGTATATTTTACTATAGGGACGATCATTAAAACCAGAACTACCTGTTTTGGCTCTGCTTTCTTCACAGGTGAGAGGCCGTATCATTGCAAGGACTGTGATAAGCAGTTCACTCAACTCAACGCCCTGCAGAGACATCAGAGAATCCACACCGGAGAGAAGCCGTACATGTGCAGCATGTGTGGAAGAACGTTCACGGACAAATCCACCGTACGCCGGCACACTATGGTAAAGAACCTGCCATTTTACACAGCACGGTTTTATAAGTGGGTTTATAGAGCCTATAAAAAATATTCATGCCCATGGGCTTTCAGTTCATTGCATTACAACATTAAATCATGATGTATTTTACTATAAATGGTGGAAAAAGTCCAGAAAGGACTGTAAGTATTTTTATAGGTGCCAGTATGCCAACTAAACCTGTTACTGATGTTTCCTAACTTTTGAAAGAAATTACTTTTATTCAGCAACGATGCATTAAGTTGATCAGATGTGACAGTTTATACTTATGTAATGTTACAAAAAATTTCCATTTTAAATAAATGTTGTTCTTTTGAACTTTACATTCATCAAAACATTCCACAAAAATATTAAGTAGCACAACTGTTTTTTAACATTATATATTTGTTCTTGAGCATCATATTAGAATGATTTCTGAAGGATCATGTGACACTGAAGACTGGAGTAATAATGCTGAAAATTCAGATTTGCCACCACAGGAATGAATCATATTTTGAAATATATATAAAAATTTAAAAAAATTGTTTTAAATTGTAATAATATTTCTGTTTCACTGCATTTAAAGTAAATGCAGCGTTGGTGAGATTAAGAGACTTCTTTCAAAAATATTAAAGTTGGCATGAAATCAAAATTGACACTATTTACTTTGTTAGCGCACATTACTAGTCTCGTGGTTAACAATTCATCCACAAAAAATATTTAATCAAAATCTGAAAATATACTTCCCCTCTGGAATGGCCTTCCTTAATGGAACGCCCACTTTTCTAGATCCAATCAATTCCTAGCAAGAAAAAAAAAAAACTAGCCACGCCTTTTATTTTTCTCATTCGATATTCAGTTTAATTCTGAAAATACTTCACAATGCTAAAGTAAATTTGGTCGCAACTTCCAGTTCACGCAGACTTTAAAAAAAATCTTACTGACTCCAAACTTTTAACTTTAAACTTTTAGTGTAGTTCATGCCTAAATGTGTCCATGAACACATTAGATCTTTTATTCCACCCTAGAACACAATAAATCTGTTAGCAGTTACAGTTACTCAGAACACACACCAGTTACAGCTATTTATAATCATCAAACTCTCATCACATTAATTAGATATTAATAATGCTGGTTAAGTTAGTAGGGATTTAGTGTTGTGCATTGAATTGGGACTTAATATAATCAAACTTTTTCAATATGCAGACTCATGACAAACAAACTCCATGGAAGAACTTCCTGGTTGTTTTGGAGGGAAATGTTGAAAACAGAGCCAAGAAACCAAAGGGCTCTTCTCAGAAAAAGGACAAGGCAGCGGGTTCTGTTCCCGAAGCACAGGATCATCAGAGCGACACAGGGTTGACTGTATCCGGAGAACCCGTGACCATTTCCGGAGACTGGGCCGGACCTGGAACCATCGCGCTGGTCAGCCACAGCGGCCTGGGCGGCCTCACGGTCATCCAGACCGAAGTGCCCGCGGGAACACAACTGCAGCCGCTGGTCACCACGGACGGCACCAGCGTGATCTCTCTGGATGCTTCTGCGGTCGGGATGCCCATGACCGTTCCCTTTTCCATCCCCATTTCAGTCGCACGTTCCATCAGCGTCTCGCCGGCGATATCCAGTTCTGTGCCAATCACAGTCACCGGTCACGTTTCAAACGCCATATTGGCTCCAGCAACGGCAGCCGCAGCATCAGGAGCCGATAAAACCGAGAACGTTCTGGCTTCGGCTGCGGATGAAGAGTGTGTAGCGGTCCAGTCTGTTGTGCTTGAGACGGACTGTGCAGACATCCAACAGGAAGATGCTTCAAACACCATAGAAGTCTCAGTAGAAGTGGATGCCGAGTAGATTATATCAACTTCAGTTGCAAAAATTCAAAAAAAAAAAAACTATCAAACATTGCTTCAAATTATCAATGTAAATACTTTTTTTGCGTTACGAGTGGAGCAATTATCTATAAATGTAACTCGTACAGTACTTAAATCACAATGTTAAATTCTTCTCTAGTTTGTTTCTGACATCATATACAATTTCCCATTTCACATCATTATTGAACTGTTTTTTTAGTGTTTCCTGTAAAACCAAGTATTAGCTTTTTTTCCCTCAGTAATGATTTTCACTGATATTTATTATGCTCAACACTACAAATACACTTTTCAAATGATGCAAATGCTTTGTTTTTAGTATCCTATTATGTGTATAATGATTTGCAACCATGATAACACTCCCTAAAATCATTCAATAAAGTGTCTATTGAATTCAGCTTCCTTTTTGTCTTTTAGATCAGAGATGCTCAAACCAGGCCAAAGCTGGCCCATGATGACCTTTAAAAAAAAAAAAAAAACATGCCATTGAAACATATAATTATTAAGGTTTAAAACATTTTTTGTTTTAATTTTGGATCGATGTGTTGAGATAAGTGAATAATATACAAGTGAATATAAGTAAAAATTTACATTTTAATATAATAGTTTGATATGTCCTTTCTAGTAAAAATCTGGGCACCTCTGTTTTAGACTGAAAATATATGTTTAATATAAATACACACACACTCACTTATATACACTACCGTTCAAAAGTTTGGGGCCAGTAAAAAAAAAAAAAATTCTGGAAAGAAATTAATACTTTTATTCAGCAAGGAAGCATTACATTGATAGTGTGAAAAAAGTGACAGTTAATACATTTATAATGTTTTAAAAGATTTGTATTTCAATTAAATTAATATTAAAGGTAGGGTATGGGATTTGCAAAACGGCCGGCAGATTTTGAAAATACACAACTCAAATGGTCCTACCTTCTTTCCTCCAACGCTGGCCCTGACTCCACCCTGTCTCTCGCGGTCACGCACGCGAGGGGGATGGGGGGAGGGGGGTATGGTACGACCGTTTGATTGACAAACTCACTGTCCAATGATTCTAGGTGGTCTTGAAAATGATTGGTTGGAATTTTTCGAGGCCTGCCCGTTCCACAGATGAATAAATTGCTTAATTTTCATTTCAGTGCTTCTAACTCAGTGGCTGTAAGTGGGTTAGGAATAGGATTTCAAGTGATTTTGAAAAAATGGACAAAAAAGAGAATCACATACCCCACCTTTAATAATAAGAAGAAATGTTTCTTGAACAGAAAATCAGTGTATTAAAATTATTTCTGAAGGATCATGTGACACTGAATCATGCAATGATGCTGGAAATTCAGCTTTGATCACAGAAATAAATTAGATTCACATAGAAAACAGTTCTTTGAAATTGTAATAATTTTGTATTTTTGATCGAATAAATGCAGCCTTGGTGAGCAGAAGAGACTTCTTTCAAAAACATTAATAAATCTTATCGACCCCAAACTAAAATTATATATATATATAATATGGGCCTATATAAATAAATGAAGAGTTCAGATGCAAAAGCCTCTAAGTGCCATCTGAAATTTTCTTCTAGAATGATCATTTTTATCAAGCTCGTATATTTAAGTTCAATAATTTCACTTAAATGGCCATGCAAATTACCTATTAATTGTCATTTAAGTGAAATCACTTAACCTAAATATACAAGCTTTATAAAAATGATCATTCTAGAAGAAAATTTCAGATGGCACTTAGAGGCTTTTGCATCTGAACTCTTCAAATATTCTTATATTTACTTTCCATAACTAGCCGTGTGATTTGATCATGTCCACAGCACAAGATTTACTCGTCAAAATGTAACACTGAGAATACGTAATAGAGATGCTAGGCTTGGCGAACACCAGTATTTAGGCAGAAACCGATAGAACTGAATCATGCACCCATTTCAGTATTGGTTTTTATTTCTGTACATTCTCACAGACATTCAGTAAAGACATCAGTTGCTCTGTGGGAAAGTACATCGTTTGGTACGTCTTCATGGCTTCTTAAAAACTCTAGAATATGGTAAAGTACAGACGTCACGACACGTGAAACACAGAATGACATGCGCTGCTAAAGACCACAGGAGTGGAGAGTACATGAGCTTTGCATTCACAACACGACACACACACATAGAGCATGGTAATAAAGGTTATACAAGGATTTTACAAACGCATCAATTGCTTTACTGATGGAGACGCTGATTTAACTTAGACGGTGTAAAAATAGATAGTTAAATGGATCTATTATTAGAGTAATAATGTTTATAATATTTCGGACTAATTATAATATTATTACAGTAATAATACTCTGACTAATAATAATAATAATAATAATAATATTTCAGGTAATAATTACATTAAATAAATATATATTTAAGAAAACAATCCAAAAGTAAAATTTCAAAGAGTGGATAGAAAAAGAAATCATTTCCATCAGGTATGACACGATTTTGTAAGAATTTAAATTCCAATTAAAAAAATGGTGGATTATGGGGAACTGAAATTCTCAGTGCTGCATGAATTAAACATGGGCAACAGCTGCATTTTGAGGCCTGCATGCCATAGTGTGAGCAGACTACAAAAACTGCACAAATAAAAACAACATAAAGGTCAACATTAATCAAAATACACAATCCTGCAGCACTGACTCAATAATTATATCTGTACAATTCATGCAGCTCTAGCACGTTACAATTCAGTGACTGTTGCGAAATAACCCGAGGACTATCTCAAATTCCCATTGAATCCTCTGATATCTCATGAACCGGTTCGCTCCGTGTTTCCAGAAATACCCTCGTGACGCAACAGGGAAACCAGAGCACATCTTTCAACTGCTGTGCTAAATTTTGATATGTGCTATACTATATAACTGGATATCAATGTTAACAGTACAGGCTTATAAGTATATTCTCTAGAAATGTTGTAGCAATACATTTTGACATACTGTTTTGGGAAACCTGGACTTTGCCATTGCACAAAACTGATGTAAAATGGAAGTGGGGAAAGAGTGTGCCATGCAGTGGGTGGTCCAGATCATTTTAGGTCGCCCTCCTCGTCGCCCTGAATGGTCTTCTTGATCCGCAGAAGCATGGTGGTGTGCCACTGGTCCAGGCGTGAGATGGAGTCAAACTCCTTCACCTGAAAGATGGAGAGAAAAACTATCGTCATATAGAGGAACTGTGGAAGAATGAACACTATTATCATTAACTAAAACATTTCTGAAATAAAACATAAATATAAGTTGAAAAACAAACTAAACTAAAATGTGAAAGGCAATAAACTGAAATAAGTTTAGGTTGAAGCACTAAAATTACTAAAGCATTACTTCACCGATTAGCATTAAGCTTTGTATCAGTAGAAACCTGGTAGTATTTTCGAATGACCGTGCTTCCCTCCCTCATGTCCCCCTGAGACGAGAGATTTCTGTATTGTGTGTCTGGAAAAAAAACCTCAGATGACGCAAAAATCTTATTTTTTTTTAGCTTTTTTGGCTTTAGGCTCGAGACTACAGCCAGTAGTAGGAGCTCGTTCTGCATGTGTTCAACCCGCCCATAGAGGGTGGGATCTCACGATAAAACGGCGTCTTTTCAGTTGAGTCAACTAGTAGCCTATTGTTTCATTTCTTCCGATACTGCCCTCTGTAACCAGTAGGCGTGGCTTGGGAGTGGCTTCGTAGGGCAGCGAAGCAAGTGCATTCTGGGAGTTGTTGTCTTTCATCCACATGAGCCAAAAATACATTTTCTGGCTTTTCTCAGTCTAAAAGGCACCAACTTCTAAAATAATTTCACATTTCTACTACATTAAATGACCCAATTTAAATACACATTTATCTTTCCAGCGGTGAAATATCCCTTTAACTAGAAACAATAAATTAAACCTAAATAGCAATATTTAGATAAACTAATAATATAAAAATAAAAGCTAATTCAAAATATTAATAAAACTAAAAAGAGATTTCTGTGCCATTAGCGTCGCCAAAACGAATTGCAAAAATGACAACCTAGTAGACAGTCCCGTCCCAGACTTATGTCACTGGTTGAAATATTAAGTATTTTAACATGGCAAAAATTAAATTACATTTATTTTTTACAAATAAAATGGAAAGATGTTAAGGTGGAGTCTTACCGCTTCTGTGAAAGCCTCTGCGTTTTGCTCCTCGTGGGCTTCTAGAAGTTTCTGTACGGACAAAAACTCTTATCATTATTCATTTTTGAAAGTGGTGCAAAGCTCATTGATGGGAAACGTTCTTTTCTCGCTTTCTTTATATAATTTATTCCC
This sequence comes from Abramis brama, assembly GCF_963993115.1. Lineage (NCBI taxonomy): Eukaryota > Metazoa > Chordata > Actinopteri > Cypriniformes > Leuciscidae > Abramis > Abramis brama. The sequence goes on from NC_139980.1 coordinate 30,784,828, forward strand.
AATTTGAATAACCGTTTCTTTTTTGAAAGGTACTAAGATAAAGATAATCAATGTGAACTCTTTGTTTTCTAATACGTAAAAAAAAACAAAAAAAAAACAACCATAAATGGTTTTCAGGTTGCATTGCCTGAGTAGACTAAAAGAATATGCCGTTTCTCCACACATAAAAACATTTGTAATATATTCCGTTAATAGACATCATTATTACAATATCAAGGGCAATAGTCGACAATAATAATAGTGCAAGCCTTAACCTGTTATGAGTTCCTGTTTTTTTTATTTTACAAGGCCAAAGGTGATATCTGGAGGGGATCTTTGTATTTAATGACCCTACAAGGTCAATTAAAACATCAAAATATGAGGGAAATATATATATTATATATCATATTTTAAATATGAGGAAAGATACAACACTAAACCTGGTCATGGTTGGCGCATGTTACATTCCCAAATGCAAATTATAAGCGACTGAATTGAAACTGAAATTGAACACAGTGCTGTGCTCTGAAACATGCAGCATGTCAGACTATTTTTATCATTTTATATCACAAGCGTTGCTTTTTAATGTTCGCACTAAGCCATATCACATTCTCACAGCCATGCTTTTTTAATTCCTAAAAAAAATTACGTGGCACGGAAAATATGGAAATCCGTACATAAAAAAAAAATCCCATCCGTGAAATATTGCACTTTAATGGAAAACTTAATCGAAAGAGTCCTTCAATGCAAGCAGACTTGATTTTTTTCTGCTTTACCCACTAGTCTAATCCACCCTGATTAAAAATTATAAGCACAAACTCTACAATCACAAACCTTCAGAAGTTTGCATTCTCTTGAATCTGAGAAGGCTGGAAACATCTCTTCATACTTTCCAATAGCGAGCTACAACAGAAAAGAAATCATACACATCATCTGTATCAGATCTCCATATCAATCTGCGCATCCTCAACTGAGAACTGACCTTTGCGTTTAGCTCGTCCACGATGAAGTGACACAAAGCAGCTTTGAAGAAGTATTCTTTGGCGCTGTATTTCAGAAGGGGATTGTCCATGGTGTTGGATCCAACCTGTTCACACACACACACACACACACACACACACACACACACACACACACACACACACAGTGATTTAGCAACTGCTGGTGAGTGACTAAGCAATGTTGGAGGAATCTGCAGGAGATGGACAGATGGCATACCTGCTCATAAATCTCTATTGCTTTGGCGTACTGTTCTAACTGAGCGCTGTATGAAGCCACCTTCAGCAGACACTTGTTTGCAGAGCTGTAAATGAAGCAAATGGACCATATCAAATCTTAAACTAATAAATCAAAATGCCTTAATCATAAAACCTCTCTTTAGAAACAAATGGGGAAAACACAAGACCTTGGTTATTTGGCTTCTGCGAAGCAAGCTTACCTGTTTGATTCCTCTCCTTTGTAATAGTCAGCCGCTTGTTCATAATGTGCAATCGCCTTTGGACAACCAGAAACAGAATCATCTTAACCGGTGACAGAATACTGTTCTGTTTAACATCGAGTGTTTACATCCACAACTGATAACTAGAGCAGCGCACTATTAGAAAACAACTTTATTAAAGGTTATAAAATCTGTTTTAAGAGATTGCAATGCATGCTATTTTTAAACATGTATTATGTATTATTTATTAATAATACTTTATTAAGAATAATAAATTATACATTACAATAATTTATAATCAGTCATTATTATTATTATTATTAATGATGGTTGGTTAATGATTTATTATTGATAATTGTCAATAATAATATATTACTTTTTATTTTATTTTTTATTAAAGCAAAATTCATAAAGAATAAAGCATAAAGAGTCAACTGTGTTTTTGCTTAACTGTTTATGAACTTGCTAAGAAAACCCCATTTAATGCATGACTTTAATTAATAATAATACATTATAATAATTGTATTATCAGTAATTATCATCATCATCATCATTAATAATAATAATAATAATAATAATGTATTTTATGATGAGGTAAACTTCAATCAACATTCAAATGCAGCTTATGAATATCTGTTAAATTAGGAATATGTTTCTACTAAATTTAGTTTTAAGAATTCAGTGTCCAACAGAATATAGAAAACCATTTTACATTCTCAGTATATGCTATATAAGTAAGATGCACCGTTGGGTTACACTAAATGACATGTTTGTACCTTCTCAATGTCCACCAGCTCTGACTCATACACCTCAGCGATTGTGATATGATGCTTGGCTGCGATGGTGAATCTTCCCTGAGGACAGAACAGAAGAGATATTATCAAATGAATATCAATTGAATATTTCATTCAGTATCCATCAAGCTTTTCTAATCTACATGCTTTGCAGATTATACATATTATAAGCCTCATCTAAGCCCCTTTCACACAGAGCGTTGATCCCAGAAAATTGCCATAGAATTGCTAGAGTGTCTTCTGTGAGTGTGAACGCAAACACGTCCCAGGATCGATCCCGGGATGGGGACCTAGTAACATTGCTGAGATCAGTCCCGGAACGCGCCCTGTGTGAACAAAAGGCAGGACCAATGGCATAAGGGGTGTGTCGTAGTGATGACGCTGAAGCTGAGATCGTTCGCCAGCTTAGTGGAACGGTATGCGATGCGCTAGTTTACAATAATAGCCAAACGCAGAACCATTTTTTTTCCCAGCAGTCTGAGGACAACAGCGCCAGGTCAGCAGTCTCACACCGCTGTTGGGGTGGAGCTTATAGCGTCATTAAAGGTAGGTTTAGTGGTTGGGTGGGGTTTGCATTCGTTAAAGGGTTAGCTCACACAAAAATGAAGATTCTGTCAGTAATCACTCACCCTCATATTGTTCCAACCCCGTAAGACTTTCGTTCATCTTCGGAACACAAATGAAGATATTTTTGATGAAATCTGAGAGCTGGCTCACTCCTCCATAGGCTTCTATGTTATTGAAACTTGCCGGCCCAGAAAAGTTAGTAAAGACAATGTTTAAAATAGTCCAAGTGACTACAGTAGCTCAACCTTATATAACAGCGCAGCGCTTCTGGGTTGTACGTCAGAACATGGCTCACTATCAAAAATATCTTAATTTGTGTTACGAAGATGAACGAAAGTCTTGGAACAACATGAGGGTGAGTAATTACTGACAGAATTTTCATTTTTGGGTGAACTAACCCTTTAAGGTTGAGTTTATAGTTCAAGTGAAGGATAAGGTTAGTGGTTGGGGTGGGTTACACGATCGTCAGCACCACTAACTTCAGGTCTGACGCTGTTGTCCTCATAGTGTGGTTCTGCACATAGATATATCAATTAGAAAAAAAATGCATGAACATAGTTTCTTGAGAGAGAAATCGCAGATCATAAGCAAACTTAAGACGCTGCGGAGATATCACAAATCACATCCTGATGTCACGTGTCTTTACGGGATGTGTTGCATTGCATGCATAGATTCCAGGAAATCACTGGCAGTGTGAATGAACCAAAATCTGATGATCCCGGGACACATTATCAGTGTATTTTCCGGAATCTCAGTGTGAAAGGGGCTATAGTGATTCTATGAAATTTCTCCCTAGATTTCGGAATGAAGAGGAATGCTTTACGGTCTCATTATTCTGTTCGAATGTTCTGTGGGAGTTTCTCCTATAATAGTTGGTGGGTTGCTGGACAGCTAAAAGTTGAATTGCAGTTTAAAATGCCCCCAGATGACAACAGAACACAACCTGACTGAACATTATATGAAACTGTGATTTTTGACTGCTATAAAAACATCTTACCATGTCTGTGTAAATATCAATGGATGCGTTTAAGCACTTGATAGCCTCTAATTGCAAGCATTAAAGAGAAGGAGGAGGAAGAGTTAGACAGTCAGACTTAGGATCAATGATATGGAAATAAAACAAAATGTATTGAATTCTAAGGGCACTTTTTGTCTACTTGGTGATATATATAAAATGTATAGGCTAATTAGTCACATGTAATTAATTTGATTAACATTTTAATCAAATGACAGCCCATATTAACATAAACATTCTCTATTACATACATGGCTACACTGCTGAATTATTGTGTCTAAGGAACCATTTACATTTTCATAAACTGTATTCAAATGCAAATTTTCTCTGATTTGTTAGTGGTCAGTGGCGTCGTTTACCTACAAACTTCAGTTCCAGTGCTGTTATTGTTAACTAAAATTATTAAAAATATTTTCATTAATTAAAATAAATATTAGATGAGATTTTTTTAACTTAAAACTGAATTCAATAGAAATATTTAAAAAAACGAATACAAATGACAAGAGCACATAAAATTACTAAAATTTAAATACAATTTAAAAATGAAAACTAATATTAAGTATTAATACATACTACGACAGTATATAATATTAAAACAAACAATACAGAAACAATTGTTTTATAAAATCCGAATCATTTAGTTAAAAGGCACACTATGTATCTCTAGCGTTTAAAAAACTAAACTGCATGCATTTTGTGGAAGAACATTTTGTTTGGTTGTGCTTCGGCTCTGTGTGACTGTGGATGAATATGGTTATCCTGCTGCTCATCAAACATTCACTACTACTAGGCTTCAGAGATAGAACCAGTTTAGATAGAAATGATGATGTATTGCCTCATTATTTAAATCTTGTTCATTTTGAACAGAAACACAGTTACATAGTGTACCTTTAATGAATCCATTCAGCAAAAATATGATAGGATGAAATGATTCTTGTTTGAGATTTGCTTTAAGAACAAATTTAGGATTACTTGATGCATCTCAACATTCAGGCCTCATCCAGTATTCTCCTCTTGAGATGCATCAACTAAAATAAATCAACAATCATTCAGAATAAATCAGCTCTGTGATTGTCATGACACTGGGAGTTATGATCTGTGTCCTCACCATGTGGATCGGCCTTCTTGAAGGCGTTTCCCGCATCGACGTAGCTGGTGGCCGAATCGTGCTTATTCTGAAGCTGCATGTGAAGTCTGGCCGCCTGACAGAAAGCATTGCCTGCAGCTGGGTACAAACACACAAACCTCATCAGTGCAATATGAATATATCATACACATATAATACTTCCTGTAAATTACAAACAAAGCCGTTTCAATATTCAAGATTCCACTATAATAACTTGCATTGATGAGATAATCATTCAGAAATATTAGTTGGCTACTAGTGACCATTCAAACTATTTGAATGTGTGTTACATAATGACATTTTAAGCATTATATAACACAATAATGATTGTTAAAGGTGAACGATGTAATTCCTGCACCACTAAAAAGCACATACCACTCCAGTTTTTGGCCATTTTGAACATGTTGGCCGCTCTGGCGTACATCTCACAAGCCTCTTCCACTTTCTGATTTCCCCTGAAAGATGTGAGAAAATTCAGTTATGGCTTTTTGTCTATTTTAACATCTTAATGCTTAAATTATAATGTTTGTCTAATAAATCTACAAGACAGAAGTTATATGCTTTATAAATGTTGGTCAGGATTTACAAGTAAAATTTGGTTGTATATTGGATTAAGTCAGAAAAGTATAGCTGGTAATAAACAGAAATGCCTAGATAACTTGTGTCCTGGTGGGAATATTCAATTGGGTCAGTTTTTGAAATGCCTCATTTAATATTAATCAAACCTATTTTAATTAAATCCATTTCACAACATAGTAGGTCAGAGCTTGTTTACAATAAATAACACTGAATGAATATGTGCTTATATGATTGGGATATCAATAAAACATCAGCTGTTCTTGAGAAATTAAAAACCATAGGTTATAAAAAAAAATTACAATACATTTTTACTTTTAAATTAAGATTTTAAACTTGATTTAATAAAAAAAAAGATATACACTTAAATATTTAATACATCAGCTATGAAAATTTAATTAGCAATACATATCTTGTATATATTAACCATAAGCCATTATTAAACTAAATATTGCATAATGTAGCATTCATATATATATATATATATATATATATATATATATATATATATATATATATTATAGGAACGTCATGCCACATTCTTTTTTTATATATATACTGTATATATACTTTTATTCAATATATGTAAAGTGTCATGACGTTCCTACTCGAATGCATTAACTAATAATATTTTGGCCATTGTGGTCGTACCGTGAAACTGTGTTTCTTAGTATTATTATAGTGAAATAAAAACAAGCAAATGTATGTAACTTAAATACCGCAGCCACTGCGCCACTAATGCGCCAAACACACAACTTCACTTACTGGGACAGTCATGAACCCACATCAATTATTATTATTAATAATATTTGATATTTAATTAAGTCATTATGATCATTGCAAAAAAAATCAGCTATTCTTTATAATAAACAAGTATTTTTTCTATCGATTGATGCGCAAAGCGGCCTGTAACAGCTTGGGTCCCTTTTACAATAAAATTCATGTAACGTTATATTTTTATTTTGCATGACATAAACAGTCTGTGTTCACTGGTAAACCTAAAACCAAAGCTAGACAACATGATCATACTGACTAACGTTATATGCTATTTTTACGGACTAGCAGACTGATCGGATAAATAGGGAAGGAGGCATCAAGCTTACCCAAACATTCCCCCTAAAAAAGAGCCGGAAGACTTCACTTTCTTGTCGGCGTCAGCCATAAGCTGAATTGCCTCCTTTTCTTTCCCGGAATTGTCCATTACTTCTGTGGTTAAATGAACAGATAAACGATAAAATATATTTTTCGCTTATCTGCTAGCTTCTCTCGCGCTGTCACTATAGCAGCGGGGATTAAACTGTCATAGCGTTTCTTAAGCGTGGGCGTACGTCCTCAGTCGGGGCATTATGGGATTTCGAGTTCTGCGAGCGCACTGGAACGAACTTCCTGTAAAGAGAATCGAGTACAAATAAACTACAACTCCCATACACACGCATAAACACGCGTTACGTAATATTGCAATTATCGTACCTTCACTTTTATAAATTTAGGGTTATACTAACAATTTTAACTAAATATCTTAAATAATTTGTAGTGATTTTAATCAATTTACTTTTTACTTCAATAAGATTTGTGGTTTAGTGTAGTTAGTATATGTGAGGATATGCATTGTGGGCTTAATTTTGGTACGGCTTGTAGCCTTATGGGTTTACACAGCTCAAATACAATTTGCATTTATAGAGAACATGCTTCATTGAAGAGTAATAATCAACAAGAAGCTTATTTACACTGCCACTGCAGAATATTATAATGAAAAATATAATGCTCGTTCCATACTGAGCACTAGATGGCATTGTAGATCAGCAGACTATTCAGGGAGTCGATGGCTGAAACATTGAAAGAAGCTATTAGTTTTCTTTTATCACAAAATCAAAATGAACTAATACTATTTTCATCTTTACTAACTGTGAGTTTAGTATTCAACATACTAATACATATTGGGACATAAATATGTGCTGCATAACAGTAATAACCATACAAATGTGAAAATCCAAGATTTTAACAGTAGGCTATACCTGGCATAGTGTGCAAACAGAGAGAGAGAGAAACAGGCTGAGGCAGAACTTTATAGTAGCGTATACACTGTCAAAGCTCAAATAATGTACAGAATACAACAAAATAGCATCTGTAAAACCGCATTCTTCCATCTTAAAATTATATCTAAATTACGACAAATGCATTCATGACATCAAGGCTAGATTATTGTAATGCTTTTATGGGTGGTTGCCCTGCACGCATAATAAACAAACTACAGCTGGTCCAAAACGCAGCAGCTCGAGTTCTTACCAGAACCAGGAAGTATGACCATATTAGCCCGGTTCTGTCAGCACTGCATTGGCTGCCTATTAAACATCATATACATTTTAAAATATTGCTGATTACTTACAAAGTAGGCTACTAAATGGTTTAGCTCCCCAGTACTTGAGCGTGCTCTTCGCGCTTTTTAGTCCTTCATGTCTACTGCGATCTCAAAATTCTGGCCAGTTGATAATATCAAAATCGACTGCTGGCGGTAGATCCTTTTCCTATTTAGCACCAAAACTCTGGAACAGTCTTCCTAACATTGTCCGGGAAGCAGACACACTCTGTCAGTTTAAATCTAGACTAAAAATGCATCTCTTTTACCTGCCATTCATATAGAACATTATGCATTTCTATTATTCAAATAAGTTAAATGATTATTAGGCTGCATAGATTAGGTCAGCCGGAACCGGAACACTTCCTATAACACCCGATGTACTCGTTACATCATAAGAAGAATGGCATCTACGCTAATGTTAGTCTTTCTGTTTATTCTGAGGTACTGAAGTCAGTCGGATGCGGGCCGTATCCAGATCAGATAGTGGACCTGCGCCTGGACACAACCACGACTCATCCCTGAGGTGCCAACCTCATCCGCCCAGTGAAGGCCTCATCGACACGACAGTCATCAGCACTGATCCTCAACAAACTCGTCTCCATCCCGGCGTGATGACTCCGGCTTCCAACCAGATGGAACTGGATAAATATTCTGACCTATAATGCTACCTGAATCATGATCATACACTGTTCGTTAATTGGCCAGAGGAGAACTGGACTGAGCTCAACTGAACTCAGACTGAGCCTTATTTCTCCCAAGGTTTATTTCTGTCACGTTATGGAGTTTTGGTTCCTTGCCACTGTCACCTTGGCTTTTGGGTTGCTTGGGGACATTTAATATTCAACAATATTATTGACCTGCCTTACTTAAGGTGGACGATGACGCAATTTTCTTCTAGAAACAAACTTTGTTGTATTATTTTCATGTTATCACTGTGAAGCTGCTTTGATACAATCTGTATTGTAAAAAGCGCTATATAAATAAAGGTGATTTGACTTGACAAAAGCATCACATGCACCTTTCCTCTGTTTATACAATTATGTCAGGAAAGGGTGGTTAGTTTCCATTCCTCTGATCTCTTGTTCAAAGTGACCAAAGAATGTAGGCCGCTCACTATTGTTTGAGACACAGCCTTTGTCGATAGGAGTCGATAGGAGCAGCTTTGCTGGTGATTTTCCTTTGCTGTTTATATGAATAAGGAGGGAGAACCAATAGAAAGTGCTCACCCGCACAATGTTAAATATGAACGGACACGGCCACAGCTGCAGAATGACATTACGCATCAAAGGCCACCTCACCTGTGCAGGATAAAAGAGTATTTCAACATGAAACATTTAAATGCCACATCCAGTGCCCTTACACGAAGTCAACTTACTCTAACACATATACTCATCCTGTATAAAAGATTTAAAGTTTTTGCATTCTTGCTGAAAACCTTGTATTTACAGGTATTGCTGTTTTATCGTTAATACCTACTTTTTGGTGGTTCAGCGACGTCAAAATCCAAAATTCGCCACTGGTTGCCTCAAGATTTTCCTATGGACAGTGCCCATGAAATCAAAATGGAAGTTAGTATAGGCTTTTAGTATGAATATGCTAGTCTCACTGTTATCAATAAGCTAGTGTGCTCCAAAACAATGACAAAATTCGCATTTAGAAGATATAAGTGTTAAAAACTTCCAGTCTCTTACTTCTGTCAGTGGTAAGTACTGTCAGTGTTGTTCACAGAGCTAGGAATTTATTTTAGAAATCGGGTCACCTTACTTTAACGTACAAATTCCATTCAAACGGTTTCGTTTATTTTTTATTTATTAAAAAAAATGTAATTTTAAGAATTACCTATGATTATTTATGCCATTGCGTATGAATGACTGCTGAGACAAGACCACACTGACACTCAGCAGCACATACATCAGACAGAGGTTTACAGAGGCACATTCATTCAATATATACCCAGTTACAATGAAGAGTTCACGTGAATTACACAGCTGAATAAAAATATAACATTTTCTTCTTATGAATTAATATAATTAAGTATGATCATTTTTGCCATTGTGACCTGGTCCTTGAAAATTAAATAATTATTTTATTTATAATATTTAATGCAAACTATTTTTTTTTATATAGACTTCAAAATCTAACTGACAGACACCATAGCAGGGTGATATTTGCATACTAAATTATGATTGGTCTTTATTAAATTTTCACATCATGTATTTGTTGTTGGTTTTGTTGTCTTGAAAAACAATAATTTATCACATAATTTATCAATGCACAGTCCCTTTTCCTTGTATAGTGCACTATAAGAAGTGTCAGCCATTTTACAGCCTAAAGTTGTAGTGTACAAACTTTATTCCTATCCTCCATAGTGCACTACTTTCTACCCATAATGCATAATCTTATCTTTAGTATGCAACAAACTAACGTTTTACATTACTGGTGATATGAACAAAAGACACAGATTTCATTCATATTAAATAAATTTATTCTGGCTCTCAAAGCATTGTTCTGGTCTACGCTGGCATGGTGGCATCCACTACATTGAGTGTGGATTCATACAGCTCGTTTAGGGAGTCCAGTGTGGAACTGAACAGCAAACATGCAAGATTTCCCTGCCCTGCCATAAAGAGGACACAGTATGAATGCATGCTGAGATAAGACCACACTTCAGTCAGCAGCACATACATCAAATAGGTTTACAGAGGCACATTCATTCCAATATATACCCAGTTACAATGAAGAGTTTGTGTGAATTGCACAACTGAATAAAAAGATTCCATTTTGTTCTGCTGAAACCATCAGCGTTTCATTTATGAATGAATCTATGGATGGATACAGTAGTGATAAAAATAATATACATTTTCATGAGTGTCATTTTAAAGACAAAAGCCCTCAGAATCAGTTTTTTTTAAGAGAGACATGCCTCACTTTTAGCTAGTAAATATTGTTAAATAATAGCTATTAAATAAAATAGCTATTTATAGCTTTTCATGAATTCTGCTTGTTTGTGGTTAATGAAATTCTAATACTAAATTGCATAATGTTCAATACTCATTCCACAGACAGAGAAATCAATAAATACTTGAAGAGAAAAAAAAAATAATCCAACAGCGTCCCCAAGATCCTCTTATATAACAGAGTATTAAGAATGATAAAACAAATATTTGCATTAAGGCAAAATATACATTCTGTACACCATTTTTTTACACCCAAATATACAGCAAATGGGCTAAATACAGCAAACATACAGCCTTAGTGGAAGCTAGCGTTGTCCTTAATATCATTCTTTTGACATGATTATACTCCAAAACATCTCAGACTTAAGTGAACTTTGGCTTAATTACAGAGTGCATTTGTGCGTTATTTCTGGTGCATTGTGGGAAGATTACAGACATTGAGTGAAGGCAGACTGGGTGCGTGGCTCTCAAGAGGAACTGAGTCCGGAGTCCGACTCCCCGTTGTTCTCCTGGGATTTCCCTGCACACGGAATGGAGCTGCAGGGAATACTGTAGGAGGAGCAGGCACACGTTTGGATCATGTCCTTGAGAGCAACCTGTTCCTCTACATTGAAAATGTTTGACTGCTCGAGCTTGTCGTCGCAGATTCTGTAATTAAAAAGAAAGACCAAATCATTATTTTATCTGTAGGTCAATCTGAGGGAGGATCGTCATGAAACAAGGAAAGAGCTAGAACAAGTTTCATTAAAGGATTAGTTCACCCAAAAATGAAAATGATCCCATAATTTACTCGCCCTCAAGTCATCCTAAGTGTATATGACTTTCTTCTTTAAGCCAAATACAATTAGAGTTATATTAAAACATATTCTGGCTGTTCCCAGCTTTATAATGGGAGTGAATAGAGCCTGAGATTTTGAAGCCCGAAAAAGTGAATCCATTCATCATAAAAATGCTAGACACGGCTCCAGGGGGAGAAAAATATCCACAATTATAGCTTTATAAACTGTAATCATTAGCTTCCGGTAACGTCCGTGCGTGCGTTCACGAGAGAGTCGAGTTCCGGCATTTGATGTAGGAGTAGCGCAAGTTTAGGTGAAAGTAGACGACCCCCGTGGTTCAAACAAATAGAGCTGGGCAACAAACTCAAGCTCCTCCCACATTCCTCTTTAAATATTCTCATATCAGAAGAGTGTTTTGTTTTGCTCTATCCACTGCGCTTCCGCGTTCGTCAATACGTCATGCGTCGGGTCAGAGGTCACTCTTCAACCGGAACTCGACTCGCGTAAGGCTGTTACCGGAAGCCAGTGATTATAGTTCATAAAGTTTTAAATATGGATTTTTTTTTTCTCAGAAGGCCTTCACTAACCCACTGGAGCAGTATAGATTACTTTTATGATGGATGGATGCGCTTTTTTGGGCTTTAAAATCTCAGGCTCTACTCAATCCAATAATAAAGTTTTGAAGAGCCAGGATATTTTTTAATATAACGCCAATTGTGTTCGGCTGAAAGAAGAAAGTCATAATCACCTAGGATGGCTCGAGGGTGAGTGAATTAAGGGATCATTTTTGCGGGTGAACTAGCACTTTAAAAAAAAGAATGAGGTGAAGCGGATCATACAAAGGTTCTGACCAAAAGCAAAAACAAAATTATGATAAGCATGTCCACATGTTTGCCACAATCATCACAACACCATGCCTTTAGTTTCTGCTGAAGACCTTAGAGTAGACCGAATATTTAATTAGACGCAAATGAAAACGAAGATGTGAGCGTTACAAGCACAGTCTGTGAAGTTGAATATTACAAATATGTCTTTCAAAACAATTCTGTGGAAAAAACCTTCAGAAAACATGGGAAATTATGATGAGACATGTTAAACAGACTGTGATTGTTGACACATTTTCATCCATATTAAATTCAAGTCAACTTAATAAAATAAAATAATTTCAAATCAGAATTGATTCAGGCCAAATGGATACCTCTATATGTGTGCATTTCTTTTTCATATTGACTTTAAATGTGGTGTCTGCCACAAATAAAACACATTCTCTTTCAGAATAAATAAAAATAACAACAACAGTCAGCCTAAAAATCCAACCAATCCTGCTTGTGTGAAACACGTTCACATTTCATAGTCCAAAAACAAGACATTCAATAAATGTTCCATCACCAACGTAAGAAACTTGGAAAACATGATATCATTTAGGTGATTTTCATGGAAACTGGGACAACTTCTATATTTTATAAGTGAGAGGCATATATGTGTATATTTATGTTTTCTACCATGATGTTTCTACCATCATGATGTCAGATGATCTATGTGTGTTTAAGAACATTATGCATACTGGTGGGCCCATTTCCGTTGTCTCTTGGAAGACACTTATGTTTATGTTTTTCTATCATGCCCTAATCAAGATGCTCAGTCAAGTTTGTTTGAGAACAAAAGCCATCCATCTATTCATTCATACATACATTCATTCATTCTTCAATGATTAAGTCATTGAGGCCCACAGAGGTCCATTCATGCACTGTGGCTAGTACTGAAAAAAATCCACAGTGAAAATAAAACAAATGCACATCTGCACTGTAATTTGGGTTCTGGGAAGAAAACTAGGTCACCCATATAAAGAGGAAGTCTCAAATGCTCAGATTGATATAACAGGCAGCTGAACCTTAACCCAGTGCTGAATAATTTGAAAAAAAGCCACTCAAAAATCACAATTCTACAGTTTTACTGCTTCACATCATTGCTGTAAAACACTACGGTTTCTCTTGGTGCTAGTCTGTGAGCATGATCTGTCAGGCAGCAGCCAATTGCCAATAAAAAACAAGCACAACCGGGAAACAGAAGACATTACGGGTATCAGAGGAAGTTGAGGCATTGGGATTTGGCACCAAGCATTCATGTATTCTGAAAAAAGAGGCAAATGACCATAAAATGATGTGAGAAATATTCAAAAAGGGAAAGGAAAGACATGTAAAGAGTCAATACTGCATATAAATATCTGGTTATAGATCAGCTTATAAATCATACTAAATTAAGTGTTTTGAAAATGTAAAAGTGCAGAAAGTTTTGTGTGATGGGTAGGTTTAGGGGTAGGGTTAGTGTAGGGGGATAGAATATACAGTTTGCACAGTATAAAAATCATAATGTCTATGGGAAGTCCCCATAAAACATGGAAACCAGTGTGTGTGTGTGTGTGTGTGTGTGTGTGTGTGTGTGTGTGTGTGTGTGTATATATATACAGAAAAAAATTAAATGTAATAAAAATAATTAACACTAAATAAATGACAAACTAAAACTAAAGAAAATCATACAGGTTTGGAATGAACAGAGGGAAGTACACAAAGAGAGAATTTTGATTTTTGGGTGAACTATTTCTTAAAAAAAGGATTCAGTTTCTCTGAGCAGCTCTTTAGGGGTTTTACTGCAGTGGAGGAGGAACAAAAATACTGAACAAACATCAGAGAAACTGCAAAAAAACGGCAAGCACAGCATGTTATGTAAAACCTCAACATCTGTAATTGTTCGGTGGAAGTGCTGTAAAACCTAGCTGTTTTTGAAGAATACATTTTAAAACTAAATTTTTTAGTGTGTGTGTGGGTGTAAAGATATATCATCATTGATATATCACCATAGTATATAGATATATCATCATTGATTAGTTTATTAGTTTAACCTTTACCCAGAATAAAACACAGTTGCACTTAGACATGTGCTGACATGCCTGAACTATCAGGGAACAGCCATAAACCACTGTCATTTCCACAGAAATTCACATACAGGCTGACATGGGCATTAATGGTGTTGAAAGAGTAAACATGGAATCAAATTTACTATGACAACATCACCTCTTGTTGGCTGATGCATTATGCATCTAGTTGATGATTACTCTTTCAACATTGTCTCCACAATGTAGTATTTTAATATTTTCCCTATACACGTCAAGATTCCATTTACAAGCCATTTGCCTGTCCATACCTAACCAGATGTTGTGGGCGGAGTCTTTCTGCAAGTGCACTCCACATGCAATGACATGGATAAGAACATAATAAAATTCAGAAATATTATAGCTAGTTAGGACAAAAACTCTGGTTTACCGCTTGTTGCAGCACGTCTGGTTAGGTCATAGTGCTGTAAATGTTAGTTTATGTTTCCTCCACCAAAAATACCATTTTCCACCCTTACGGCCGTTTCACACCGCAAGCTTGAGCTTCGCGTTAGCGTAACTACATCGCCACTGCAGTTGCAGACGCGCGAGAGTATTCACAGTGGAAACATTTGTACAGCCTCACACTCCAAGGCTACATATAAGTGAGCATTTCTTTACAAAGACAACTAGCCTATAAATTTGTTTTTAGAAGTTGGTCATTTATAAACTTGATGGTCTTGAAAGTTCGTTTCAGTCATACTTCGATATGTTTACAATACAGCAAACTCTGCGGATAACTGTCTGTATTACATAAACTATAAGAACGTTTATACATCATATTTTCTGGCTAGTATACTTTAGTTTTTTTATAATACACCATACTTTCACCCAAACTGAATAATTAAAAACAAGTTTAAATGGGTAAATCTTCTATAAATATTTTTGATTCTTCATTTTCTTTTCTGACATAGCCTACTCCAGTTCTTGGTAAAACACACTAGACATGCTTATTCTGTGCATTTTGGGCACTTTTTGTGTGAATTCATATTTATTTTATACATCAAAAGTGTGCTTTCACTTTAATTGAGCATGAGTAGCGCAGCAAAACTAGACTCTGCACCGAAACCCCCACTTCACTGCTACTCATGCTTCCGGTGTGAATGCACTCATTGGTTAACATGCACGCCGAAAAAATACACGCTGCTCATGCTTGTGGTGTGAAACGGGTGTTAGAATTAAACCAGCTGCTATTGCTACTGTACCTTTATGACTTTTATGTGTAAATCATCTGATTTGCTTTTCACATGTGAATGAGTAACAATATGTGATCAATATGACATGCCACATATTTGGACGGGAGAGGGAAAAATGTTAGTGCAAGTAAACATAGTTCATCAATATGCTCAGTCCTGTTTGATTACCATGTAAGGAACCAAAGACAAATCATGGCCCACCTGTCATATATGAGGCCATCAATTCCCTGGTCCCTCAACTTCATCCTGTTCTCATGGTCGTTGTTATAGTCGCCCCAGCAGAAGACCACTAATCCTTTGGACTGAGCCTCTCTGATGAACTCCATGTTCCTCAAGAGCTCATCAGCGTGGGCGCTGATTCCCTGGGAGCACATACAAAAGCTATTTTAGCAAGTTAAGTCTTTGTGATGAAATTTGACATGGCACCAATTTAAAGAAAACAAAATAGCCACATTCCTCTTGCAGTTTAAACAAAACTCACAGAAGCGGAAAAACATGATTAGATCTCTTTTCACTTCAAAGTTCAATACATTTTATTACCCTGCCAAACTGGGCGTCTCACCATGCTATTTCATAACTATGTTCTGAAGTATCAACAGCTGTGCTATTGCACCATTTGGCTGTGTGCGTTCTCTCACCAGTATGTTCTCACTCTGGGCAAAGCTCATGGCGATCTTAGTGCTCTGACAGCGGATGTCCATGAGTTCAGGGTAGAGGTCTGTCACTCCTTGGGTCAGAAATAGGATGGGGTATTTGTTCTGCTTTTTCCTTACCCTGATGAAGAGAACAGAAATTATTGCAACTTAAACACAACATGTAATCAGGATTGACTATTTACTTTCTTAATAAATGTCCCTAAACTTATTGTGCACATATATTTTAAACAAGAAATACATTGTTGGTTTATTTCGTGTTTAAATTGGCTGCCCTACAGTCTTAAAAATAAAGTTTCTTTATGGTTCCATAACATCCATAGAACCTTTTAATTGCACAGAAGATTCATTATAGTTGAAAAGGGTTTTTTGGATTATTAAAATTATGTCTTTACACTAAGAAAAAAATGGTTCTTTTAAGAAAAGTTCACTGAAAGGTTCTTTGCAGAAAATGGTTCTATGGCATCACTATGAAAAAAAAAATCCTTTTGGAACCTTTAATTTTAAGAGTATTAAAAATCTTAACACTTTACAATAAAGTTTCATTTGTTATTATTAGTTAACATGAACTAACAATGAATAATACTTCTAATCTTAGTTCATGTTAATCTCAGCATTTACTAAAAAAAAATTAAAGGGATAGTTCGCCCAAAAATGATATTTAAGCCATGATTTACTCACCCTCAAGCCGTTCGAGATGCATATGTCAATCTTTTTTCAGACAAACACATTTTCAGTTATTTTAGAAAATGTCTGAGATCTTTCAGTGGTTATAATGTGAAGCATTATAAATAAACAGTATACTAAAATAACTGGCTTCCGGTGGCGGTCGGTGCGCGTTCACAGAGATGGATGCTGGCGTATGACGTATGACGTAGTGTAGGAAGCGTCGTGACGTAGAACGAACGTGACAGCGCAGCCAGAGAGCAGAGCAAAACAAAACTCAACGTTCGTTCTACGTCACGACGCTTTCCATCTCTGTGAACGCGCACCGACCGCCACCGGAAGCCAGTTATTTTAGTTTATAAAGTTTTAAATATGTATATTTTTACGACAAAACCGCACGGATTACCCTCAGAAGGCCTTCGTTTATCCCCCTGGAGCCGGATGGATTATTTTTGAGAAGGATGCATGTACATTTTCGAACGTGAATCAGCTGGACCCCATTGCTTCACATTATAACACTGAAAGATCTAAGACATTTTCTAAAATAACTGAAAATGTGTTCGTCTGAAAAAAGATTGACATATGCATCTCGAACGGCTTGAGGGTGAGTAAATCATGGCTTAAATATCATTTTTGGGCGAACTATCCCTTTAAGATCAACCATGGTATCTGGTAACATTAGTTAATGCAGTGTGAACTATGAATGAATATGAAAATTTTTATTAACTAACATTAAAAAGGTTAATAAATGGTGTAAAAATATATTTCTCCTTGTTAGTTTATATTTATCAATGCATTAACTAATGTTAACAAATGAGACTGTAAATGTTTCCGTAAAAATATGTCTATTTTCCTAATCAGTGCATCATCATCAAAATATGCATGTGAACTAAGCCTCTTACATTGTGCAAACATCAGGATCAAAGCATGAGAAGACTATCCTCCTTTTGCCGGCGTTCTGCAGCACGCATGTGAGAATGATGTCCAAGAACTGATTCATGTTGAAGTAGGTGGAGAGTTTTGCATCCCAGGAGCCATCCTGTTTGGAGGAACAGATATGATGAGGGTGTTTTCTTTTTCTGTTAACAAAGAGATCAAACCATCACACATCGCGTGAGGAAACACAAACCTTAAACTGAGAGATCCACTTCAGCTCAATGTTGAATCCCACATGTTCTGGAACAGAATGGAATATCTGGAACATGATGTCAAATGAGAAGAGAAGTTAACCCAGCAGTACGGGTGGGCAATATAAACAAACATTTATCACAATGTTCTAAAATCTTTTGGTCAGTGGTAAAAAAAGTTGCTCAAAAAAATTCTAAATATAATAATTAATAATAATAATAATAATAATAATAATAATAATAATAATTATTATTATTATTATTATTATTATTATATATATATATATATATATTATTCATTATATATACACACACCACAATTATTAAAAAAATTTATATATATATATTTTTTTAATAATTGTGTTTTATATATATATATATTTTGTAGCAACTTTTTTTTATTACTGACCATCATTTGCAATAAAAACACACACATTTACATGAAAAGAAAAGACCAAGCTGTCACACCTGTGAAAGTGAAGGGAAAGGCTGGTGCTCATATATATACTCCTCTTCATCTTGCAAGTCTAGACAAAACAACACCACAAAAGCAATCATTTTTAATTATTCAACAGTTAACTGTTTATTTAGCTCAATACAGCTAAACAGAGGCCTGTGTTTGCCAAGTATTTTTAAAGCTATTAGCATTAAAAATAAAACACTTATTTACAGAAAACTAAGTATTTGAACCTTTTTCTTAAAGTACAATACTGTGTGCTTATTAATGAACTATCCTATGTATTGCCAATTATGCAATAAATCAGCCAGGTTTTTTTTTAAAAATCATTATCAGAAAACACTTCTCTTTTATGGGCTACCACATCCTAAATGAACTAATGATATAGGGATAAAATAGGGATAAAACATCGTTTAACAATCTTAGAGTTCATGATAGATCTGTCTTGAAAGATTTATATGTTATCACTAAAAGTCTTTCACTATGGAAATTTTGAATTTGATTTTTACTTCTGGTACCTGACTGTTATATAATGATCAGTTATCGTTAAATATGATAACTGATCATATTGCACTTTTGTGACTTGAATTAATGGGGCAATTGTACCTTTGTCGTCATCAACTTCCATGGCAGTTGTATGGGCCACCTGAAAAAGACAAACACATTCATATCATACTCATCAATATCAGCATGGAGATAATTGCATTTCATTGTTCAAACAAGGTAAAAGAATCTGAAATGAGTCTTACTTTTAAAAGCTGAAGTTGATCAAACGTAAGATCCTTGACGGGAACTTCGAACAACACCAATGAATTATTGTCATTTTTCTATAAAAGGACACAAAAAATGTAAAAAGTTGAAGAAGAGATCTTTCTTTCTTATGATTTGCAATTTAAATCAGTGTTTACGACTGTTCATGTAAAAAAAATTAAGTAGGAAGTCTTCAGTCAGAGTGAAATCAAAAGCTGTACTGAAGGACACAATGGGAGTCATTCAAATTATATAAGTAATTTCTCACTGCACCAAGTGAGTCAAATTGCCATTGTTACCTTTTTAGTAGAAATACAGCAGGTGAGGTCGTGGTACACGATAGGAACTAAATCTTTAGACAGATGAACATCAAACTCTACATAAGCTGCTCCCTGTGATGAAAACAGAACAGATTTGCTTTAGCCTTTCATATTATTTAACAAAACTTTATGCATTTTGGTACAGTTGCAGACTTTATTTACACTCACATGGTTGGCTGCACTTAGAAATGAGACAATTGTGTTTTCTCTGATCTTGTGATGCCTGAAATACAACAGCAACATATGTACTTTTTCATGGTTTGTTTATGCAGCAAAGTCAGGTAAGCTCAGGACACCTTGTGGGCCTACCCATAAAGACAAACACTAAATCCAAGAGGACAGGCTCAGGACTCTTGTAGCACAACAACCACACTTTTGTTACTCACTTGGCAGCATGTGTGCTCCCTGCTCCTCTGTGTCCAACATGCAAAGCGCTCCTTTTCTTCCAGTATTTGGCAAAAGACTGACTCATGTCACACTGAGGGCCTGGGATAGGACGCGTCACCAGGTAATCCACTGACATTGTATCAAGAACAAAAAGCATTTACCTTACTTAATGTGTTCATTTCAGTAAAGTCAACAATTAATGGTTAAACTTTAGCACATCAATAAATGACAAGCATATAATCACATTATCTAGCTACTAAGCAACAATTCAACCTTGCCAACATGACTATATTTACTGTCTGTGAAATGTTTACAGAGGCAAATGTTGTGTGCAAGCAGCGAAAGAACAGGTCTTATCATGGGCAACAGGAATGTACATTAGTTTTATGGTGTAAAACAAACAAGACCAGACAAAATAACACCAGTGTAGTGTGGTACAGATTATACCTCTGACTTTTCCAATAGTCTGTCTGCCGTTTCGGCTCATGATGGGCAGGGTAACCACACCCAAATCTTTGCCACTCTCCACAAAAGAGGACGACAAGAGGCATGAGGTGCCCACGTAGCCTGGATGGGAATCGCCCTGAACCACAGCCTCACTCAAGTCCTCCTAAACCACAAAGACAGGACAGAATAGTCATGATTCACTAAGAGGATCCATGCAGAATTTATGTCAATCAATTAAAAGAGCATAAAAATGCTTTCTGATATAGTTGTGGTCATAATCTTTATATGAAGCAACACCAAAGACCATCGTTCACGCACCTCAAAGAACTCAAAGGTGAGCTCTAGGTTGTCAGGGTCCATGGTGTGAATGCTGTATTCTGTCCACTTGGAAGGTACCAGGGAGTATCCGCATTCTGGCTGGGAATGACGAGACTTACATTCAACATCACTGATCATACTGGTCTCCAGTGTGGTGATCATCTCATGCCATGATGAAGGGCTTTCCTCTGCTTCTTCCTCAATACCTTCCAGCATCAGCTTCAATCTAAAACAGCCATTAATTGGGTAAATTATATTTTAGCATTTTCTCGAAAAGTGAAATCATGCATCAAAACAGTATAATGTGAAGTCAAAAAGACAAATAAATGTTTAGTACTTGTTCTAGAAGAAAGTATACTGTCTGAATTGTAAAAATAAGCTCTACTAACATGCTTGTAATATTGTGCATCCCTACATTAATTATCTGATATAAAAAGAAATCTATTTGTCAATTGAAATCTATTTGTCAACAGTCAATTGTTTCTCATGTAATTCTAACAGACTTTACAAGACCTTTATAAATAAATGTAACTTTTTCCGTAATATCTGCATTTTCTTTCGATGACAATGATGTTGCGTTGGTATAGGGCTGCACAATATATCGAAATCATCGAAATATCGCAAATGTATATATCGCGAAATGCATATCGCAACGGCTTGCGATGACTGGGGTCATGGACAGAAGACAAAGAGAAAATCACTCACTGCTCTTGGCTGAATAACTTTGGTAGCTTTAATAAAGAATCAGTATATCTTTAATTCATACAGTGAAAACTAAGCAGTGTTTTATTTTTACATTTGATTATTCAGTTTCTGTTGTTAAGTAAGGGATAATCCACGGCTAGCCATGCATTAAAGGATTTTAATGCACGACGTAGAGGCGAAGAACCACCCGACGCGAAGCGGAGGGTGGTTGCCTCTACGAAGTGCATTAAAATTATTTAATGCATGGCTAGCCGTGGATTATCCCGCTTATACCTTGGTTATTTGCCAAGTTTAAAATAAGTTAAAGCTGTAACTGATGTTTACAGTGTCATTTTTTAACAGACGTGTAAAAATGACGGTTATTTCTTAAGTTAAGGCTCGTCAGTTCTTGCACTCCGTCCGCTTTAAATAAAGTAGAGCCATCGGATTGCTTTTATTTGAATGAGTTCACATTTATTTAAATTCATTATTAAAAGAGAGAGACAGAGAACTGAAGGAGAAGGAACAGAGAGAGAGAGAGAGAGAGAGAGAGAGAGAGAGATGCGTGCGCGAGTTACCTGTGTGCGTCTCTTCTTAAAGTCTAGCAGCTAACGTCCCCTCGTTGCTTAAGCATATAGCTAACTTAATGATTCTTTAATGGATTTATTACAATTATTTATGAATGACAGGCAACACTGACAGTGACAAGGCAATCTTTATTTGAACTAATCATGTCATTTATTTATTGTTAATTCTTTGTGCCGCTTTTTGTCATTTAACGTCTTCTCCAAGTCTTCTATTTCGTCTTGTGCCTGGGCCCATTTCTCAGAGTTGCCATATTCACCATACAAATTAAACGATATGCAAAAATCATCCATTTAGCCTACCTAAATAAACGTTTTCATATGTGTCTCTCACTCTGCTTGCAAGTGTATCTGTGTTACTATGGTTACCAATGTAGCGGATTAATTTCGAACTGTAATCAAACTGACTGGAACTACCTGTGCATTAAACGGTTTTACTGCACACCTTCCAGCCAATCAGAATCGAGTATTTAAACAGCCCATGGTATAAATAAACCTAATGTAGGATAACCTGAAACCCTGAACCCCGTGGTTTACACTGATGTTAAAATAACACTGTTTTCTTATGCTACAGTAAAACACTTCTGTTCACTTTCAGAAGTTTAGGGATGTTTTCTTGTCACAAAAAGAATGTGAAACTTTTTAAATAATTTTAAATATATTTTAAAGATAATATACACGTTTATTTTACACACTTTAAGCATTATCGTATCGCATATAGAATATCGCATTTTTAATGAGTTATCGCATATCGATATTTTCTTCAATATCGTGCAGCCCTACGTTGGTATAGCAAAAACAACATAGAGGAGTTTGCAATGTTGTCTTAGAAGAACATGACAATGTGTAGCAGCAGCGCTGGACTACTAATGAATCAACGACAGAAACGGAGGCTGGCATGAGCAGTTTACTTCTGTGGTGCCGTCTCTGCCGCACAGTGAAAGAAGTGAAGACACCTCATCACTGGACCGCAGAGATGCTCCAATGTATTATAATTTTCTGCATGACCTGCGCATTAACAACAACACAACGCAATGTTTTCTGCAACGATGTTGCAGTCGTGGTGTGAGAAAGTGACATATAAGTTAAAAAAAAGCTATGTGAAATCGGTTCAGACTGAACGGATTTCCAGAAATTAGATTTGAATAGGATTTCAAACCACATATGAATGTATGTGATTTGTAAACATTTTTTGCCGTTCACACATGCTAAATAGGATCGGAATCCAATCAGATATGCACAAAAATCAGATTTGGACTGACAGTCTGAACAAGGCTTAAATGTTCCTGAGCTAATTCGTAGGGTTAAATATGTGTTCTGTCTTCTGTGAAGAATGTTACCTGAAGCGTGACTTCTTAAATTTATTCTTAGTAATAGATACTGGAGGTTTCACGGAGTAATGAAGCCTGAGACGAATTTCTGTCTGGCACGTCAACCAGCCAGAGTCAACACATTCAACGCCATCTGCACATAAAACAAATTTTAACAAATGTTAAAATAAGATATAAAAATTTGGTTTGAATTTGAGTGTGGGTGCATTCAAACTGTTTAAGTAATTTAAATGGTACAACTTACTATGGACTCCAAAGTGGCCATCGTCAATCATGAGCTCTGGTTCTGCGAGACAAGAATACGAAATTTATATGGGAGGTCAAACACTCATGCTACAAAAGATAGTCACCAGTACAGAGTAAACAGACACCAACACACTTTCTAGTGCCGACATGAGACATTCATTTCCTGGTTTAATTCTTAAACAATCAATAAAATAAGTCTTTAGTTTGCTCTGTACTGGATGGAACTCTACACACTTGTAGCCTATATTCTATACAAGCAAAACTGGGCATGTTAGAATTTAAGAAGAACACTAGAGATTATTAACTGGTTAAATGTATCTTAATTAAATTATATAAAAAGTTAAATAATAATAATAAAAAATGCAGAATTTAACAAGTATTACTATGCAAGCAAATTGTTTTTGTGGCAACACAAGCACAAAGAAATGCTGACATCTGGAACAGTTACATGATTAAAATTATAGATCCTGCCTAGCAAAAACAAAAAAATATAAATAAAAATAGTATAGATGCCCTTAAAATGTATTGTTTTGAATAGTTTGTTAAATGCATGTGTTAAATGTGTGTTGTGCACACAAATAAAGGAACACTAAATGTGTGCGTGTATTAAAATAGTTTTTTAATCATTTTAAGTGTAAAAACTAACACAAAATTATTAATGCAATTGCTTAAACTAAGAATAGATTAGGTGCACGCAACAAAAGCAAAAAAAAAAAACCATTGCTAAAAAACCCAGGAATGCGGCAGCGGAAACAACTTTGCTCTGTTTGTCTAAGACGGGTAATAACCCACTAGATATTATGGTTGCTAAAAATTGATCCATTAGGTTCCCTTAAGTGGCTTTTATTGACATTACATCTGTCCATGACAAATAACACTGAAATCAACATTTAAGACAACATGAAATAAAATAAATGCATTATTTTCTTTAGAACATGCAACATGCATGATTCATGCACAACAAGATTGTAATTTTGTGTTTAAATGACATCTAATAGCCGTCCAAACACAGCCCTGACATCTAGGCTAAAACAAGGCAAAATTTGGGCTGTCAGTGAAAATTTACCAGACGTCTAACTATAGCCCAAAAATAGACTAGTCATCAATTAGATAACATGTCAAAGAAATGAAACCAAACACCTTGTAATCACTGTTGACTTTAAGTAAAGTTATTCGGTAAAAACGACATGTAACCAAATTCAAGGTTATTTTGGCTAGAAGTGGGTTACTCCTCGCTGGACTACATCGGGTCTATAGTTAACCTAGGGGGTGAAATGATGGCTATTGCTTGCTGTGCAGGGAATTAGAGGGTTATTTACTTTCTAAATAAATGTCGCTGGTTTTATTGTGCATGATTCATTGATGCATTGTCTAAAGAAAATAATGCAGGCCGGGAAAAATTATTTTAACTAACAACAATCAGATCACTTTAAGTTCCAGTAATGTTCTGAGAGATCCAAGTCCCAAATCACATTACTTCCCACAAGATTAATTCACTTGGAAAGTCATCATATTACAAATATGAAATGTGTTGGTAATATTTCTTGTTGTCTTTAAAAAGTTGAAGTCAACATGTATTGATAATGTACGCTTACAGTTAAAGGGGACAAACTGATCTGAATGTGATAAGCATGAAGGATGGAGTCTAGGGGTTCATTAGACACGTGCACTATTCTGGGATCAGATACCTGAGGGACTCAATGAGCGTGGCATCTGATGGGTCTCCCATCTATTGACTATGACTTGACATGGACCACCATCGTTCTGTAATTCCAAATGGGGGTTAAGATTATGGACAGATTTTGGAAAAACAAAGCCCACTTTGGCCATTCAAACCAAAGTTTCACTCCTGAAAAAAGAACGTGAGGCATATTCACCACTTTCTTGCCAGCCAGCCAGTTGGTTGACATCTGAAAAGTGGACCAATTAGTCAGAAGAAACAAATTGGCATTTTTCAGTGTTTAACTAGAGATATCCAGGTTATTTATATGTTAAAAAATGCTTTGAAAATCCCTGTACTTATCATTTAGCTTAAAATGTTATTTAACAAGATTAGTTTTCCTCTAATAGTTTGCTGATACGCTTAACTATGAGAAAATGGTTCTAAATTCTTAAATCTTGTTCTTGTTAATTCTGCTTCTAAATTTTAAAAGAATATTTCTGGCTGTGAGATAGTTGATGTGTAAATATTATGTATGAGAGACACAGCATGTTAGGAGAAGCTCGCAGGAAATCTGCAGCCACTGTTCCAGAAACTTCATTCTCCAGGAAAAAAAAAAAAACCTAAACTACCAAGAACTGAGTCAAGGTCAGCTAAAAGAGATTAACAGCTGTGATGAGAAAATCTTGGAAACCTCCCCCCCACACACAGAAGAATTTCAAACTCTTAAAACTACGTAAACTCTTAAAGTACCCTAAGAATTAATGATGAATAAAAGAAAGCCCTTATTCCACATGTGTAATAACTCTCTAAAGAGAATCTGCAGTCATACATGCATAGTAAAACAGTTGGATATAGTCATCATGAATATCACAAAAGTTTAAACAACATCAGTAGATAGTGCACAGATTATGATGAGTCTTTAAGAAAGATAAAAAAAGATGTTCTAAACAACATCTATAAATACATAAAGCTGAGACTGGTCTTTAAAGGTGTTGGGAAATCAATTCACCATCGGGCCTTTAAAGATTATTGATGCCTTATATCATGTTTGTTTACTAGTAAAAGCAGATCTCACCTTAGATTCAAAAAAGAATCCCTTGAAATAGCGATATTTGGTTTCATGCCCTCTAGGAACCTGAACGGTAGTTCTCCACAGGATGCTGGGGTGAGACGAGACGAGCAAAACACAGAAGATAAATATGTGTGTCAAGGGTAACTGTGATTGTTCTGAAAGACAAACGTAAGATGGCATTGAATGTACCCATCCTCCTCCGCTGGCTGTAGGGGCACGGCGTTTTGATGAAACCAGCTGCCCAGGGTTTCACAACTGCCAACCACTGCTATCACCTCACCTGATACAGAAAAAAGACAAAATACTTTATTATTTCTCTCCTGTGTGGTAAGCAAAGTAATGTGTCTCCAGGCGATATAATGGTATTTTCTGAGAGGCGTGCTATAGCATGGTAGCTTTGAAAGCATAAGGTCCCACCCTCCCTTTAGAGCGTCTACAAATCCGCAACTCCTTCAAAACACATGAACGAGTACAGCAGGGAGCAAGAGCGCCAGCATGAACTCGTTGTTTTGGTTCAGGAGGACCTGTAAAAGGCAGCTGCTGTTTGTGGTGCTCTGTGACTGATTTCTGTCTATCTCTTTATAGCTTGAAACGCGCTGATGACGTGTAATATCTGTGTGAGCAGGTGTGCGGAGGTATGAAAATACATATGTTGACAGGCATGTTGGACCGAATGCAACTGGATGAACGTTTTATGGTCCTACGCCTTCCACAGACAATATACAAGAAGAGAAGAGACTCAACCAGCATTAAAAAAATAATATTTCTGGAACAAATCACCTACCCTGGCTTTAAGTATCATATGTCAACACTTGCAAAATTTCACAACAAAAGACAATAAATAAATACAAATACATGTGGATGTGGTCAATATTAACTTAATAACAACACTTATTATTAACAAAACATTTCTGTATTACTATTATACCAAATGATTACATTATGCACTAATGTAAATGTAGTAAAAATATTACTAATCCATCTCAAAGTTAATATTGATTGAAGACCACTTAATATTAACTAAACATTACTTTATTATTCTCACATATAATTGGTAATGCTTTATGCTTTATAATAACATTTTATTTAAAAAAAAAAAAAACATGGGCAGCTTGTTGTACTTCTCATTTGAAAGTCATTTTGGATAAATGAAAATGAATACATATGCAGTAAATGTAAAATATTATACATTTCATTATTACCATTGACACATTATTAAATGATTTAATGCTTTACATAATTACAACCATAAAACACTGTAAAACTGGTTGGATTAAAATCTTAAGTAAGAGACAATGTACAATGGACTAGGGACAGCATGTCTTCCTTTGTGGAAATACTTGTGTCATCAAGTTCAAACTCAAAAATCTATGATTAAAGTATCATGTTGTAACTTATGTTTGCCTTTAATCTAAATTATCTCCAAAAAAAAACAAAAAACATTATAACATTTGCTTTAGACGGGATATTAGACTCGTGTTCAGCAATGAACAAACTCCAAACGATTCCAAAGTCAAACGTACAGGATTTTAATTAGACCACATTGATTTTTTAGAGATTGCAGTGCAGCTTTAACTTGATCATATCATGTAAGTGGCCAAAAGGAAACCTTATTCCACAGTTGAACTTCAGACTGACAAAATAATTATTGTTACTTTTACTTTTGATTAAAAGTTGTGATAACACTTTATTTTACAGTGTCCTTAAAATAAAGTGTAACCAAAGTTGTACACTGTGTTATACTCTTTTATTGAATTATTTCTCTTACCTTGTCGTGCTGTGGTCCCTCTCACAGTCAGAGTCACACTAGTGCTGTCCATGACTGACACACAGGCAAATGGAGATGAAAATGAAGAGACCTAAAACACAGAGGGAAAGAAAAAACACATGTTTCCCAATGCAAAACAAATCTAAGCTGTGTTAACAGCATCAGTTGATCTGGATTTCCTCTGTGTTGTAATACCTGACTGCAGAACTGCAGTGCACAATCTGCTCCTCCTGGTTCTTTAAGATCCCATTACATTATACGTTGCATCAACGGAAATATAAATATAACTGCCCCTGATCACAATAGAAAATGAATTCTATGTCAGATTCTTGAATGTAAAAAACGGTCTTAAGAGAGTTGAACAACCGGTTTAAACACATGCGATGAAGCTCAACTGGTTTTGTAGAGGAAGCACACGGTCACAATCACACACAAATCATGTAACGTTAGAGGAAACAGACGATCTGAACCGGCTGAAGCCGGTTACTGTCGGTGACAACAACACCCGGTCTCCGATCCGAGGGTGTTGCTCAAACACAGTAAGCTGCTTACATAGACAACATTGTTACGTTCTAACCGGTTCTAACCACGCGCCTAAAATGCTATCTAGATAGGGAGCCCAGTGAGGTTTTGAGACGCTCACTGTTTACTGCGCGAAAACGTGCAAGTTTTGCGTAAAACGAAATGTATACCGTGCATTCGGTGTCGAGTCCGGCAATTATAAAGTAATTCAAAACATAATAAAGTAACAAGTTACCTGAGTTTAAAGATAAAAATTCATCCTTTTGTACGGCTGTACTGAGAAACGTCAATCCCGCGCTGACGTGCCCATGTTATGTTTAGCGTTACATGCACGCGGATCTGAGAGCCCGGGTAATGCGACACTGTTGACTGTGTAGTAGACCATTTCTTAAAATAACTTTATCGAGGTGTCAGGGTTAAAACTATCACGTCGCTCAATTATGAGCATGTGTACTTGTTTAAACAAAAACAAAAAGATTTACACGTTAAAATAGCGTTGAGAAGGTGACTTTGTTATAGGAAATAAGAATGACGGAGGGGCTTGACGTGGACAACTGACCCCTCCTCTTTGCGTTTTCTGAACGCATATGATTGGTGGAAGAAGTGACTGACGTTTGATAGGCGAGTTTAACTCACTGACCCTTGTTGGGTGGAGTTCATCGACACAAACTGATGTTTACGATGCAGTATACAGTAAATTAATAAATTGACTTTTTTTTTATTTTTACCCTTTAGCTGAGCAGAAGTTTATTTTTTTTTATTTTTTTTTTAAATACATAATGTATAGAGTCATTACTCATTACACTGTTGTGTGTTACTGTTTTAGTATTTGTTTATATTGAGAGTAAACTCTCTGTACATTTTGTGCATTATCAAGTATGTTTATTTATACCTTGTTCAAAAAGTTTATTGTCTATTTTATAATTGTATTGCTGTTTTGCACTACTTCTGTTTCATCCAATTGGTTGCATGATCATTAAACTTGGAAACTTCGATACTTCTATCAGTCTGAACAGAAGTCAAAGGTCTTCTTAACAGGAAAGAATTTCCATATTGAGGCTAATAGATTAATTTCATGGCTGGTGAGCCGATAAATGAATGAAGCAGATAAACTTAACGACCTACTCGAATAAACAAGCCAAGTAATGTTTTTAATGACAATTTAATAGTATATGCAAGCTAAATTTAAAAGGTTAGAAAGGACAGATGAACCGTTGCTATAAAATGAGAATAACAGACACATTGATTTATCTCATGGCCTGTCTTTCAATGGTTGCATAATGAGGTTCCTCAGCAAGACAGAACATGTTGCATAACAGAGGTCAGACAGGCACACACATGTTTAAAAAAAAAAAAAAGTTTAGGGGGAAATAGTGATAGAGAGAGTAGGAAAGTTCAGAACAGCATGACCCGGATTCATGCAATGCAGAGATAAACCATATCTTCAGTCATAAATTACTTTAGCTTAGTCCTTGATTTCTTTATGACGGATGTTTGCTGCCCCCGGTAGCTCTTCCTGTTGCCTGTATGAGCCATTGAGAGGTAAAATACAATTGTTCTTTTGAAATGAAGGCTATTGCTCCCAGAATGGTGAATGCTGCATTTGTATTTGACAGTGCTTAGCACAACTGAATGGATGAGACTGCAGGATTATAAATATTTAATGAGTCAGTCTTTCTCTCTATTTACCCCGTATTCACCCACCATTTGCTGTTGTGTTGTCTGTGGATAAGATAATAGAGAGATCATGAATAAGGTGTGTGTCTCTAGAACTCCTTTTAGATGGTGAATAAAAGTACAGTGATGAAAAGTACAGTGTACAGTGAAGAAAAGTAAAGTACAGTGAAGAAAAGTAAAGTACAGTGTTAATTCCACAACCCTCCTTGTATGCTCACTATTTTTGTAAATAATAATGTTGTAAGTCACTATATTTCTTGCTTGTATTTTCAAGGAAGAAGAGGAAGCGAGAACACTGCTGATTTGTGTGCTGGTGGGTTTGTGTAATAATGAATGCTGAGTTTTGCACATAACATTTCAGGAATGCCCTGAAAAATGCTGGGAAATGTGATTAAGGGTTTTTCTAAATCTAAATCTACGTCTTTTCACACAAAACAAAGAAACGTTCATAAAACTTTGGTCATTAAGTGGTGAGACATATTTTTGGCGTCTATTCAAATAGTTGTAAAGAAATATATCTAAATGTATAATTAATTCCCTCTTTAAATTAATGCCCTCTTAATGTATTGAATTATGTTTTTATATTATTTTTTCCTATTTTAAATATGCAGTGCATGATCTGTTTCTTATTTTAGTAATTATAGGAAATTATAGGAGATTTTTCAAGGAAATAGAAATGATTTGTGTTATGTACACAGTTCAAAAGTTTGGGGTCAATAAATTGATCAACATTGACACAGTAAAGAAATCATTTATAATATTACAGGAGATTTCTATTTCACATAAATGTTTCTTTTGAACTTTCTATTCACAAAAGAAACCTGGAAAAGAAATGTTCACGCTTTCTGCAAAAATGTTAAGCAACTGTTTTCAACATTGATAATATTAAGAAAGCAGCAAATCAGAATGATTGTGACACTGAAGACTGGAGAAATGTTGCTGAAAATTCAGCTTTACATCACAGGAATAAATTACAGTATAAAAAATATATTCAAACAGAAAACAATTATTTTAAATTGTAATAATATTTGAGAATATTACTGTTTTTACTGTATTTTTAGCAAATAAATGCAGCTTTGGTGAGCAGAGGAGACTTTCGAAAATAAATCTTTCTGAACTCAAACTTTTGATAGTGTAAACCTAAGCATCTATGCATAAACATTCTTTAATCACACACATTTAATCACACAAGTGGTGGAGGTTGTGGTTTTTGTACTATGAAAAACTTTAAATCAGAGACATTTAAAAGATGTCAGATTAGCTTCCAAAGTGGGAAAAGCAGCTCCACTTAGTGGCACACACTTGTACTACACTGCAGTTAGCCTATACATCCATGCTAATGTTTACAAGATCTTTTTTCTTAGAAATGACCAGTGCCATGATTAAGGGTCATGGTTTGATGCCTTTAAACAAAAGCATGACTAATTTATTCAGTGTTCAGTGGAGTTTTATAGCTATTTGAGCTTCAGCCATCATTTGAAGCCATCCCACAAAGTAGGGGAAAACTGTTTCATCATCTACATAAGTCCTGTTAGCAGACTATTAGTTTAAAAAGTTGCTGATTCTTGACAAGGGTCTGTTGGACATGCAGACTGAGTAGTACAAAACAGGAACAAAAACCATTTTGAGTCATTCTATAAAGCTTATTTGCTCTTTTGAATATAGAGAAGATCCTCTTGAATCATCAGATTTGGATTTTCAATTCTGCAAAACTTAGTAGAAGCTGACGCAGTTAAAAGTCTTCTGGATGTTGTGACGTTATATGTGATGTAGTCCATCTCTCCATAGATGAACCAATAAAGGATCTTGCTATAGACCTCAGGTCAGGTTAGATGCCATATCGAATTTAATGCAGATGAAACCGAGACTGCATCCGAAAATCGCATACTTCCCTTCTATACACTAGGCAAAAAACAGTATGTGACGGAAGAATTATGCCTGAATTCACAGTACTCGCAAAAGAGTAGGCAAACAGTACTGGATGACCTGAGATTCTGAAGTGTGCATGGACACTTTACTATCCCATGAGGCCACGGGAGAGGATTTGTGAATGGCAGTGAAGCGACGCAACTGACGCTGGTAGGTCACATGCTATTGACAACATGGCGAATATAGTACGTCCAAATTACATTCATACTACACACACTCATACCGTTTAGAGTGTACTTTTTAGCGTTCGTGGAGTAATTACTTATCCAAAATAATTACTCAATACAGAGTATGCGATTTTGGATGCAGTCTGAGGCTGTGAGGGATGGAAGTAAATCAAGTCATTTTTACAACTCACAACTTTCAAAACTGTTTTATGGAGTTTTTGTCTACTGAAAGTTTTTTCGGAAAGACATTTCGTCAGCTGAATTTTGTACATTGTTAAACAACAGTATAATCCATTGAACGTGCTGTACTTTTATCCATCACAACCTCATTTTCATTCCTGTTAAAAATTAAATATGGCGCTACAGTTAGCTACTAAGGTCTATTAAAGCACTTCTCCAAGTGCACTACTCTCCAAAGAACTCATAATGAAATACCCAATGGGTCAAAGAGTTTGACTGTGTTTCTCTGTTTCTCTCTGTGTTTTAGGACCCTTAATCAAACTCTTATTTGTATAGATCCAGTAGATGGGCTGCCACGAATAATGTCATCGTCAATCAAAGACAGAGGCGCTGCCAGTGTGAACAACAGCATAAGGGTTTTAATGTAGATCAGATGCCATTATAATGGATCTGACATCATTCAGAGGCCATTTGCACTTCAGGGCCGCATGCGGGTTGCTTCATTTGCAAATCAGACGCTAGACATTGATGACAAGCCTTTATATGTGACCTTCACATTTCAATTATTTTGAGTGGGGCAAAGAGAGGAGGCTTCAAACAAACACGACTGCAGGTCCTCACATAGCCCCGAATAACAGAAACAAAAGCATGTCCGCCCATGCACTTTTTGTCATTGGTGAAACGCACAAATAAACATCAGGCAAATAATGATACGCAAAAAAGGCCTGATATCAGAAAATGAGATCTTATTAAATACAGTTCACGTTCATTTACATGAACGAGTGGTGTGATTAACTCTGATGCTGCCATTTGTATATTTAAGACTAACCGATGTAGATTGTTCACTGAATTAGAATTAGACTGGTATTCATGTAATTGAATAAAAAGGACAAGCTAGAGGGCTCCTTTCAATCTTAATTTTGTTCTAGAGAATAAGTTGAATGGCCAATTTATTTTTCTTAAGTTTCTTCTGTTATAAAGCACTTTTTGTTTCACCAACAGGCCAGGATTAGTCCTTAGTTCAAATAGGACATTTAAGTGTCTTTTATAAACGTGCCTTAGACAAAAAGCATTACTGGTGTGCATCTTGAGACAAAACAATGGCACTGACTAGATATATCAGTGCAAGTTGCTATCAGTTAAAACAGCTCAAACATGCATTTTAGTCTGGGACTAGCTTAAGTTTTATTCTACATTAGCAGGGCCGGCCCTGACCAGTTTGCTGCCCTGTGTAAGATTTTACCTGGTGCCCCTTGTATCGCAGCAAATGTTGTTGTATTTCAACCCTCTCGGATGAAATTGCGTTCTGGGGAAGGGGGGGTTCAAATCTCAGTACTATCGGAAGGGCACTTTATAAGCTATTAAAGGGGAAGGGTAGCCTGGCAACTCACCATTGTCAGGGCTCAATCCGAGGGCCGGGATAAACGGCTGTCTTTCAAATTCGCTCTGCATGCAATAGGACAGTTGCTAGTTGATAGATTCAACTTTTGCCGTATCTGGCCGGCAAAACTACGAACACATCTTCCTGTTTTAAGAATGACTTAAGTGCCGTTCTTTGTTCTTTTCTCAAAGAAAAGCTTAACTCCAAGTCCTCCAGAGTCACGGACAAAGCCGATTCGAAAGACCGCCGTTCGCCAGCAGCAGCTCTTCTTTGTTTTCAAGTAGCAGGGAATTCACGCGGAACCGTCGACTCACAACTCTGTCGTCATTATGTTAAGCCCGCCCACCGACTCTATACACGATGTGATTGGCCTGACTAGAGTTTGGTTTTTCCAGCTCGAAAGTCAACGGAAAGTTGCTAGACTACACTGGCTGCAAAATAAATTTTGCTGCCGCTAGTGTGCGTCTAGATTTCTAGGCTAGGGGCAGGGGCCCGAGTCCCCCGATCACCCCCCGAACCCCACTCACTACATTAAAAACAGTAAATGTGTGAACAAGTATCTGATTTCAGCGACTGCTTCAGCTACTATTTATGGAGTAGGGGCGGAGCTTCAGATTCTAGAGAGCATTTGATTGGACAGAAAATCTGATAAGAAGCTTAAGTGCAGAGTGATGTCATCAAAACCTTTGATCCATATTGGCGGAAGTGAGAGACTGTAAGTTTTGAATGCTTATACCTTCTAAATGCGAATTGTGTCATTGTTTTAGAGCACAGCTTATAGATAACCTTAAGGCTAACATATTAACATATACTAAAAGCCAAAAAACTTTTGAAAACTTGAAATTTTGATTTCATGGGGACTTTAATTTATTCCTGTGATTCAAAGCTGAATTTTCAGCATCATTACTCCAGTCGTCAGTGTCACATGATCCTTCAGAAATCATTCTAACATGATGATTTGCTGTTCAAGAAACATTTCTGATTATTATCAATGTTGAAAATAGTTGTGCTGCCACAACAGAGCAGCATTTTTTGAAATAGAAATCTTTTGTAACATTATAATTAAATGTCTTCTTTTTTAGCTGAATAATGACATTATTGTCTTTTTTAGAGCTGCTTTGCTACAGAATTGAATTCTGTCTTCATCATTGATTCTGCTGTAAAGCTGCTTTGAAACAATCTGTATTGTATAAAGCGCTATAGAAATAAAGATGACTTGACTTTTTTTAAACTTGCAAAGTTATGATGCTTACCTGATGAAAACAGTCCATCACATTGCGGTGTCAGTCTGGATTCTCGTCCCTTGTCTCTTTGAGTTGTTATGAAAAGAGCCACAGGGCTGCGTTTGGTCAGCCTCGTTGACATTCATCTTTGAAAGATCTTTGCCCAGAACTGAGCAGTGCAGTCTAACATTTACCTCTCTATGGTTTAGTTTCACACCGCAATGAATGCCGCCGGTCAAGCTGGAACACCAGGCTGATGTTTATACCTCCTCAGATCATATTATCCAAATGAGAGATCACGTCAGCCCGAGGCCTCAGGGATCAGTCTGGTGCACAGTGTTCAAATGTCAGATCTCAGTTAAACAGTTCTCATCTGGATCATCATGTGTGACGTCTGATCGATTTCAGATAGGGCACCGGGGGTGCGATCAGCTGACAAGTGTGACCTCGCAGGGTAATTGATGAATTAAAGTTGATCAGCAGGTCATCTTTGATGTGGAAACTTTTGGAAGGATTGGATTAAGTCACTGAATTGGCTGGGATTGTCTTTTAAGGCAGTCTGCGCTTATCAGCATCTCTCATTTCATCACTCTCTCATTTGATTATCTGAAAGACTGGAGGCTGAGATCATCACAACTGACGATCTGTATGTCTGTCAGTCTGTCTGTGAAACACAGAGACAGTTTAGTTATCCATTCTCACATGCAGAATGTCACTCTTCTAACTTATTATTTTATGCGAAAAATAAAAATAAAGGTTATTTATTGACATTGATGGTTCCATAAAGGACCTTTAACATCCATGCAACTTTTCCATTTCACAAAAGGTTATTTATAGTGGAAAAAGGTTCTTTAGATTTTAAAAATGTTTCTTCACACTAAGAAAAAAACTGGTTCTTTTAAGAATGTTCACTGAAAGGAGCCAAAATGGTTCTTCCATGGCATCACATGTTTTGGAACCTTCATTTTTAAGAGTGTATAAGGAGAAATATTTTAAATGATGAATGCATAATATGTTTAACAGGTTATTAAAAAAAATTCTAGGGATAAAGTATGTTTGCGATCTGTTTAAAATTAAGCTCATAGATCATAAGATCATAAAATTAAATATAAATTAAAAAAAATATATTTAAACTATTTGAACTAAATCCTAAAACCCATGACAGAACCCTTTAAGCTTCTATATGCCTTTTATTCTTGCAACTATTTGTGCATGTTGAGTAGATATACAGTGAGACCAGATGGGTTACTGAAAAAAACAGTTTTTTTGCGTGAATGAAAAAACTGTCCATATCGTGATGTTCCCAGTATGGAGCTGTTTGTTCCCAAGTGTCAAACTTTCTATTCAATAAACCCTCCATGCCCCATTACAGTCAGCTTGAGTGTTTCTCTCTGGATGCTGCACTTTATGTTTGCTGTGTTGTCCTGAAACTGAACTGCTGCCTGTGTCCTGGATGAATTATAAAGCGATTTCAGTGGGTAAAGGGAGAATAACTCCTCTACTGAGCACTTCTGCTGTCTCCTTTAGTTTCAACATTATCTAGACTGTCTGAACGCTTCAGGTCTCACACATATTCCTCTCAGAGGATTTCATAATGAGAACAGGACTCAAAGCTGGAAAAGCGCAGATGTTCGCACTCTTTCTCAGCTTTGTCATTGTGTGTCTGATCACTTTCTAACCTCAGATTTCAGAACTTTTTGTTTTAAATTAGCCTAATACTATTATTCAGCAAGAACGCATTAAATTTAAAGACTTCTATTTCAAATAAATGCTGCTCTTTTGAATTTTCTATTCATCAAAGAAAAAATGCATCACAGTTTCCAGGAAAAATATTAAGCAGCTGTTTAATTAACTGTTTTACAACATTGATAATAATAATAAATGTTTCTTGAGCAATGTAATATCAAAACATAAATGATGATGAAAATTCAGCTTTGCATCACAGGGATAAATTACATTTTAAAATATATTTAAATAGAAAACAGTTATTTTAAATTGTAATAATATTTCACAATATTACTGTTTTTACTGTATATCAAATAAATGCAGTCTGTGTGAGCATTAGAGACTTTAGACGAAAACATTAAAATCGTACCAACAGAAATATCAACATAAGTATCAGTGTAGTGATTGATTGCTGTTTGCATATGTGCTGAACAAAATATATTAGGGTTTAATTTAAATTATGGATCTGGCTGGGGATACTTATGATGAGGTCCTGCTGATTTATGCTAAATAGGATGCTGTATTTGTGTTTTATGGGACAAGAGAGCTGATGCAGTTCCAGGTCAACACAGGTTCGGTAGCAGTGAATACATAAAAGAGCAGCGCGCTTTCACTGCACACCTGCAGGAGTGCTTTGACTATAATAGACTGCCCGTCTATTTTTATTTTTAAATATACACCCTTTCAAAAGACCTAAACTCCCCCAAACTGTGCGGTCACTGTTTCCGTTATGCCTATTTTTTCATTTATAAGATACTTGTTTGATGTAGATTGAATGCTCACAACAAGAATATGATCTAGCTATGTGTCTAATAGGCCTTTTATACAAAGCCTGAAGGTGCATTTTCCTGTTTTGTGCCATGCTCGCATATGAAGTACTCTGTTTGATATCGCAAACATCCTAAGTGGAGTTAAAAACTAAGCATGATTTAAATAATATTATTTTGCATATGTTCAGGGCTGTTATGGCAACTGTCCTGAGGTGCTTGTGATTTTTAAAGGTACACTATGTAACTTTTGGCCCTCTAGTGGCTAGAAAACAAAAACAAAACTGCATGCATTTTGCGGAAGAACATTGTTTTGGTTGTTCTATGGCTCTGTGTGGAATATATCACCCCTCACAACTGTTAGAGAGCTACATATGGCAGTTTATCTGTCCAATAAAGTATATTACCCACCTGTTGAATAATGAAAATGCAATCTCTGCATCGCTTTTACAACATTTCACCTTAGTTCTCACCATCTCAGAAAAGCCAAGCCAATGCAACCAGAGCAACTTTTCTGTATGTGTGACTAGCCACACACAGGCGAGTGAGGCATTTACACAATTTCCCGCGAAAACCACAATATGCCGACAGGTCTAAAAAAATAAAATAGGCTTAAAACAGGCTTACAACAGTGAATCAGGGTCATTTTGAGCAAAAAAACTAAAAAAACAAAACTAAATAGTGTACCTTTAAGGCAGTTTGTTCTTAATAGGCTATCTAATCTTTCATTAAAACTTACAGAAATTATCTTTCATTGAATGTTTTTTAACACATATGAGTAGGTGTGCAATTTTGTATTCCACAATCATTTAACTCGTAATTTCTGTGCCAGGAGTGTTATATTGTTTCATTGACTGTGACATATCTGCTGTGCTGTGTGTATGCTGACAGCGCTTTGGGGAAGCTGTCACGCGACATATTTACAATGCAACCTCCCACCCTCGGAACACCGGCAATATTGGATACAAATTCAGAAATATATCTCATTTTATGATGCGTGGGTTCAAAAAAGATCAGAGAAACTAACCCTCAAAGTCTTCGCGTGCGCCGTTGCTGGCCTCCGCGTCCTTTGTTTCTGAATGCAAATGCCTTTGATTAAAGCCAGACAACCCATACGAGCTCTACTCAATTAGTACATCAGCTAATATGTACAAGGTACTTTGCACCCTGCATCTAATTCTCCCTGTTTATCGTGTCTACATATGCGCAGCTATGACTCGAAAATCTTCACTTTTGACTGAATAAATTATAAACAGGGGTTTTGGCTTTAGAGTCAAGATGTCTCTATAATTCATTGCATTCGAGCTTCACAGCTGAATAGATACAAGCATGATAGATAGGGATGTGGAATTTTTCCTAAGCGTGCCAAAGGTCTGGATTTCCCAGGGGAGGGGGAGAGATGATAATAAATATGATAAATTCTGGGATATTACTTGGTTCGTGTTGCAGTTTGGAACATTAAACAACAGTGCATGTTTGTATCCATTAGTATATGCTGACAAATATTCAGACAGGGCTATGCAATTATCACTTATTTATTCATGAGACTCATTATGCTATATTTAATTAAAAGACATGTATCAATGCTTTTCAGAGCCAGTCTGACAGTATCATATAGCTCAGTCAGATATCTCATAATATGTCAAGTGCAAAGCAGGAAGTTAAAAGTGGTAAACTGAATTCAAATACAATTCAACCAGACATTTACAAAGGCCATGTTACATAACACCCACACCTTTTAATTGCAGATCTAGGCTACTGTATGTGATAAACGCAACAAACTAATTTGATTCAATACAAATCATCTTGAAACACTGGAAACGTGAGAAAATGAAAGACAGACTTTAATAGTGATGCATGCCTATATGAACACAAAAAGATAGTTAATGATAATAAAGCAGATGTTTTGTTACTACTAAATCAAGCCCAAAACAACAATGCAACTTTTAAAGTACAGATAAATGCCTAAAACAATGTATGATTTAAGTTATTATAGGTATAAAAATTATGACTCTAAAACCAATAATACCTGTAGCTTAAAAAAAAAAAAAAAAAAGGGTTTTATTTTTTTTAAACCAATGTCAATCATTACTGAAATTCTATTATTTTGGCAGATATAGAGGACTGAAATGTACATTTTTGAGCGTTACACTTCTACCTGTACACTAAAAATTTAAAGCCACATTACTGATCCTTCTCCAGCCACTGCTTCCTCTGCCTGGTTTTGACAGGCTAAAATGTGGCCCATTCCTTGTTCTGCTTGAGTGGATGATAAATCAAAGCCTCTTTTAACATTCTGCAGCTCCGAAAAAACTCCAACCGCCCCATGATGATCCCGTTACCACAGCAACTACAGCATCCCAGGTGCATCCTTCTGCTGAAACTCAGAGCACCTGTACCAAACATTAGTTTGCAGTTTCACAGTTCCCTCATGACACATACGATCCATGAATGAAGTGGGTTGTCTGAGAGTTGCACAACATTCTGTCTGATTTCAAGTGAAAGGAGACTTTTATTCAAATATTGTATGATAATAGGCATTATTCAGATATAATTAACAATAAATTAAATGAATAATATTGCAAGATCTTGCAGGGATTTAACTAGATTTGGCATTATACCGTTTCTTGTTGCTATATTGGACTGACAGATTTCATATGACTGGAAGGCAACACACGCACAGACATTGCGTTTTCCTGTTTTATGTGGACTTTCCAAAGACACAATGATTTTTATATTGTACAAACTGTATATTATATCCCCTACTAACCCTACCCATCACAGAAAACATTCTGCAATTTTACATTTTTAAAAAACATAACTTAGTATTATTTATAAGCTGTTTTCCTCATGGGGACCAAAAAATTTCTCCACAAGGACAGATTTCAGATATTGCCATCTTTGTGGGGACATTTTGTCTCCATAACGTTTAGGGTTTACCATAGGGTTAATATTTAAAGTTTATATTAAAAAAAAGTACATTTTATCTCTTTATTTGAATGTGTTTGATTTTAACACAAAACGCTGCTAGAGAAAACAAGCATTTGAAGTTGGACTTTTGACTCAAAATTTGAAAGCCCATGTGACAACTTGCCCCGATATCCTGCTTAATGTAACGCAAGTTACGCAACACATTTAACTCCTGGATTGGAAAGTGATAAATTATATATAAATAAGTATATATATATATGCACCGATATAAATGCACCTTTAATACTATACACAGGCTGGAGTGGAAGATTAGATTATTTAATTTAAGTGGGGGTGGTGGGGGTCTCATTATGGTTTCACATTAGGCGTGACGTAAGCAACCACGAACTCACGAGCTCAGACCCTGTGTGTCCCGCGCGCTCAAAACAGACGCAGCGCGCACTCCGAGCTGCAGCACGCGGAACGGAGCTTGTCTCTGCCTCTCGAGTCTGCAAAACAAGACAAAGACCTTTCCGGATAAGATTAACAGCAGACAACATCTGTGTGCATCATGAAGTTTGCGGCTTTGGTCTGCTTGGTTGTTTTCCTCGCTGCGGGTAAGTGAAATTCTCATAAAGAATCATTGCATAAATCATTTCAGCACCATGGTCAGCGACACGACAGTTATGCTGCAGAAACAAATAGTACAACACAATGGGAATTTTCGTTTTTTTGCACAAGTAAAACGTATGGATAATTGGTGATATCGAGATGAATAAGCTTAAAAACATTTTGCATTACGATTTGCACAAATATGATACAAGGCTTTTACTATCCCAGATGGAGATTCCATACCAGTTGAGCAGGACAGCCGAAGAGAGGATCTGGTATGCTGTAGCTTCTGTTTATGAGAATAAAAACAATTAAAAAAAAACCTAAAGCATTTATTTCTCTACTCGTTTTATTTATGTACACACTTTCATTTCAGCTTACCCGGTGTTTAGTTCAGATCCTTTCAAAGGTGCTCTACAAGACTGATGATAATCCAGTGCATCCAGAATGCAAAAACATCCTTACACCAGGTACGTTGTTACTTTGCACTGTTCGTATTGTGTTGCTTCAATGTGTTTTTGAGGTAAAAGAACATTGATTTATTATTGGATTAACTCAAAGGTGACTTCTTATGAAAGGTTATTCTAGCATTGCACTATTTGCAGAGTGAACTTACATATACATTCATTTAAAATGACATATAACGTGAAAACAGTCAGACTACATTATCGTCATAAATTCTAATCTCAGTACATTGTGTTTGGTGGAGGAGACAGTTATGGGTCAGTGGTTTCATTCTAAGACTGGAATAATAATTGGACGTATTCATGCAGTGCATAAGCAATGGTGTGGAAATGAGTTACGAGTCATTTGCATTTGTGTTTTGTGCCCATTTTTATGTCTCCCTGAATTCAGGATCAGGTCATTCCACAGTTGTGAAAAATCAGAAAGATGTTTTACACCTGGCTCAAGAGGAGCTGAAAAAACCAAGAGGAGAGTCTAAAGTCAAGGAGGAGGAACTCATTGAGGATCTTCTCAAAGCTGACAAACGCGAAGAGCTGGATGACGAACGGAGCCAGGAAGAGTTTCCAAATTTTATGAAAAGAAGATTAAAAGACAGGCGTGAGGAAATGGATGATGAACGGAGTCAGGAAGAATTTCCAAGTTTTATTAAAAGAAAAATCAAAGAAAAACGTGAGGAACTAGATGGGGAACGGAGCCAGGAAGAGTTCCCTAGTTTTATGAAGAGAAGAATCAAAGAAAAACGTGAGGAACAGGATGATGAACGGAGCCAGGAAGAGTTCCCCAGTTTTATGAAGAGAAGAATCAAAGAAAAACGTGAGGAACAGGATGATGAACGGAGCCAGGAAGAGTTCCCCAGTTTTATGAAGAGAAGAACCAAAGAAAAACGTGAGGAACAGGATGATGAACGGAGCCAGGAAGAGTTTCCTAGTTTTATGAAGAGAAGAATCAAAGAAAAACGTGAGGAACAGGATGATGAACGGAGCCAGGAAGATTTCCCAAGTTTCTATAAAAGAGGCTACAAGCATAAAAGAGAAGATTATGATGATGAGAGAAGCCAAGAGGAATTTCCTCAGAAAAGACATTTTTCCATCCTTTACAAGCGTGATAACCCCGATGAGGAGCGCAGCCAGGAGGAATTCCCTCCATACGAGTATAAAAGGAGTCATCTTCTGGCCAGCAGAGAAAAACGTGAAGAACCAGACTATGATAGAAGCCAAGAAGACTTTCCAAGTTACACCCACAAAAGAAACTACGGGGATGGAGAAGAAGAGGACGAGGAGAGTGAGGAGAGAGAAAAGCGGATCTGGAAGCCATCACATAGATACCACCACAAGAAAAAGCACCACAAACGCAGTGAGAATGAGGGTTTTGAAGAACCAGACTATGACAGAAGTCAAGAAGACTTCCCAAGCTACACCCACAAAAGAAACTACGGGGATGGAGAAGAAGAGGACGAGGAGAGTGAGGAGAGAGAAAAGCGGATCTGGAAGCCATCACATAGATACCACCACAAGAAAAAGCACCACAAACGCAGTGAGAATGAGGGTTTTGAAGAACCAGACTATGACAGAAGTCAAGAAGAATTCCCAAGCTACACCCACAAAAGGAGCTATGGAAATGGCAGGCACCAAAAACAAATTGAGGATTTGCTGAATGAGCAATCTGAGGACATGAACTCTCAGGAAAAGAGGTCTGAGGAATCCGAAGAGGTATACGAGGATATTGCAAAACGATACTGGAAACCCACTCATAGATACCACCATAAGAAGCATAACCACAAGCGTGGCGACTCCATAGAGCTCGAGAATGAAGATGAACCCATCTCAGAGAAGACTCACAGTCTCCATGAGTCAATAGACAAGGCCATCAAGCTCCGTTCACCTGAAGAGGAGGAAAAGGAAATTGTCCATGAGCTTAACGAAAATGAGCTGAAGAAAGGACACAAGAGTTCGGCAGAGGAGAAGCAGGACAGGGAGGCTGCGTTGAGGTACCTAACAAAGAAAAAGAATGAGTTAGAGGAACGTCTACTTAACAAAGGCGATGTCTATGAGAAACG
Source organism: Abramis brama (assembly GCF_963993115.1). Taxonomy (NCBI): domain Eukaryota; kingdom Metazoa; phylum Chordata; class Actinopteri; order Cypriniformes; family Leuciscidae; genus Abramis; species Abramis brama. Next base: position 30,828,630 of record NC_139980.1, read on the forward strand.
CTCCCCATGGATTTACAGAGGATACTACCATCCAGCCTGGTATAAAAGAAGCCACAAGGTGGGTGAAAGCACTGAACACCCCAACCTCAAACTAGAAGAGGTCGCCGAGACCCTCCGGTACAAAAGGGGCCTGCCTTCTCAGGAGTCGTTACCTGGGGAAGAAAAGGATGTCTCCCAACAGAAGCTTTTCACACCAAAGGAGGTATGGTATTTTCATCCAACAGACAGTGCATGTATTACCAGGATTGCCCACCGAGAGTTACCAAAGGTTACTTGTCTTGTCAAGGTTGATAGTTGACCCTTAACAGTACGCTCTTAGAAAAAAGGTGCATACATTTTATCTTTAGGGGTACAACAGCATGTCACTAGGGGGCAGTACCCTCAAAGGGACATCTTCATACCTTATTTATCCCAGAAAAGGTTCACAGTACACTAAAAGGAGAATAAGGGGGTTTATAAGGAACCTTAAAGGATTGTGTAAAGTGCTTCATATATAGAACTTTTAGGGGTTCCCATCATGGGATCATTTTATGAATTTAGTTCTAATTCATTTTTAAGATTGATTCATTTTTTTGGATTAAACAGCTGGTAAACATACTTTATCACTAGAAAATTTTAAATAACCCATTAAATATGAAAGTATTATGCAACAGACATTTATCCTGCTTTAGATACTTTTTGACATAAAGGGATCTTCAAAACTGAGTCAAGAACCCTAGGGTTCTATATAGAAAAACATTGAACTTCTCTCTAAGAGTGTAGTACCTTAACTCTAATATGCACCTTTTAGGAATAGATACAAGTAAAAAGTTGTCCCTTTATGGTTACTGCCCCATTGACAAGCTGTTCTACCCCTAAAGATACATTTTTGCACTTTTTTTTTCCTGACAATGGACACATTTTGGGTGTCTTCCTACTAAGAAAGATATCCAAAATGTGTACTGCTGGTGAACCTTTGGGAAATGGTTTGGGAAGTTTAACAAATGGCTCCACTGAGCCCTAAATCCTACATTCCAAGTACAAACGGGAATAGAAACCATGGACTGACCTGAGATGTTTATGAATAGACAGGGATGCATTGCAAGCAAACAATGACATTAATGCAATCAAACGTTGCTCCATGGAAAAACAAGCTCTTGAAAAACAAGGCCAGTTTTTCTGCTTGAAGTAGCTTATCTGTATCTCTGCTTGCTGGACTTGGGCAAGTTGAGTTACTAAGAAAGGACGTGGGTAGACTGTAACCCTTTCTCAGTTTTTATTACATGCAACTCCAACTGCACCAAAAAGTGGTAATTACCTCCCAGCAAAAATGCATCTCTGGTGACTACTTGTGTCAAATGTTCTCCTATTACAAGGACATTTGAGTTATCTGATATGACTCCAAGCTATGCAGTAACATTACTTTTAGTTGAGGGTGTAGAGGGATAGCTAGACTCTGTATGCTCAGAGAGAGAGCATGCTAAGAGCATCATTCCTCATCATGACAGGGGTATTACATAACTAAAGGTACTTTCTTTTAACTTTTCTACTGAGACTGTGGAAATAGGATACTTCATTGACTAGAGCAGGGGTGTCCAATCCTGCTGGAGGGCCAATGTCCTGCAGAGTTTAGCTACCCCATTTAAACACACCTGAGCCAGTTATTTAAGGTCTTACTAGAAACTTCCAGGCAGGTGTGTTGAGGCAAGTTGTAGCTATACTTTGCAGGACAGTGATAGCAGAGTTTGAGAACAACCCTGGACTAGAGCAACGAATTGTCTTTCGTTCATAAAAAAATATAGCCTGGCTATCACCAGACCAAGCTCAATCTTTTAAGACTGAACATTGTTCTGGAGAGTCTGCTATGTATTTTCTACTGCACAAGAGGCGTAATCAACGGGCATAGTTCAAATGACTCTGTACGCAATTGGATAGTCCTTCAACCAATCAGACCAACGATCTGGGTGACGTACTTTGCAGAGCAACGCGAAAACTCCAGGCAGGAAATGTGTAACCAAACGTGTTGATCAGCGGTTTGCAGAAGCAGCAATGGAATCGAGCGATTTTTGCATGTTATGCAAAAAAAACAACATTAAAGTTAGTGGTATTTACACCCACTAGAGCGATTTGTTTGCTAAAAAGAAGCCATTGAGCATCATCGAGAGGTTAAAAGGAATTGGACAGAGCTGTAACGGCTCTGGAATTGGATTGGATTAAACCCGCCAATAGCGCGCCAAGTGGATAAGCCAGTTTGTGATTGGTTCCTGCAAATTTGTAAAGGAAGCAGCAGAGATAAATGTACAGGTTTCCAGCCTGAGCTGCAGGACGAAATCAAATCGCGGCAGATCAGGCTGGGTTTACCCAGTCTAAAAAAAACAACAACCTTTGCAAATACAAAATGATTATAAACAGATTGCAAACACACACAAAAAAAAACATGGGGACTGATTAAGGCAATGGTTTTTAAGCATCAATTAAGAGTCAGAAGTATTACATTTAATTCCTGCTCTTTTCTTTCATCAGTTAACCGAACTTGAGAAACTGGCCTCTGTGGATCAACAGATGAAAGAGACAACTTAACCATTCCAAGAACCAGCTGAAACATCATCTTCCTCTGCTGCCTGATTTGACTTTCCATCAGCTTTATGTGTGCTCACTTGGGCTGCTTTAGATGAATGCATTATATGTTGTACCCATTTACAACTGCATAAGACTTTTGTTATTGGTGTAAGTCGGTGTATATTTAATGTGAGAGTCTGAGAAACATTAGTCTATAAAAAGCAAAACTAGCTCGAAAATGTCATGTGAATTATTTTTCTCTTTATTACATAATCTAAAATAACAAAGACAAATGCCCATGTACTATTGGACTGCATTTAAGAGCATGCTACGTGAAAGATGCTGTACGTGTTTAAAAATTCCTGTTGTTCTTTATGGCCTTCAATAGAACCCCTGCATTGTTTGCATTTAATAAAATGTGTAATTATGGGACCAAAGCTGATGGATGCAGTTATCATTTGTGTTTTGATGCTGAAAGCCTTTTGAACATTATTAAAAACCGATAAATATACAGTTTCCCTTAGCGATGAACGATTGACTAAGCTTTATTTTGTGAGCAAAACTTGGTTATTCGCCAAGTGCAGAGGATGGCGTCTTTTACAAAAGTAAATGCATCTTTTACATCCCCCACATCTTGCTAAAAAAAATAATAAATAACGATGAAGGGAACATTCTGAAGCTCTTAAATGCAAATCTTGTCAAAAAAAGAAAGAAAAGAAAAGTAGACTTTGAATAATAAAGTCATGCAACCATACAGAGAATAAAGCACTGCCTGAATGTGTGAGTCAACACTTATTTGGTTTCTTCTCACTTAAGCAAGTTAAACTAAACTAATTGCCTTGGCAGAGCCGTCACAAGATGAACTAATCTCATCCAGCTTCAGCCTCTTGGCGGCAGGCTCCTCTGATTTGTGCTGATTCCTAGCTTTGGCAGCGTCTGTAGCGACCGTGGTTCCAGACAGCAGATACCCTCCACCTCCACTCATGAGCAGCATTGGATGAGTCCGGTTGGGCAACACCTGGAACAATGATACAGAAGTGAAGAAGTCATCAAAGTCTTTCTAGGGGTGGGCGGTATGACCACAATCTTATTTCACAGTCTTCTTATATAATAGTAATTGTATAACAATGTAGCTATTTTTGCTGGAAATGCAACACATTTTTTTTTTACATAAACCATGGTAATGGCAATTTTGGGAAAATCCAGAGATTTAAATGCATCACAAATGTTGATTTTTTTTTTTTTATATATACATGGAATTTGATAGATGTACACTACCATTCAAAAGTTTGGGGTTTGTAAGACTTGTTATTGTCAAATACAGTAATATTGTGATATATTGTTACAATTTAAAGTAAGTCTTCTATTTGAATATATTTTAAGATGTAATTTATTACTGTGGTCAAAGCTGAATTTTCAGCATCATTACTGCAGTCTTCAGTGTCACATGATCCTTCAGAAATCATTCTAAAATGATTATTTGATGCTCAAGAAAGATTTCTGTTTATTATCAATTTTGAAAACAAGCTGCTTTTTTTAAAAAAATTGTGGAAAATGTAATGCATTGCATTCAGGATTAATAAGTTGAAATATTTATTTGAAATAGAAACTTTGAAACAGTGTAAATGTCTTTAATGTCACTTTTGATCAATTTAAATGCATCCTTGATGAATAAAAGTAATAATTTCTTTTTTTTAAAAACTGAACAAAATCGGTAACACTTGGTCTCAGTCTCATTTGTTAACATTAGTTAATGTATTAACTAACATGAACTAACAATAAGCAACAGTATTTATTAATCTTTGTTAATGTTAGTTAATAAAAATCCAGCTGTTCATTGTTTGTTCATGTTAGTTCACAGTGTAAAAAATCAAACTGACCCCAAACTTTTGAACAGTAGTGTATAAATCAAAGCCTGGCATTAGAGCAAAATCAACTGTGTAAAATAAATATTCTTCATTGAGATGAAGAATTACCTGGTAATGCCTGAGCCAGGAATCTGTTAATCTGAGACTGATTGCTCCTCCTTGTTCCCTGAGCTTTGTGTAGCACTCAATCAGCGGCTGTCCGGAAGAGATCAAAGAGTAAATATTACTGGAAGCAGTTATCAAAACACTCCACTCAAATTGAATATGCAAATCTTTTTAAAGCAATGTTATACCCTGATTTACAACGGAACTGAATCAACACTGAACTGACTTCAGCTAAACAAGAGCCGAAATGCACTGTTAAAGCTGCTTTGAAACATCTGTATTATATAAAGCACTATATAAAAAATGGGACTTGACTTGATTACATGGTATTTTTTAGGCCTTTGGAGAGCCAGGCAATAATCGGAAATAAAAGTTGACATTTTAGTGCCATGTCAGCATTCAAAGCTATTTTCATGGCAAAAATTCTATTACAAAAATACAAATATCATATAAATACAATAAAAACCAAACAAACAAAACAGCAAATCATATTATACAAGATTTTTAAAATTAACATATTATTAAAAAATCTAAAATCTTTTCAGGCATAATCTTACTAAATAAGTCCTTAAGTGAGGTAACTTCATAAAAGAGCATTCTGCTTGTATTAAAGGATTAGTTCACCTCAAAATGAAAGTTCCTGATAATGTACTCACCCCAATGCCATCCAAGATGTTCATGTCTTTCTTTCTTCAGTGGAAAAGAAATTACGTTTTTTGAGGAAAACATTTCAGGATTTTTCTCCACACAATTGGCTTCAACGCCAACCAGAATTTTGAAGTTCAAATCAATGCCGTTTCAAAGGGCTCTGCACGATCCCAGCTGAAGAATGGGGTCTTATCTGGCGAAACGATTGGTCATTTTCTAAAAATAAAAATGTATATACTTTTTAACCACAATTGTTCGTCTTGTGCTGGCCACGCATTGCGTCATCACGTTGGAAAGGTTACGCGTCACGTCATCTATCCAAGTTATTTGTCTGTGTACTCTGGTTCAAAAAGGTAGGGAAAGGTGAAAAATTCAACATTTAAGTATATATATATTAAAAAAAAGTATATAAATGTTTCTTCTTTTTTTTTAGAAAATGACCGATCGTTTCGCCAGATAAGACCCTTTTCATTTTGAGGTGAACTAATCCTTTAAGTCCAGGACAATCTACATGACGATTAGTAGGCGATTATAAAATCTTCATTTTTGGGGGAACTGCCTCTTTAAAACTCGTCAAATCAATCGCTTTACCTCTCTGTACTGGCAGTACACTACGAACGGCCGTGATGGTGCTAGGAACTTCAGCAGACCCATTAACACGGGACAGGGGTGGAACCGACAAGCAATCACCAACCTGAAACAAACATTCAAATCAGCTTCACCCAGTATCAAGAAGGCGAATCACTGGAAGACTGCATACAAATCAGCTTAAGATCAATAAAAAATATGACATGACAAGACCCATCAATATTACAATACATCAAATGCACAGTCAACTACCAGGACATATAAAATGTTAGTTGGTTTTAAATGCATTTAGGGCTGGACAATAAAGTTAAAACACACACCCATCTGCATTTCTCCCCTCTAACAGAGCAGCAGCGGAGGCCAACTTCTTCCTCTTCTCCTCCATCTTCACCTTTTTCTCTTGAGCCTGTAAGGTTAGAACGGTGAATTCAATTAAGTATTTGACTTATACTGAGATTTTAGGAAAACTCTTAAAGGACACTTCTACCAGCCTGACTAGTTAAAGAACATTGTTCAACTCTTTTTTTTTTTTTGGTGCTTTTTTTCTGTTTTCTTCACACATTTCATTTCACACATTTCACCTCAAGCTGCTCTTCATTTAAACTTTTGTCTCCTTGGTAACCAAGTAGACCTTTGAAAACACTTCACTGAGGGCAAAACAATACACTTTTAAACAGTTTGATTAGCTTTTGTTTAATTTTTATAATTATTTACATTTTATTCATATTTTAAAATGGACTAAATACAGCACATTTTTAAATAGTTTGTGGATATTTTGCTTTTTTTTTAAATGATCAGATACATAGATTAGATAGATTAGATAGATAGATAGATAGATAGATAGATAGATAGATAGATAGATTATATTCATATTTTAAAATGGAAAAGTTTGGTTGTGGACAAAGTATAAATAGTTTTAAATAGTTTGTGTTTATTGATATTTTTGTTTAAATTACTTTTTGAACAAAATAATAATTGATATTCGATTATTCAATACATATAATATTTAAAAATGGCGAGGTTTGGTCTTGGACTTTTTTGTGTTTTTAGCTTTTTGTTTAAATGATCTCCAAGTAATAATTAATATGTATAATAATTTAAATGATATTCATAATTTAGAATTGAAAGTTATATATAGAAGCGATATATGAATGTTAAACTCTCTTACCCTCTGTTCTCGCAGTCTTTCTCTCTCCGCTCTCCTCACTTCTTCTTGCGGGTCGACGCTGACCTCCATACTCTTAGGTTCTGATTTCTTCTCCTCAGACACACCTGAGGTTTCCTGAGAAGAGTCAGATCCACCGATCCTGCTGCCATTGGCCTGAGAATCTGCGTCCTTCTCCGTCAAATCCAGGGTTCCCGCCAGCAGAGCGTTGACTTTGCATAAAGGGAAATCATGCAGCGTCTCGTGGAAGTGTGACGGGAAGCCGAAGCTCTCCATGCCGGCTCTCGTTGGCCCTCCACCGGGATACATCTGAATGACTGAGCCAAAACCTGAGGAAGAAAACATTTATATCATCAGCATAGTGTAACAGTGCTCAGCTGATATAGGTTTTTCAATAGATCTATTGTATGAAAATAAAACAGTGAAAAGTAAAGTGTGATTACCTCCCATTCTCTCCATCACTGAGCCCAACACAAGACCAGCACAGGTCTCAAACACGATGATTTTACTGCCAGCGTGGATGTTACCCAGAGTCAATATCTGAGCCAATGTGTCATACCGCAGGTGACTAAAAGAGTGGAAAAAATACTATAAATGCTTATGAAACATTCAAATCCTAATATGTACTAGTGCAGGGTTTCTCAAACTGGGGTTCAAGCTATTAATTAAATCATAAAAATGTAAAATAAGCAATCAAAATAAAACACTCACACATATTTTACCCGTTTACTTGAAATGAAACAAGGCATTTATTCACAAACAAACTTTTATGTTAGATGCAATTAATCACGATTAATCGATTTGACAGCACTAAAAAAAAAACTAATGAAAATGAAAAAAGCATATAATAAAATTGAAAATAAAGAATAAAAGCCAATTCAAAATATTACTATTTAAAGGTGCTCTTAGCGATGTCACACGTTTTTTTAGGCCGAAACATTTTTCACAATCACAAGTGATTTATTTGACATTTTCAGGTACAGCGGTTAGTTCGAAATAAAAGTTAGTTTAACAGTGGAAATTGAGTCTCACATTATTTAATTTTATTCACACACAAAACATTAATGGTGAACATTTTTGACTTTATAAAATGATTCTCAAGTCTTGGCGATCGGCCCCTATTAAACAATAAAGAAAGTAAGACATCTTTTTCATATACATAGTTAGGTAGCCTACTATTCTTTTAGCAGAAATTATCATTATAATCAACTTAATTATTTCCTTGATTTTGTATCACGATAGTCCCTAAATGCATGTAAATGCAGGATATGGGATTCACTTTGAAAAAGTGTGAGTAAATGATGACTGTTTTCATTTTTGAGTGAACTAGTCTTCCTAGATCCCATACCATATTTTTCCTGGTTCTCTGCCGTGGTACATCATGGCGAGGAGTCGAGCGGAGGGTTTCAGGACTGTTATGTCACTCTCGTACCTGTGAGCAGAAAGGCAAAGTACATGTTAATAGTTAGATTTTTCGAGTGATTGATACAATAGGAATTAAAAATGTTTATCAACTGTTTGAACTCACTTTTTCTTTTTCTTCTTGATGTATTTCGCTTGAGCAAATTCAGTTTTGTCCTTGAATGTTGTACTGTTGTCTATGAGCTGCTGAACAATCTCCTTAAATGCCCATGAAAGGACATGTGAGAAAAATGTCTTTGTTACCAAATATGAAAACCTAAATACCTTCTATACAGGTATGAATAACACCATTCTGCATTCACACTGCAAACATCCATGAAAGCTTTTATCTTATCCATGCTAGCAAATAATCACGGCCACCCAACGTAAATTAGAAAATAATTTTAGTACAGCCATTCAAAACCCGAGGGTCAACCATAGTAAAGCAATCACCAACAGAATCATTTTGGCCGGGGATTCATGTAAACACAGATATCGGATACCAGTCATGTCTAATGTGAATGTAAACAGGTGGGGGGGGGGGGGGGGGAATCTGATAAGTGATAAGATAAGACTTTTCAGTTTTATCGACATTGCCATCTTGGATATTATATTAGTCACTGTCGCTATGATTACTGGTGAGAGAATACAGGTTTGATTCCCCATACAGACAGTATTTAAGACGTCACTATAAGTTGCTGTTTGAATGGAACATTTCAAGACTCACACCGAAGTAAATGCGGTTGTAAAATTAGCCTTTACTCGGGTACATACCTGTCCCTTTAACCCCTGCTCTTTCAGTGTTTCAATATCATCCCTGGTCAGTTTTTGAGATCTGCCATCATCCACTATATGTCTGTTATCCTGGCCTGCTTCTTTAGAATCTATGACAGCGGAAAAGAGAAACAAATTCACCTCGTCCAGGAGAAAATAAACGAATACACAAATAACAACACAAATCTGTAATATCATTACCTAAAGAGTCTCCTGCACGTTTTAATGCCTTGGGTTTGAGCGTACCGCCGGCTTCGATTTCAAACATGGTCCCGTACAGCTGCCCAACCACATTGTCCAAGAAGAACCACTGCTTCTCAAAGATCAGTTTCCTAAAACACACAATACACAGAATGTCAAATCAAAACAAGTGAGGCAAGCAACAAGCCATTAAAGAGAGGGTAGGCGATTTGTTCCAGTAACATTTTTGTTATGCTGGTTGAAAGTCTCTTCTATCTTGATAGCGATCACTAAGTTAAGTGGTCTAAATGTATATAGTCTGTGGAAGGCGTAGGACCATAAAATACAACCTGCCTGTCAACGTATGTTTTTTCATTCCTCCACGCAACTGTTCGCGCAGACATCGCATGTCATCAGCGCGCTTCATGCTATGCAGTTGTCAGTCACCGAGAACATAAACAAAAACCTTTTACAGTTCCTCCTGAACCAAACAACAAGCATATGCTGCGTTCACGTTATAACTATTGTGATTTGGAAGATATGGAAACCCGTGACATTATACTCGAAGCGCTTTGTGACTCTATGCCTTTCAATGGCAACACTATCAATGCCGAAATGAATCTGCAGCAGTCAGGTGATACAGGTCAGAGCTCTTTAAGTTGATTATTACTGTAATGGTATGTGCTTTGAAACATGAGGTAGTTTAGTTTGCTCCCCGATGTATGCGTTTGTATGTGTTTTGAAGGAGGCATGACTTTGTAGATGCTCTGAAGGGATGGTGGGATCTCATGGTTTCAAAGCTAGCATGCTATTGCTAGCCGCTCCGAAAATTGCCTACCCTACCTTTAAAATCTACATGAGACGGAAGTTGTGATAGTACTTCCTTCCTTATTGTGATGAGTGAAAGCTTTCCTGGACAAGAAAAAATGTAGGGCAGGACTTGAGATTTGCTATTTGAGGATCTCATGTGAGTGACAGGTTGCCATAATATTCCATAAAAATTATACTTTATACTATCAATTGTCAGATTTACAACAGATAAGATTATTAGCTCATTTTTTATATGATATGGCTTTAAAGATAAGCAGTGGTCTTCACAAGTCTAAGACCACTAACGTTAATGAAAAACGCAACAACAACAAAATCTTTTACAATAATTTAAGTGCAAAGATGAATTTAAAAACTGACATGAAGTCTAAGTTTATGTCATGTTTACCTTTTGCAGATTATTACACCGAAATAGCGCAGAAAGCAATACATGTCTGATAACTGTAATATTTTAACTTTTCTTTGGTGTGCACTGCAGGTTTAATTCGTTTTTTAATCCCATCGATTTTCAATGTGGTTTCAAGGTGGTGTATACAAAACCTCAAGCCATTGAACCTGCAAGACTTATAACTTATAAGAAAGATGACATTTAATAAAAAGTTGTTAAACTCACTTTTTATTTTCGACCTGCACTGACTTGAAGACATCTCCTCTTTTCAGCACTACATAATCTCCGTAGTTTATAGTGCTCTCAGCATCACTGTCATTTACACACTCCGCCATTTACTGTGATCAGCGTGGACAAAGATCGCCGGGAGAATGTTTAAAAACTAGTTTACACTTCAACAAACTCGACGCAAAAGTGGCAGCTTCTGTCTGAAAACAACAGTAATTACACACAAGCTTTGCTCCCTAGTTTCCCCACGTGTGTTGTGTTCTGTCACTTCCTGTTCTGAGAGGCCAGTTAATCGAGTGCTGATTTCGAGAGCCGCAGTCTGTCAGGAACACTACTAAGTCACAGATCAGAACGATTTAGTCACTTAAAAATAAACGTGTACATTTAATATATATCCTAATTTTTAAGTGACCAAACCTCACATTAGGTTTATACTAATAAAAACTACATAAAAAAATATATTTGTGTGTATTATTATCTTAAGTGTGTATATTTAGGATTTGTGTTTAGATGTTTTGTACAGCACTTTGGTCAGACTTGTGGCTGTTTTTAAATGTGTATTATAAATTAATTAATCTTGAAACTTGAAAAACTGCCTAAACATAATTAAGCTACCATGGTTGTCTGACACGTACAATGACTATATCATTGTACTTTATAAGTTTGTTTTATGCGCTATTATGGTTATCATTACTAAAATACCAATATTTCTAACATAATAGTGCATGTACTGTATATAAACTAAAGGCTAATTTTACATCTAATTTATAAAAAATACCCCATATTCAGCAGGTTAGTTTTTACAAACATTCGTAAAACAGCTGTTAAGTACATTCCATTTCAAGTATGATAAATGATCAGTGCTTGATTATGAAATCCAGACAACATGGATTTCATAATGGAAGTGAATATTTAATTTTCCAGCCAACATAATGAAAACAAATTAACTTTTTTTTCAGAAAACAAGCCAAAAGCACTGAGACATTTTGGTGATGCGCAGTGCTGGGGGTAACTCATTACAAGTAACTTGAGTAATGTAATCAGATTACTTTTTTCAAGTAACTAGTAAAGTAACGCATTACATTTTCAATTTACAACAAAATATCTAAGTTACCTTTTCAAATAAGTAACGCTAGTTACTTTTTCACATTTATTGACCGACAGATCTCCTGTCCCCATGTTGAGAGAAATAAAGTGAGGTGTTCTGTGCGCTGTGTAAACATGATGGTTATTGTAGTTGTAGACTAAATCTCACTTGCACGCAAACATTCAGTATTCCTCAAAATGAATAAAAACAGTCAAATGCAATCTCATAATTTTACGCAAAACTTTTATAATTAATTACACACATATACTTCATGTATTTAATCTCACTTTATTAACCAATGTCTTTGCTGCTGAGCTTCAGTGATATAATTCAACCATACTAATAAACAAAAATTACTTTAGATTAGATTTAGAAATAATAGTGTTGAACTTCCTTCTGTATAATCCAGAATGGCTGAAAGGTTTCTTTGAGCGGTGCCCTCTACTGTACAGGTGTAAATATGTATTTCCTTCATGCTTACTCATTTCACTTTTGTTGTGAAAGGGCCTTAACATTTGCCAAAAATATAACTTTTTTTGTTGTTATTAAAAAACAAACAAGCAAGCCCAGCCCAGGTGAGAAAAAGTATAGCAAAAGTAATGCAATATTGTAATCCATTAGCTTTCCTGTAGCTCAGACAGTAGACTGTTGGTGCTTGCAACGCTAAGGTAATGGGTTTGATTCCCAGGGAAAGCAAGAACTGTTAAGAATGTAAATGTGTATCTTGCAATGTAAGTCGCTTTGGCTAAAAGTGTCTGCCAAATGCATAAATGTAAATTACTTTTAAAAGTAACTTTCCCCAACATCCGTTTAATGTAAACTCATTTAACATTCAAAAACTGAACTGTCAAAAGCTCTTTATTAGAACACAACTTCAAAGAAACCTACAATGGTAAACTAGCAACTCATTTAAATCCAAACCCCACCGTAACCATACTGTATCACGTCTATAACACAAATTCACGTATGGAAATGTGCACAGTAAATGATGTATATTGTTCAGATGCAAAAATAAAGACGTCAAGAGTCAGCAAATGTATTCAGATTAAAAATATAGATTGAATAATCCAATTTATTTTCTCTTTTGAGCACAAGGCTTGTGTCTTAATACAAATATAAAATGACTTTGGCAGATTTAAAAAAACAACAACAAAAAAAAACACTATACAAATTGCTTTCCTGCAACACTAAGGGCCATGTCAGAGTCCCGACGTGTTGATGTGAGGTCAGTCTTGTCCTCCTGTGAGTTTGTGGAAGAGTTCTTCATCTAATGTTTCATTCTGGTCTTTTGAGCGCGTTGAAAGGAAAATGTATCCTCCGATATACTCGTGAACCACTTTGCAGTCGCAGCTCTGGCAGGAGAACGCAATGGACACGCTCTGGTCAAACTCAATGGCAACCTGTAACACAAATAAACACACTCAAAAAAAGTCATCTTTGCACCAGCCACACGGGTCACTAAGGTTGTTTTATTCACCTGTTTAATCTCCCAGTTGACGTTCCATTGTTTCATGTTGGAGAACCTCCAGGTAGTCACAGGCAAACCGGTTGACATGTCGATGCGGATCAGCCTGTTGTAGGAAATCCCCAGGAGCTCATCTTTCTTGCTCCCTCTGAATCTGTGGCATGCAAAAGACAAAGTGAAATGATTTTGATCTTATTTCATGGTTGAAGGGTCCAAAAACCATATTCAGACTTGAGTAATGCCAGGCACAAATCAATCTGAAGTTCAGCAAAATTACCTGAAGATACTATTATGTCTAATTTATGAAACAAATCTTATTCAGCATGCGTTTGAATGATTCATTGACTATGGTTTGTTCAAACAGACTTTCACAGCTGCATGTGAAGTATCTGTATATTGCATTTCAAGCACCAAAAATGATCAGTGCTTGATTATGAAATTGACAAAAAGTTAAAATTGGACCTTATAATGACGGTTGACATTTCATCTCAGTGAGAACAAAGTTACAATTGCAATCGAACCTTTAAATGGAGCGACAACACTATTAAATCCCAATTAAATTTTTGTTTTTGTTAGAAAAATATGCAAACGCACTTGTACATTTTGATGATGTGTTAATGTAAACTAATGTAAAAATTGAACTGAAAAAAGCACTTAGTTAGGAGTACACAACGTCAAAGAAACCTAAAATTTGTTTAAAGGCTCAAAAACCCTAGAAATGTCCCTGAGAAATAACAGCCACAAATCAACCTGTTGTTCAGCAAAAGTACTTGACACCGGAAATTGTATGACTAATTTTTGTTAGTAAAAAAAAAATCATATTCAGCATGTGTTTGAATGATTCTGTGACTATATAATTTGTATAAACCGCTGTGAAGTATCTGTATATTTGAATAATGAAATTAACAGAAAGTCAAAAGTGGACTATACTAAATGAATACTTGAATAGTCCTATGCATTTAGTATTATTGAAATACTAAATGAAAAAAAAATAAAAAAAAAATTTAACCTTGAAATTGAAAGACAACTCTCATTAAATGGCCATTTTCATTTTTCAGAAAACAAGACTAGACATTTCGATGTAAACTCAAAAAACTGAACTCTAAAAAGCACTTATAGTCCACAACTTCAAAGAAAACTACAATCTTAATCATAATTCATGGTTGAAGGGTTCAAAACCAAACTCAGCCTTAGTATGTCCCTAAAAATGCATTGCACAAATCAATCTGTTGTTCAGCAAAATTACCTGACGATATAGTACTTGATGCCAAACTCTGGCAGGGACTGCCAAGCTTGGATAAAACGCATTTTAGCCTCCATGAGGGAAAGCTGGGATATATTGTGATGGGCCTCCAAGATTCGTGTGGTCAGCTAAAATAAGAAGAATACATATAAATGTTGCTATTATTGTAACAGATCTCAGATAGCCAATGATGTTATGTCATAGTGAAAATGAGCCATATCCTGCCATTCTGTGTCGAGATGTAATTTCACCTGTTTGGTCTTGTACTTCTTTGCATATCGAGGAGAAACGAAGCACTCGGCATTCATCTCCATGGACTCTACGTCAGGCGCTGCCTGGCCAGGAGGGGGCGCTAGACTCTTCATCTGCAGGAACGACTGGATGTTCTTCACCTCGGTGCGGTACGAGCTGTAAGCCATCGTCTTTCCTTTAGAGGCCAGAATACAGGCAGCTTTCCACTTGGCGTACTGCGTTTCCTGTTTTCATTTAGTTTTAGCAGAAGAAACAAATAAATGCAAACGCTCATAAACCTTCTGATTGTAATTTAACCCTGTAAAGCCTGACATATGACATAATAGTCAGAAAAATCTATTTTTTTAAGTAGTTTATTGAAACTTTTTATGCATATATATTATGAAATATTATTACAATGTAAAATAACTTTTTTCTATTTGAATATATTTTGAAATGTAATTTATTCATGCGATGCAAAGCTGAATTTTCAGCATCATTACTCCAGTCTTCAGTGTCACGTGATCTTTCAGAAATCATTCTAATATGATGATTTGCTGTTCAGAAACATGTATTGTTATTATAGTCCCGAGGTAAATACAGATCGTCAGCTCCAGTTTGTATCCAGCCTCCCATGGAAACTACAGATGCCCCAACACCCGTGCAGAGACGACTCGAAGCCTGTGAAGAGACGACTCGACGCCTGTGAAGAGACGACTCGACGCTGGCGATATGTTTATGCCCTAAATTAATACATGATTAACTAACTGTATTTTTCTATGTACATTTCTGAAATGCACTTTCTGTAAAGCTGCTTTGAAACAATATGTATTGTGAAAAGCGCTATACAAATAAATTTGAATTGAATTGAATTATCAATGCTAATATTTTTGTGGAAGGTGTGAATTTTTTTTTTCAGGATTCTTTAATGAATAGAAAGTTCTAGAAAACAGCATTTATTTGATATCAAAACCTTTTGTACCTTAAATGTCTTTACTGTTTCACTTTTGACCAATTTAATGCATTATATTTTTTTAAAAATCAACAACAAAAAAAGTTTGCATGTTTTATGTTTTGTATCATATCTGATACTTTTATAGTGACATGTAGCTCACATTTGAGGAGGATTTTTTTTTTACCTCAGAGACCCAAACTGAACAGAAATATGCAATTTGGTGTTGTTGTTATTTTATGGCCAAAAAGTAAGATGAAATTCAGTTTTTCAACATCAGTGTAACAGACTACTTACAAAAAATGCATTTAAAATTCAGTTGTCGCTCTGTTTCCCCCCATAAAACGTCTTAATAATATGAAGCTTAGTTTTATGATAAAAAGTTTTAATCGTAGGGAGCAAAACATATAATGTAATGAATTAAAATGATGATTGAGAAATTAACCAATAAACGTTCCTCGAAAGCCTAATGTGTTATATTTGACAATTTAACATTATTTTTCAAAAAAATTATAATCAAGTAACGTACGTTTCTTCAGGTCAGTAAATGTTTACTGTGAAATATTAATAACAATACGTAATGTTCACTTTATAAAAAAATCAAAAGGACGTGTGCAAAAATCTACATATAAAACACAAATATAAAACTCACATTGTCACAGCGAATATAAACCTCGTTCATTCCGTCAGCTGCTGGCAGTAACAGCTTAAGGCCAAACTTCCTCTCGGTGACGTTGACATCAGGAATGACCTCACATCCTGTATGATTAATGATATGCATTATCCCGCTGATGCATTGGCTATATTAAAATGAATGATCTTCTCTCTGATTGGCCGCTCACCTCGTAGATGGAGTTGCTCAATGGGCTCCTTATTGGCAGACTCTTTGTTTTTGAAATAAGAAATGGTGGTGTCCCTAAAAACAAACCAGTACTCCTTATACGGCTTTAACGTCAATCGTTTGGGCCTGTAGAGCAAACAAATGAACAGGTAAGTAAATATGCACTGTATAGTTATTGCAGATTGTTGCAGTTCTAGACACAAAAAATGTTTTACTGACAAAAAGTTCTGTTTTGTACATGGAAACATGGTATAGGAATAGGCTATCATTCAGTACCATGATACGCATCTAATTAACATAGTATTATCGTCTGTATCATGTATCGTCTGTTTACGTCAAATAAACTATTTTTCAAAAGATTATTTAATAATTTGCTTTGCTTTCAAAGAGAAATCTGTAACAACCAAGACTTTTATACTGAAATAGTAAGTTGATTTATTTTTCTCTAACAATTTTGATAACTTTAAACTCACCTAAACAGTTTAAGTGTATCTTCCAGCTTTGGAATATCAGTGATATCTTCCTGGAAAGAAAAGCACAAATTAATATTCATAAGATGGTAAGATTTGTAATGTTTTTTTGGAAGAAGTCTTGAAAAGGCTGCATTTATTTGCTCAAAAACAGTTATATTATAAACTATTATTGCAATTTAAAATAACTATTTTCTATTTGAATATATTTTAAAATGTAATTTATTCATGTGATTCAAAGCTGAATTTTCAGCATCATTACTCCAGTCTTCAGTGTCACATGATCCTTCAGAAATCATTGTAATATGATGATTTTCTACTCAAGAAACATTTCTTATTATTATCAATGCTAATATTTTTTTTGGAAGGTGATACATTTTTCTTAGGATTCTTTGATGAATAGAAAGTTTTGAAAACCAGCATTTATTTGATATCAAACACTTTTATACCATAAATGTCTTTACTGTCACTTTTGATCAATTTAATGCATCCTTGCTGAATAAAAGTTATAATTTCTTAAAAAAATCTTACTGACCCCAAAATAATGTATATAAAGTACCTTAAATATCAGCCAGATTCATTCCAGATATAATAAACTGGCTATTATACCAGGCAACCTAATATCAGTCATAAAGCTAACATCCTTATGAAGAAAATCTAATCATAATGTCATGAAAATCACAGATACCAGGATCTTATCAGCGTTCCGTCCTTCCAGGGTAGACTCTAAGTTTGAGAGCGCAGCCTCGACTTCATCAATCTCTGGTTCATTGAAATTAGTCAGTGGCTCCGTTGACAAGGTCAGTTTACAGATGTGATACTAGAAAAGATTCAAGTATTTTACATTTGAAACGCCAATTAAGATGAATTGCAAAAACTAGCACCCAAAACTCATTTTGGTCAGTCAATAACGGAGTTCAAGACTCAGAAGACACTGACAAAATGATACATTTCACCTATGAATGAATATAAATAGAGTTTTAATGGCGAGTTCTCTATAACTAATGAAGTAGATTACAAACTTTACTACATGCTAACATTACAGAAAAAACCTTGTAGTTTCAATGCACATAATTTTAGCAACAAATAATGTGCTAAAAAGGGAGGAAAAGGTGGGAGAATGCTTGTCTGTGCAAGCATTATTCTGTCATCTAATATTCTGTCTTTTTTTGTTGTTCAGGCATGTCTCCCATCATCCTGCATTCAAAACAGATTTTCCTGCCCCAATTACCACCTGACCTGAGCCCACAGTGACACAGTTAGCCAGATTTCCCATCTCACACTGATCATAGATATAGATTACCAGCACAAAACTGCGTAACTGAATGCTGTTTTGTGTTGTGGAATGTCACATCCTTTGTCCTCAAAGTAAGTTATCTCATAGCTTCAGGCGAGAAAGGACGACACTAAAGAATTCACTGTAACTCAAAACCATTTAAGATAAGTCATGACACTAAATACTATATGTTAGAGCATACTTGTCAGATGATGTTTTATTATAGTTAACAAAAACTAAAGCCATAAAAAACCTTGTTACTGGATTTTTTTTTTTACTTTACTTTTACTTTACTTTCCAAAATTTAAAAACAAACTTTTTTTCCCCCAACATTTCTTATTTTCCTTTAGCTTAACTTTTACTAAAATAAAAATTTTTTTTTAAAAAAACTTCAGAGACATTAAAATAAAAATGTCAAAAAAAAAAAAAAATTTACTAAAACTAACTAATATTAAAATGAAAACAGAAATTATAAACAAAAACTACTACAAAATATTAATAAAAACTATAATAGTATCTCAATTATACTAAAATAATACTGGAGCCAACGAATGTCTAAATAACTTTTCTTGCTTTCTGGAACTGGAATAAATATTCTGGAATAAATCTGAAATAAAATAATGAACAGAAACAAAAAAATATGTTCTAAGAACGTTTTGCTAACATCCTCATTTAGTTATGGAAATGTTACATCAGATTTTTTTTTTTCTCAAACATTAAGGGAACATACCATTTTATCATTTTGCAAACATTATGGGAACGTTACTTTTGAATGTTCTCTTAAACATTCAGTAGTAACTAGTAAAACAGTAGTTAAACAGTAGTAACTAAAAATTGTAAAAGTAGTAACTTTTAAAAAATGTAAGATGAACATCCAATTAAAACGGTTTAGAAAAAAAAGTCCCATGAATGATCTATAATACGTTTTTGTGCAAAGATTTTGAGAACATTTTTAAAGACCAGATAACTCTGAATGAATGTTCTATTAAAGTTTGCTCATAACTTTGAGAGAACTTTTCCAGAATGTTAGCCAAAGTTCTGAGGTTGTTCCCTGTTAGCTGGTGAACTGAGAACAGTCGTCCTGTACCTGCAGGGATGCAAACATGAGCATCTCTTCTTCAGTGCAGTCGATCTCCTCCAGCAATATCGCCCAGCGGGCCTGTTCATACAACTGTGTGATTCTCACAGCATCATACTACGAGAAGAAAAAGCTCATTTAGACATATCGGGCCATCTAACGTTATCATCCATAAACATATGAGTCACATCTCAAAGATGCCATATTATGCCTTTTACAAAGTCTTGATTTTGTTTGTGGAGTAGGTTGTTATGCTTGAATTTTCAAAAACATTATTTTTCACATATTTAACATTGTTGCAGCTCCTCTCTTCCCAGTCTGTCAGTAATGCTCTGTTTTAGTTCCAGTCTACATGAAGCCCCTCCTTTTGAATAGTGCAATGTGCTCTGACTGGCTGCTGGACCAGTGTGTTGTGAATGTGATTGGTCAACCGCTTTGAGTGGTTGACCAATCGCAAAGCTCCTTACCATAACCTTGAGTTTCAACACACTACTGACTCTACTCAACCAGGCCTCCCCCTTTTTTTGCATATGCTTTGGACGGATTATTATTTAAAGGAACACGCCGACTTTTTGGGACTTTAGCTTATTCATCCCTCAGAGTTAGATAAGTCCATACATACCCTTCTCATCTCTGTGCGTAACTCTGTCTGACGCACCCACCGCTAGCCTAGCTTAGCACAAAGACAAATAAATGGCTAGGAAAATGTTTGCGTTATTTTGTCACTTATTGGGAGCAGTATGCTAGCTGGAGCCGTTTACCTCCATTCTTTGTGCTAAGCTATGCTAGCGGTGGGTGCGTCAGACAGAGTTACGGCACGCACCGAGATGAGAAGGGTATGTATGGACTTATCTAACTCTGGGGAATACGGTGAATAAGCTAAAGTCCCAAAAAGTCGGTGTGTTCCTTTAAACGAGGAAGTTCCCTTGTTCCCGGAAGAAAACTCAAGACTACAATGGAGGCATTTCAGGGAGTTCAGAAACAGTGCTCACTGATATAGAGAATAACTCCCATCGGAGTGACTTTGTGTTTTGTAACTTTGCAGAACTTTTTCATGCTCAAACAGCAACATTACACATTAAAGAAAGTTGAACATGTAAAAAAGCATAATAGGTCCTCTTTAATATAATGTGGCATAATTTAAAGAATAGTTGGTGTCTCACCTTTGGGTTGAGGTCAAAGAAGCAGTGGTACTTGAATCGCAGCAGGAGTCTGTCATTTTCCTGGATTCCCTGTTCCATCAGCGAGCGAGAGGAATCCAGCCACCTGCAGATCAACGTCTCAGTTAGAATACACAAATTCACAAAAACTGATCAATAAATACAGCAATATATTAGTCAACATGACAATTCTTATTTATTTTTTTATGTTGCCCAAGGGTTTTAATACAGTTTTCAATTGCTAAAACACACTTTCTGAAACCTTGCTCCATTTTCTGAAAACGTTAAACACAACACCTCATCTTCAAGCACTATTCACAAAACCTCTGACTCCTCTTGCAAAATGAAACTTTCGCCTCAAAACAGTTTTACCTGTGTTCAAAATCAAACACTGCTCTCAAATCATAGACAAAGTGATCAAAATGATTTACACTATCAAGCAGTCAGTAAACAATACACCAAAAAATAGAAAACACATTGTTCAAAACATATAGTTCTTGAAAGATATCTATGGACTGCTATTCTGTTTGTAGACTTACCCGTGACACCTTACTGTACCATCAAAAAGTTCAGGGAGAAATACATTTTTAATCTCAAAACAAATTTCGGTTACACTTTATTTTAAGGTGTCATTGTTACAGTGTAATTATACATGTAAGTACTGAGTAATATTAATTAACTACATGTACTTACTATAGGGTTAGGGTAGGATTAGGATTTGGTTGAGGGTTAGTTGCATGAAATTATGCATAATTTACTGTTATTACTATGGTAAGTACATGTAACCTATGTAACAAGGACACTGTAAAATAAAGTGTTACCCAAATTTCATATTTTTCCGTCATTGTCTTTTGATGAACGAAAACATGTTCTATCATAGTAGCTCAAAATTGATCAGAAGTTATTACTCTGCTTTGCTCTTTGCAATTTTTTCTTTCTTCCTCCTCCTTGTACCCCTATTTTTACAGTACTGTACCCTGCATCTCACAAACTTGTCCTTTGTCTCTGTGATACTGTAATTCTTGTTCTTTGTTGATACGAACCTGCAACCAGTCAAAATCTATTGAGCAGTCAGTACTGTTAACAAATGGAAAGCACAATGTTCAGGGACATACAATGTGTTCATTGTACAGTATACAGCATATAATGCACTGTACTACAGTAGACAATACTAAAAGGGACAAAAATCAAAGGAGTAAACGTGATCAGTGTGCTTCTTCTTGTCTTTGGGCATCATTTGAAACAGGTTAAATCAATTTTGAGTGGTTGTGTTCAATCAATGACTCGATTGAATCGTGTGCTCTCTATTTGTATTTGATTGTTGCCACTTGTGTTTACCAGTATGGATGACATGTGCATTAGAGTGCAGAATGTGTTTAGCGTTTTTGCTGAAAAGTCTAAGTGAGATCTGCAAATTGTGTTTTACCATGTGAAATGGTTTAAGGTATTGACAACAGACTGCACAATTAGCTAAATGAGTTCAGGCGACTGAGAACTTTATTCAGCCAATGGGTTTTAGTGTTTTAGCAATTGAGAAAAACTGTAATAGTGCACATTATTTTAAATGCATGTGCCTCGTAAACAGAATAACTTCCCCTCCCTCTTGCAGCAACATCTCTTCTCTTTTCTGATGATGTGTTTACTGGCGTGAGGGCGGGGCAACCTGTCACTCGCATGAGATCCACCAATAGCAAACCACAACCATCCAACAATCCAATCAATTCCCAATAGACAAAAGCAAGTCCTGTCCTTCATTTTTGCTTGGATAAACGTCACAAGAGGGAAGAAACGACTATCACAACTTTAAGGCAATTCATTATTCAAAGCGTGTGCTACTGTGATTTTACCATAGTAAATGATTGTTTTTGGGAATGAGGTGAAATATATCTTGACTAAAACAGTAGAAACAGCAATATGCTAAAATAAATGTTGAATAAAAAAAATAAAAAAATGATGTATACATAGAGTTATAGTTGTAACTATTAAATCACAGGTGTGTGGATATTGTAATGGCACTGAACGCTTTGGAATGAATGTCCAATCAGATTTTAGAAACAAAACTACCTGTGTTATGAACTGAAGTATGAAGATCTATTAATAAAGATATTGAAGGAATCTCTATTCTTGGAGACAAAGGGTCAGGGGTCAAAACCTATCATTCAAAAATCTAATTCAGTAATTTAATGCATCCTTACTAAATTGAATCAAAAGTGACAGTAAAGACATTTAAAATGTTACAAAAGATTTTTATGTCAAATAAATGTTCTTTTGAACCTTCTACTCATCAAAGATTTCTGAAAAAAAATATGTATTGGTTTCGACAAAATATTAAGCAGCACAACAGTTTTAAACATTGAAAATAATCTAAATGTATCTTGAGCAGTAAATCATCATATTAGAATGATTTCTGAAGGATCATGTGACACTGAAGACTGGAGTAATGATGCTGAAAATTCAGCTTTGCATCACAGGAATACATTTTAAATTGTAATAATATTTCACAATATTACTGTTTTACTGTATTTTTGATCAAATAAACGCAGCCTTTGTGAATGTAAGAGACTTTTGAATGGTAATGCAAATGTGCCTGTCTGTGTCTTCCTCTTACCCAGCATTAATGGCTGCTTTATCATCCACAGTGAGAGGCTTGTAGAGTTTGGCCAGTTCCTCCGGTGGAAGGTTGGGCTGGCTGGCCGTCAGGGGACTCTCTCCGAACCACAGACTGGTGGAAGACGCAGGAGAGCCGCTCTCAGGGTCATAGGTCGGAGTCATCGTTTTACTGTACAGACCAAGTCCTCCTGTAGAAAGTATAAATGTAAACTTGTAAATTATTATTTGTTTAAGACTTACATGTTTATCCAAACTGTTGATAACTATCCAGAAGCAATCCACAGTATTTTCTAGAATAAAAAAATGCATTAAAGCATTTCAAACTTGTCCAAAAGGAAATATTCATTTATAAAAATATTTTTTATTTTATAATAAGATTTTTATCTGGAAGCCTAAATGCATAATGCTTACTTAATCACTGTACATTTAGTTAAAATGAACTTTATTTACCTAGTTTTTATTTATTTATTTGAAGAAAAAATAATGTATGGTTAACAGACTAAGAATGTATATTTATCTGAATGAATGTTTTATTGTTTTGTATATTTGTATGTTAATGGTTATGATTAAGTGGTTCTTTTTTTTTTTTTTTTTGATGCTTGTTTTTTCATTGTAATAAAAGAATTACACAAAAAGCAAAATCCTCATGGCCATGTACAGCAAATAAATACCTCCTGCCATTCCGCTGGCGATGTCCATGTTCAATATCTCATCAATGGCTGATTCTGCACCCTTGTCTTTTTTCTTTTTCTTCTTTGGTTCATCTACTGGTTTCAGAAGAGATAGTTCTTCAGATCTTCTAATGTCTGAGAACAAAGAATGAAAACATACACAGTTTAGTAAAGAATCAACTAATGTAGAGAAAGAAATAATGGAAAAATTAATTACTCAGCATTTCTTTCATGTAAAAAAGGTATTTTTAAACAATTTTTTTAGTTTTAAATGTATTAGTGTCTATTTTTAAAAGTTTCAAATTTAGTTGTATAGAGGCATCTTCATTCAGCTGAGTCTCTCGAAATTCTGTGTAAAAGACGCAATGCTGCATTAAAGTCAAACTAAAGTATGCCTGCTCTGACCCACCTCAGCCCCTAGTATAACAATTAAAATTGTTGTGTAAATGCATTTATGCCACCTCTGAGCAGCATTAAACAGTTGCGTAAAAACACCTAATTGCCACTTCAGAAGTGCTTCTGTGCCACATTTGCAGTTCAATTTGGCAATTCCAGTTCTAGTATCAGGTTCAATCAAAAGTGTTAATCATAAATGTTTGTTTTTAATGATTGTCCATATGATATAATGTGGTATCTAAATGACACAAACCTGAATTAGTATTACAGCACATTCATACATTTTACAAAATATTGAAAAATAGGTGAATTAGGGTAAATTTGGACCCTTTTGTCATGGAAATGACTGTAAAATAAAATCCCAATTATCCCAAATTAACCCGATTTCTTTTTCATGTAAGCTTTTGTAAGCAATTGCAATGTAATACTATATTAATAATATTTTATAATATAGCAAATACATTATTTTCCTTTGCACTTGTTCTTACTGAGTGCTTTGCAGATCTCAGCCACGGCTCTGAAGACCACACCAGAGAAGGTAACCGGGAGCTTGATGGTCTTCATGTTGGGCAGCTGGATACACAGGGGTTTGTGTTGTGGAGTGTATCGCAGGTCAGCGTCCGACTGGACTCCATATTTATCCAGAGTCCAGTGTGTCTTCAGCAGCCAGCAGCTCTTCTGCTCCCACCAGATGGCATGATCGGACCAGTCCTGAGGAGCCTCTGACACAGAGAATGTCAAACTGTGAGAACATGAGCCTGAGACAATGCTCTGATGCCATTTATCTCCACACACACATATAGAGCACAACAGTAGGGCTCCAAAAGTTAAAAAAACCCACAAGCAATTCCATAGTAAAACAGATTTTTGTAATAACATAAACCTTTTAAGACCTAGTACACGGAGGTGAAGTCCCTTTAAGGCATTAAAGTCATTTCACTCAATGGCCATTTTTGAAACGCCTCTCTGGCAGCTATTTGAAAGTAGAAAGTACAGCTCCTATCTCTTTGAATGGGGAAACATCAAATTCTCCAAAACTGAATTACAATTACATTTCATATTTGAAATCACCAATGAAATCTGACAACAACTGTCTCATAAATTTTGTTTCTAAACACTCAAATCATGACCAGCCAATGCACATGTGTAGTCATAAGAAGCACAGTCATAATCGGTTTATGTTATCACAAAAATCTCAGAAATCATGACTGTTTATATAGCTGTTTCTAGGCGGGACTTATTTCGCCATATTGTGCATTGCACATTCTCCCATCCATAAGCTGTGTCAAAGGCTGCATCCTTCAAAGCCCACAGCCTCTGAATTGGGACACAACTATAGTAATATGATATTTTGACGAAGCAGACAGTCACTGTCACAAAACATATCTTTTTACTTCATCACAGCACCTATACAAAACATATTTGCTGTTATTACTATAGTAAGAAGTAACAAGTTACACATTACATGTAGTAACGATAGTAATAACTGTAAATTATGCATAATTACATGCAACTAACTCTAAACCAAACCCTAATGGTAACACTTTATTTTACGGTGTCCGTGTTACAGAGTAATTACTTAATTAACTAGAAAAATGCGTTTCCGGGGGAACTGCAAAGTGTGCTTGCTCGGGTGCAGTGCACTAACGTTAGCAGGTAGTGGATAAGGGTGCGTTGAAGTTTGCTTGATCTGAGAATTTCAACAATAGTACTTTTTTCAAGATTGTGCAAAAAGGTGAAAAGTTATGTGCATTAAGAGACATGTCTGCAATGTAGACTAGTGCCAATGGCATTGTTTATGTGGCTTGGTTGTTGGTTTTGAAATAATTGGTTATGAATATACAGCAGAGAGTGGGAGTGTTTTGGGTGATGAAATAGTATTGAAAAGAAGTTGACAGTCTTAATTTACTGTATCCAATAAGCCAATACAAAACTCACCCAGCTGTTCTGTGGTTGAGTGTTCCCTTTGATTAGGAACAAATTTACTATCTCAAATTAAGGTCTACCGTAATTAGCGATGCTTTGATTGCTGCTGTCAAGATGGTTGTCATCACCTACACAGAAACGCTGATTTTTATAGCCTACCGTCAGTCCTCATATTGTAATTAAATGAAAAACGCTATCAGTTTCACTATTAGCTTATTCTAGCGATGCAATCGCAACAACATGGATAACGCTGTTTGGCCTTGCCTAACTTTATATGACATCTGCGCCATATGCTAGAGTTACACATCCTGCTGCCATTTCAGGGCTTGAATTTTGGTGCGGGAATGTGGGGACTGCGCATAATTTAAACCATTCCCGGAAGGTTAGCTTTTATAGTGCGAGAAATTCCCGCACAAATATATTCGCTTCATCTCAGAGCAAATGATTAAAAAATAAATTCACAGATGCGAGAAAAAAGATGTCAAACTGTCTTTTATTTTCGAATTTAATTCCTCAATCAGCGCTGGACCATCATTTTCTGTCTTCCGCTGAGCCCTGGCCGTAGACAGATCATGTTTCACGCTGTCAATGCAGTGGTCTGCGTTGCGCTGATCTTATTCACACTATCGAGTGTAGGTGCAGCATTCTAACATTGAGTCATAATGAGCTGTTTGTGAAGAAATTATCCGCTTCCAAATTATGTCATTTTAATCACTAAATTGAAACATTAAAAAACAAAAACAATTTGCTGTTTATGGTGTGCGAGTGATAGAGCGCGGCAGCAACGAACCAACTGATCAGCTTGCAGCGTAACAACATTGAATGTTCAGCCGAACAGCTGATCATAGCTGTACAGGGCGCCTTATTATTTTTCATCTCCATAAATATATCTAGTAGTAAAACTAATGCAAGGGCTAGAAATCAATTAATCTTTTGCTGATACTTCCTTGTCATCATGGAGAGCGCAGTTCATGGTTGCATAGCAACGACAGACGCCACGGGACAGCAAGCGCTTGTGGAAAGGAGAGAGTGGCGCGCTCGCGCTTTCCACTTGTTTTTACACATCTAAGGTGTGTTCCATTCGACAGGGTCCATACGCAGTGTTCACTGCTCCCCTACTCCCTGAGCACGGTATATAAGTTGAAGTGGACTTCACTGACAATAACCGCTCATTTGAAACGCCCTGCAAACGTCATCAAAGAAAGTCAACGACAGTAGCGCAGATTATGATATAACATAAATATATATAGGACTACATTCATATTTTAATTTTTATTATTATATTATATATTTACAATTATATTGCACTATTTTACAACTACCTAAAATAAAATCACTTTACTTCACAAACTAGCTAAGCTGGCTGCATTCACTGAGGTAAATTATAATCATCAAAAGTAGTATATGTAATATTCACAACAATAACCGTTAAAAATACTGTCATTTGTATAACAATGGCGAAATATGTGAATACTTAAGTTACACACATACGTAAACTCCTCCATCGTTAGTTATGACCGTTCTGACTGGTGATGACGTACGTGGTGCGCGAAATGACAGTTGGGTGATCATCGCTCTCCACTTCCTGTGAAGTGATGTATCGATGTTCCCTTATTCCCTATGCCGTGCGCAGTGCCCTTCGAACTGAACATGTTCGCTCCCTTCGGATTGGAATCTCACTTAAGATGGCGGAAAACCCTGTGAAGTCCACTTCGCAGTCCACAACGCACCTCTAGAGCGACGTTGTTGATTGTTTGAGCATGTGACTGCGCGTTTTTCCTTGTTTTCTATTGTTATGCGCAGCATATTTCCCATGCGCACAAACACAGCCACAGACAAAATTTGGTTTCGATACGTGACAGAGTTCCTGAGATATGGACGACTTCCTGTTTGGCGACTACGCCGCTGATTTCGTTTGGCTGTGACGGGCAAACGCTTCCAAAAATTAAAAATCCTTCTAGTAACTTTTGTGAGGCTTGGTCCAAGGATCATGTACGTCCAGTTTCGTAAAGTTCGGACCAAAGTTCGGACCTGTGAAAATTTAGTTTCGCTTTCTGTTCAATCCACTATGGCGGACGAACGACATGGACTTGTGATGTCATCTTCGCGAGCAACTTACACCGGTACTGACCGGACGTTTTAAAGTTGGAACGGTGTCTCTGTCTCAAAGGGCCTAGGCGTAGGAGCTGGCCAAATAGCTGGGGGGGGGTTTGCCAAATGATGTAAAATTTTGGAATGTTTTTTTTTTTATCTTGTACATCCTCACATTGGAGTCTCGAGTTAATGTACAAAGTTTGGTTTCGATACGTGACAGCGTTCCTGAAATATGAACTACTTCCTGTTTTGGCGACTACGCTGCTGATTTCGTTTGGCTGTGACGGCCAAACGCTTCCGAAAATCAAAAATCCTTCTAGTAACTTTTGTGAGGCTTGGTCCAAGGATCATGGACGTCCAGTTTCGTAAAGTTCGGACCAAATTTGTGACCTGTGAAAATTTTGTTTCGCTTTCTGTTCAATCCACTATGGCGGACGAACGACATGGACTCGTGATGTCATCTTCGCGAGCAACTTACACCGGTACTGACCGTACGTTTTAAAGTTGGAACGGTGTCTCTGTCTCAAAGGGCCTAGGCGCAGGAGCTGGCCAAAATTTATCTCCCGGGAATAATAATAAGAAGAAAAAAACTTAAGAAGAACAATAAGTGTGCTGCTTTCAGCAAGCACACTTAATTACTTAGTAGTAGACGTTGTAATAACATGTAACAAAATGTAATTAACATGTAACTAAGTTATGGAACAGCCTGTACTTACAGATTGTAATTACGCACATGTAATAGGTAGCTACTGTTACACATATGTAACAAGCCGAGATGGATGAGGTTTATAGATACACATGAAGTACACTTAAGTACAATCTTGATACACTTTATTTTACGTAGCTTATCCCTGTGTAATATTATGTAATTGCAATGTAATTAGGAAGCTACTGCATGTATATAAGCTGTGAACTAGTGAGTTTAAATCAAACTAAGGCAGAGATGGACAAGGTATGTATACACAAAGTACACTTAAGTACATTCTAGATACACTTTATTTTACGTAGCTTATCCCTGTGTAATATTATGTCATTTTAATGTAATTAGGAAGCTACTGCATGTATTTAAGCTGTGAACTAGTGAGTTTAAATCAAACTAAGGCACAGATGGATAAGGTATGTATACACAAATGACACTTAAGTACATTCTAGATACACTTTATTTTACGTAGCTTATACCTGTGTAACATTCTGTAATTTTAATGTAATTAAGAAACTACTGCATGTATTTAAGCTGTAAACTAGTGGGCTAATTAAGATGGATAAGGTATGTATATACATGAAGTGCACTTAAGTACAATCTTGATACACTTTATTTTATGTTACATATGTGTAATGCTACAGAACGTACAAAATTACCATGTGTAACTGCAGGCTTTTCCCGACCTTAGTAGCCTAAGTACTTGTGTTACATTGTTTAGTACTAAGTACTTTCTTATATAATTACACTGTACCAAGTCTGTAACACGCATGTAACCAACTCGGCTTATTACATATGTGTAACAGTAGCTGCCTATTACATGTGCGTAATTACAATCTGTAAGTACAGGCTGTTCCATAACTTAGTTACATGTTAATTACATATGTTATTACAATGTCTACTACTAAATAATTAATTAAGTAATTACTCTGTAACAAGGACACTGTAAAATAAAGTGTTACCAAATAGGGTGTAACCAAATAAAGTGTGACTGGAAAACATTGGATTGATTTGAGTACTTATTGGGTTTGTGTGGAAAAGTTGATGTAAAGCCATAAAACACCAATTTCAAATGAACTTTTAGCTTAAACAGGTTAGTATATATAATCGTTTAATTGTGAGTAATGTTATTGCTAACTAAAACTATTAAAAATCATTGACAAAGTTGAAATAAAAAAAATACAAATATAAGATGAAACATTTTACCTTAAAAAATTTAAGTTGAAAAATAAATTAAAGCTATAAATAATTTTAAAAGAAATTAACAAACAGTACACAACAAAATTATTAAAACTTAAATTAAAATGAAAACTGAAAAAAAGGATATACAATAATAGTATATAAATAATACTAAAATAATACTGTTATTTGCTTTTTTTATTTTTATTTTACTTTGCGCACGTTAGTATAGGACTTTGAGGAAATTATTATGAAAGAATTTTATGTGGAGTGGTTTAATGTGTAGTTAAACTACAACCATGACATAAACCAGACCAGTTGCCACAGAGCAATACAAACATGAGGCAATGATGACACGACAAATTCATTTACACTTTGATGATTCTTCTTTTACTCACATTTCCTTCATCCTCCACACTGATCATCATCTGACTCACCTACTAGATGAATTCTGGGGTGCCTGTACTGTAATATACCTATTACGTTGACTATAAACATATTGTGTTCAAATGGATTCAAGAATGACCATTTACAATTAAAGAGCTACATGGCAAAGCATAGTATTATCAACTGGGTCGCCTGATGAGTCTGTAGAGGAAATCAGGATGTTTTGCTAACGTCTCTCTGGCTAACACAGTTACACAGTGAACTTCAGACCCTGCGTCGGCAAACAACGCCTGAGTCAAAGAACAATAGCTCTGAGCATGAGGCTATACAAAGATACGTAAGGCAAACATGGGCGTACCTGCACATTTCAACCAGTGTTTAGGACTCTAGAACTGCACTTGAATGGATCATCCAGAATACTTAGTTTTTCGTTACTTCGTTTCTTTTTTAACAAGGGTTTCACATTAACTCTGACTGCTTTTTTCAACCCATCCTTACAAAACACTATTCTTACTTTGAAGAGCTTTGGACGTGTTCTTAAAAAGCTTTTCAGAATTGCACTCAGAACTTCTTTTAAATCCAAATGAAAATATTGAATTTGCATTAAAGTAGCAAACTCCCTCCCAACCATTCTTTCACAAATTTGAGCCTGATGAATCTTGACATTGTCATCCTGGAATATGGCCATGATGTGTCTTCCTACATGGTTGTTTAAGAAATGAAAAGCTACACCAATTCGTGTTCATACTCATGTGCTGGTTCTCCAACAGAGAAGTCTGTAAATTACTCACTGATCTTCTCTACAAGTTTGAGCATGAGACCCCCGACGTGGAGATCCCCCTTGACCCGCAATTTAAACTTCATGCCCTCATCTCCCTCGCGCTGGTCCACCTGGATGCTGAGCTCCCAGGAGTTGGCTACGGTAGTGGCCATGATTCTGCCTGCAATCCAATCACAGACAAACACAGTTACAAACCACCACAGGCACATGATATAGTCTGATCCAGAAGACTATTCATGTGATTCAGTGTTACAATACTTTTTTCTTCATTCCAAACAGCATATGAATTATTTTATGATTTGAAAACAAACCTTTTTTTATGTTTTGCTTGAAATGTATGTTCTTATACTTTATTGGTGGCACTTTACAATAAGGTCTCATTTGTTAACATTAGAAAACTACATTAGTTAACATGAAGTATCAATGAATAATACTTCTAAAGCATTTAAAAATCGTAGTTAATTTCAACATTTACTGATTTATTATTTAAATCAAAGGTTGTATCTGTTAATATTATTTAATGAAGCGCAGCTAACATGAACAAACAATGAACAGTTGTATTTTTATTAACAATTGTTTAACAAAGACTAATAAATACTGTAACGAATGTATTGCTCATTGTTAGTTATTATGGCATTAACTAACGTTAACTAATGGGACCATATTGTAAAGTGTTACCATAACTAACATTAACAAAGATTAATAAATGCTTTAAAAAAAAACCCATATCGCTAGTGCATTGTCAGTTCATGTTTGCTAATGTATTAACTACAAATCAGACCTTATTGTAAAGTTTTACCACTATTTTTATTATTGATTTGTTAGGTTAAATGTTTTATATAGCATTACAGATATAAAGAATACATAAAACAAGGGTTAAACATTCTGTTTTTGATGTAAGTAAGTACAGGTTTACATAGGCTACACAAAATCAGAGGGAGTGACAGACAGAGAACTAGGGTGGAGGAGGGATGTGTGATTACAGAACAGGGGAGACTTCAGCTTAAAATTCCTGACAAGCTGAGACAAGACCACAGTCAGAAACAACAGAACGACTCACACAGAGCCGTCATCCTGCTGTCTTGTTGGGTTGTACATCAATAAACAACAAAGCCCGGGTCTTACACACAAAAACAGAGTCAAGATCTGCTGTGTAAACTACACAATCCAAGACTTTAAGGATATTTTTGTGTGACTTAAGAGGGGAAAGCACTAATGTTTTTACAAGTTGCATTTGAGTTCTCAATATTGCTATTTAACCAGGTCTGTCCATGTTCACTAAGGAGGGTGGGGGAGGGAGAGATGTTTGGCTAGATTAGAGATAAAACACACTCTCTGAACTAAGACAACTATTTATCTAGCCCAAGGGCCAAGCTGGTAAGCGAGCAGGTTAACATGTCCGCAGGCTAAGAAAGAAAACTACTCTTCCCTATGTAACAGATACTTGAATTCAGATATAAACAAGTAGGACATTTAATTCATTATACAAGATAAATTCATCAGCTCATGTTTGCATTTGAAGATCATGCAAAAATTAAATGAGGGCTGTAAATAAAAGCAGCTGTACAGTTCAGAGGGATTCACTTTTCCTCTGCTACAATATGCTGATCTGAAGGATCCATACTGTGACATCAACAACTTTCTTAATCTACAAAGACCCATAATGTAACTGAATAACCCTATATACAAGATATGCTGTAACTAAGGTTCTGCAAATGTCAATTAAAACCATATATGTAAGAATATACTATTAAAAAAAAAAAAAAAAAATTGTGCTCAATATCTCGAAATACAGTGATAGATAGAAATGAATGAATGTAAGCATGTGTATTTACCTCAGAACAGACCAACATTGCTTACTTTTCCCAAAGGAAAGAGTACAGAATGTATTGTAATGCATAGGCTTACGATCCAACGTTTTTCACAAATAACATGATATAAAACATTTCTTAAATAGGTATCTCATATCTACTTTTAGCCTATATCAAACTCTTAGCATCGTTAAAACTCATTTTAAGCAATTTTCTCCAATAAAATAGCGCAGAGCAAACGAAACAGAAACCCGTTAGGCTATATAATAATCTAAATTGAGTAAAATATTTATATTTTTCCCCTCACCTGAACGTGTTCCCGAGGATTTACCCTTTGGAAAGTGAAACACAGATCTCCTGTCCAGGTGGGCAAGCTGGAGAAAACCCCGCCCAGAATTTGACTACGTCAAAGGCCGGGCTCATGAATATTAATTAAATCGTGCCGCACGTCTCTCAAGCTCTCCAATAAACTCACGTACGTTAATTGCTTGTCGGTGACGTTACGGTGTTCGATTTCAGCAGCCAAGGCTTGATTTATGAATATTGTTAGTCATTGGCTTCTTCACCATAGTAGCATAATAGCGGTGTGCCATAGAAATACAGGAAGGGCCCGTAACGGAAGTGACTAAACAAGCCACAACGCACATACCTGAACACTAACTAGGTTGTAATTGTTGCCCAAACTATGACCACATGACTAACTCGTGCGCTGTGTCTGTGAGATTTTTAAACCAGTTCCAGCCAACAAAACTAAAGATTTAAACCGGATTATACAGCTAGAATGTTAGCTACGGTTAAAATGGTTAGTCACACCTTTTAATTCAATTTTGAACAGAATAGCCTATTTGATAATTTACAAGCTGTCAACCCTGTGTTTTTTGTGTGTTTTTAATATCTGAAAGACAGGGACACGCTCATTGTGTCAGCCCTGTTACCAGAAAAGCATACGTTAAAAAGTTATTTGTACATATTTAAAAAGGGATCTCCATATCTCAGCTCAGGAGAGGTGTAGAGAGCCAGGACTTGCACTCCTCTCTACGCCTCATTATCGCCCTCTATCAGAATCCAAGGTTTCAAGAAGATCCGAGAAACTTTATTTTTCGACCCAAAAAAACTATAAGGTTTTTTTTATTAATATTTATACCCACAAAACATAGCTAGCATTCTGTAATTTATTTAAATGTAATAGTAAAAAATAGTAATATACACAAATAAACATTATTTTATGGCTCTTTTAATAAATAAAAGTGTACTTGTAACATATTGCGCTGATTATTGAGGATACAAAATAATGACATAATTATAATTGCATTACGAATGGCTGTGAATACGGTAAGGCAGTATCAGTGCAGTATAAGCTCAGGAAAAGCTCATAGCACGATCATCGGATAACGTTAGCTGTATGCTATGCTATTATCTAAGCTAACTAAAAAACACACTAACAACGAGAAATGTTTAATTTCACAATCTATAGCTTCGGTTAAATACTAGTATATGAAACGTATAATTTAAAATACATTAAATACATTGATGACTCGTTATAACGTAGTACAAACGTCTTCTATAATAAAATGATTTTGTATGATTTGTAACAGGCACTAAAGCGATTACCCATAAAACGGGCTTTGAGCCAATCGGATTGCTTGGGTCCTACGCCCGGACTCATCACACCGAAGTAACCATAGATATCATATATAAACGTTTATATATGATATCTATGGTATTATCAGAGAATGTATTATTCACCACACCGGCTGCCATTTTTTTTTTTTTTTTTTTTTTTTTTGAGATAACAAAAAAAGGGGAATACAGAGACATTTGAATTCGTAAAACAAAAAGATCAAAATTCTGCATCTTATATCACATATCAATCATGTTTCTAATACATTAAGTATCCTTTTCAACAGTTTAGATGTCTTTAGAGCTTTTCGATTGAGTTCTATTGAAGTTAGAGAGTCATAAAAAATCTTCAGATCAGTGGAAAATAGTCTAACATTTGGTACAGTCGATATACATTTTGCTTTATGTATATGATATTTTCCAAATAGAATAAGAAGTTTAATTATATTATCCATTTCCAATAAACCAGAATCACAATCCACAAACAAGACCATTACATCAGTTATTGTGACAAACTTATAAAATAACTTATAAGAAACCAAGAAACTTGGGACCAAAATAATTTAGTATAATTACAACTGAAAAATAAGTGTACAAATTGTTTCATTTTCTTCTTTACAGAAACTGCATAATGGCGAAAACCCTTCTTTAAACTTACTAATAAACTTACTAATAAAATCATTACATGGATAGTATCTGTTTATTATTTTATAGTGAGTTTCTTTGACTTTATTAGGAATTACATATTTATTTATATCGGACCATAAATTCTTAAAAACAAGGAAGCGGTAATCCTGTTTCCACTTCACCATTGCCTTAGGTGAAGAACTTTTTTCTTTGGTTAAAATTCTTCTGATATATATATTATTAAATGTTTTATCTCTAATGGAAAGGCCCCCAACAGTCAGACTAGGAAGAGAACCAATTGCAGGATTATACATCTTTTCGTTTTTTATAAGATAAAGTAGTTTCGGGGAGATACAATGAATGAGTTTAAAGTATTCTTTAGAAGATACATTTGTCCCAAGATAATTAACAAATTCATTATAATTAAGTAGGTCACCTGATTGATTTATCAATTCTGTAACAAAAATTAAACCTTTGTTAAACCAATTGTTCCAAAAAATGGTTTTGTTTTTGAATAATATATATTGGTTATTCCAAATAACACAGGAATGGGGAGAGAAATTGTGTTTGTAAACTAATTTCCATGCATTCAAAGCTTGTTTATGAAAGTTAGACAACTTAATTGGGAGTTTAGTACATTTAAAATCACAAGCAAGTAGAAAATTAAGACCACCACATTCTTTGAAGATTAAATTGGGAATGAAAAACCATGGAAGGTTATTTTCACAAAGACAATGTTTGATCCAATTAATTTAAAATATATTATTGATAGTGTCAAAGTCTAAAGCATTTAGTCCTCCTTCTGATACACTTCTGATTATGGTTTTCCTTTTAATATATTCTGTTTTACCTCTCCAAATAAATTTAAATAAGATTTTATCAACTGCGGCACACATTTTAGAATCTACATAAAGAGATAACGCTGGATATACAATTCTGGAGATCCCTTCAGCCTTTGAAATCAATACACGACCTTGAATAGATAAATTTCTTTGGAGCCAACAGTTAAAGATATTTCTTGTTTTTTGTAATCTTTGCAAAAAATTCTCTGTTAGTCTCTCAGTGTCTGATTTACTAATTACAATACCCAAGTATCTGACTAATTGTTTAACCTGTATTCCAGATATACTTGAGTCTTCAATTTGGTGTACAGCCATAATCTCACTCTTAGATTGATTCACAGATAGACCTGAGGCATCAGAGAACAATTTAAGTGCCTCCAAAATAACAGGGACCTGGTCTTTGTTTTTCAAAAATAAACAAGTGTCATCAGCAAGTTGACTAATAGTTAAAGTGAATTCACCTATCTCAATACCTTTGACTTGAGAGCAATGCAGAGTGTAAAGATTCAAGGTTTCGGCTACTAATAAAAATAAAAATGGGGAAATAGGGCATCCCTGTCTAATTCCTCTTTGGATACCAAAACGAGAAGACGTACCATTGGATAAAGAAACACTACTTGAGATATTATTATAGAATGTGTGCATCATATTTGTAAAAGTTGGGCCAAAACCAAAATGATTAAGAGCTTGATACATGAAATTGTGCTCTACTGTATCGAAAGCCTTACAAAAGTCTAAAAACAAAATAAGAGCTTCCTCATTTACCAAATCTGAATAATCTAAAAGGTCTAAGACCAGTCTAATATTGTTTGAAATATTTCTTCCCTTCATAAATCCAGACTGTGTGACAGATATGATTTCCTCCAAGCATGGTTTTAACCTATTGGCGTATAGAGATGCTAACAATTTGTAATCAGAGTTAAGCAGTGTGATTGGGCGCCAGTTATCTAAATGCAAAACGTCTTTATTTGGTTTTGGAACTAGTGCTATTACTCCCTGTTTCATAGATTCTGTAAGTTCTCCATCTGCTGCACACTCATTGAACACATTCAAAATAAACTCTCTAATTTCTTCCAAAAAACATCTGTAAAACTCAAACGGTAAACCATCGGGTCCTGGGCTTTTGTTAAAAGGTGTTTTTTTAATTATATCATCTAATTCTTTCAATGATATCTCCTCTTCACAAAGGTTTTTGCTGTTTATGCTTATAGGAATGTAAGGTTGTATCTTGTTAAAAAATAAATCACTTGAATCAGGATTAAAAGATGATGTATATAATTTTTGGTAAAAATCTGAAACAAATTTTGAAATTATTTTGTCATCTGATATAAGAGTGTTGTCAATATACAAAGAGGAATTTTTTTTAGTTCGGCTTGTTGTTTTTTCCAAATTGAAAAAGTATGCAGAGTTTTTTTTATCCGGCTTCTAGCCATTTGGCCCTAGATCTAATGAAGGCCCCTTTATCCGGCTGCCATTTCTTCTTCCTGCCAACCTTTCCACTCTGAACCTGCTAGTGCTACTGTGTGACATGGAGCTCTCTGATTGGACGACTGACGTCATTCTAACCACTGGTCTGGGATCAGTTAAGACGTTAGCCTGGCAAGTGTTAAGGAAAGAAAAGAGGCTTGTTTGAGATGAGCAAAATCTGCGCAGAATCGATCACCGGTGATCAGCGCGAGATGCATGCCGGTTATAAATGTGTCCGAGTGCGGTCCGCCTTGCTCTGATGTCATGCTGACGTATGTCAAAAATCTCTCGCGAGCGCAAGGCGCACGTGTCGGATTCTGCAGTTGAGCGCAGAATTAGATTAACATCTCTGTCTTCTGAGTTCTCTTACGAGAGGTTCTCTCGTATTGCGTAAGTTGCTTACGCTACGGGAAAGTTCTCTTTCTTCGAGATCTGAAGCCAAAAAATTATCCTTAATTTTGTATTCATTGTCAACGCAGTGCGGCAGCCGGCAGACCATGACAGGCTGTATTATAGAAGAAGAAGAAGAAGAACAAGAATTAGAACGCGCTTTCATGCGCTTTCATGCGCGTACCGAGACGAGAGTGAATGGGGAAGTAGCACATCTACTTCGAGCAGAAATAGCGACACTCCTGTGCAAAGGGACTATAGAACCGGTACCCCCTTCTATGAGCGAGTCGGGCTTTTACAGCCGTTATTTCCTCGTTCCCAAGAAGGACGGAGCTCTCAGACCGATTTTGGATCTGAGACATTTGAACAAGGCTCTTATGAGAAGACCGTTCAAAATGGTCACAACCAGGCAGATCCTCGCGCAGATTCGCCCGAGGGACTGGTTTATCTCTCTCGATCTAAAAGATGCGTACTTTCAGATCCAGATAATACCCCGTCACAGGCCATTCTTGAGATTCGCCTTCGACGGTCAGGTATATCATTACACCGTCCTGCCGTTCGGCCTGTCTTTAGCACCCCGCACATTCACGAAGTGCATGGACACGGCTCTCGCTCCCCTGAGAGGTCAGGGAATGCGAATTTTGAACTATTTGGACGATTGGCTAATTCTAGCACAGTCAGAGGCAGAGCTTATCGCCCACAGAACAGTGCTTCTCAGCCACCTGGAAAGCCTGAGGCTCACGGTCAACTGGACCAAGAGCTCATTAGTGCCCAGTCAGTCAACCTCTTTTCTGGGTTTGGATCTGGACTCTGTGGCAATGACGACCTGCCTGTCGACACAGCGCACGTGCTGTATTTGACCCCTGGCCGCGTCTTTCCAGCCGGGCAGCACCGCACCTCTCAAGACTTTTCAGAGGATGCTGGGTTGTATGGCTTCAGCTGCAGCAGTGCTTCAGCTGGGTCTATTGCGTATGCGCCCGCTACAACGCTGGTTGAACGCCCGAGTGCCGCACAGAGCATGGGCTTCCGGCGACATTCGGATCAGAGTGACTCAGAGCTGCGTTTCAGCACTGAAGCCCTGGTTAGCGGCCGACTGGTACCAGCAGGGAGTGACAATGGGAGCCGTCTCGCACCGCAAAGTTATCTCGACGGACGCTTCCACCTTAGGTTGGGGCGCTCTGTTCGAGGGCAAACCTGTCTTTGGCCTGTGGTCAGACCAGGAGAAATCCCTCCACATAAACTGTTTGGAGATGATAGCGGTCGAGAACGCGCTCAAGCGTTTCCTCCCACTCATACGGGATCACCATGTGCTAGTCCGCTCGGACAACATGTCCGTGGTGTCCTATGTGAACTGACAGGGCGGTGTCAGGTCCAGGAACCTGTGCAAACTGACAGAACGCCTTCTCGTGTGGGCTCATCGCTCGTTGCGCTCGCTGAGAGCCGCGCACGTGCCGGGCCACCTGAATGTCGGCCCAGACAGACTGTCCAGTGACATCATTCCCCCGGGAGAATGGTCCCTGCACCCCCAGACAGTCCAGTTGCTCTGGCGCCTATTCGGCAGAGCGGAAGTCGACCTCTTTGCGTCGAAAGACAACGCTCACTACCCGATGTTCTTGTCAAGGAGCGAGGACGCGCTGGCCCAGACCTGGCCCAGCCTCCCGCTGTACGCTTTCCCTCCGATCTCCCTGTTACCACAGGTCATCACGAGGATCAGGGAAACGCACCACCCAGTGCTTCTTATAGCCCCGCGTTGGGAGAACCAAATCTGGTACCCAGAGCTAGTGAGGCTGTCGCACTTATCCCCATGGCCGATCCCGGTGAGAAAGGATCTCCTCTCTCAAGCCGGTGGATCGATCTGGCATCCCCATCCAGAGCGCTGGTCTCTGCATGCGTGGATAATCAACGGATACCCGTTGACCTACCAGAAGGGGTCGTAAACACGATCACGCAGTCTAGAGCTCCCTCTATGAGAAGGCTCTATGCGTCTAAATGGTCTGTGTTCGCTAAATGGTGCGCTACTAAGAGCCTGGATCCACGCACATGTGAGGTCCCGCGGGTGCTCTCCTTCCTACAGGAGCTGTTGGACAAGGGCAGGTCCCCTTCCACGCTCAAAGTGTATGTGGCGGCTATTGCAGCGTTTGCTGAGACGACGCGCAGCCGTGCAATAGGA
The DNA here is from genome assembly GCF_963993115.1 of Abramis brama. Taxonomy (NCBI): domain Eukaryota; kingdom Metazoa; phylum Chordata; class Actinopteri; order Cypriniformes; family Leuciscidae; genus Abramis; species Abramis brama. The sequence continues at coordinate 30,868,815 of NC_139980.1, forward strand.
AGGAACGAGCTTATTATCCGTTTCCTCAGAGGAGCCAGACGGATGAATCCCCGCGGCCCCCCCTCGGTTCTGATTTGGGATCTGTCCTTGGTCCTGGAGGCCCTGAAGGCTTTCCCTTTGAACCGCTTGAACCCGTGGATTTGAAGTACCTTTCGCTCAAAACCGTTTTTCTGATAGCTCTGTCTTCAGTAAAACGCGTGGGGGATCTGCACGCGCTATCCGTTAGCCCTGCATGTCTTGAGTTCGGACCAAATGACTCTAAAGTCATTCTCAGACCGAGACACGGTTACATCCCCAAAGCGATTGGTACCCCCTTTAGGGCGCAAATCATCTCCCTTTCGGCTCTGCCAGCATCCGATAGTGGGGACAGTGATAACCTCCTATGCCCCGTCAGGGCGCTGAGAGTTTACATTACGCGCTCCGCCGCTTTTAGGCGTTCCGAGCAGCGCTTTGTCTCTTTCGGCGGGCGCACCAAAGGTCTCGCCGCCTCGAAACAGAGCCTGTCCAGGTGGATAGTGGACGCGGTTGCAGCAGCTTACGCCTCCAAACACCTGCAGTGCCCTTTGGGTATCAGAGCCCACTCCACTAGAGGCATCACCTCTTCGTGGGCCTGGTCCAGCGGAATTTCTATCCACGATATTTGTATGGCGGCGGGTTGGGCCTCCCCATCGACATTCGTGAGGTTTTATAACCTGGAAGTTCCCTACGCGCTTGTGTACCGGTGCTGGCCCACGCCGCTGGCCGCCTGTCCTACACTCGGTTGCGCTGGGGATTATTCTCTCCACACATAGACCGGTGAGACCGCTCTATTTTTCCCCTAATATGTGCTTATGTACTATGCGGGCCCGTGCTACTGGCCGCATTGTTTACATTGATATATATAGACCGGCTGTGCCGCTCTATTTTATATATGAAGTGAAGTGCTTTGTACATGTGCTGGCCCGTTTCTCCGACCGGCCACCTGTTTCAGCATGTTGTTTTCCCCGGTCTCCCTGGGACTCATGTGCTGGATGCTCGGCGCGCACGGCGTTGACAAGGGGTTCCCGTAGCGTAAGCAACTTACGCAATACGAGAGAACCTCTCGTAAGAGAACGTACTCGGTTACCTAATGTAACCTCGGTTCTCTCTAGAAGAGGGAACGAGTATTGCGTAACCTGCCGTGACGCGCCACGAGCTTTTGCGCTTCAGACTATGAAAACCAGATTCTCAGCCTGCGAGCCCTCCTTATATACACACTGGCCACACCCATCTTGACGGTTAGAAGGGTGTGGAGGGCGTGAAGCAACATGCAGATATACCCTTATGTACCCTACCCTGGGGGTATATAAGGAAGTGCGCTAGCAACATGCAGATATGTCTTCGCTGAGGAGCCGAGAATGAACTCAGGCGTTCCAGCGGTACAGCGGGTGTGCCAGGAGACGTAACGTCTCCGTTCCCTACTCAGGGAACGAGGGTTACATACGTAACCGAGACGTTCCCTTTCGTAGTCACTCCGAGTTACGTCGGATGACGACGAATGGGGTTCCCAGTGTAATCACGCCACCTCTCGACTGTCTTCCAGTGCCCTGCGTAAGTCTGAGCTCCCTGTCGTGAGACTAGCACGGACGAAGGAGTCCTACTTAACACAGGGATACCAAGGTACACTGGGAAGCATATCTCAGTGGAAATATGCAGTTATGCCCAGCCTGAAGGGGGGGACTTGAAATACACATATGACCCCGGGGGGCTGCATATGGAGTATCACTGGGGTGTCCAGCCGCAGGTGGAATATTTCAACCCCAGGGGTGGCAAGGTGGCTTGCCAAGGGAAAGACACATGCTCAGAGAGGCTTACAGTGGAATACACATGTGGGGGTCACCCAGAGGGGGAACCATGCACATGGAAGCACCTAGCCAAGCGCGAAAGCTGCCAGTGGCATAACTCTGGCGTTGACGTCGTCAGTGCTGGAGGAGACTCAGGGCTTATTAGGCTCACCTGAGAAGAATATCGCACGTATCCCATCCGTGGAGAGGAATGGCGAGCAAGCGAAGACACCTGAGCAGAATCTCTTACCGGCTAGTTGAAGCGAGTACATGAGAAGAAACTGGCTCCACTCGGAGATTGTAGAATCTCGCGAATGTGTTAGGTGTCGCCCAGCCTGCAGCTCTGCAGATGTCTGTTAGCGAGGCGCCATGCGCTAGAGCCCAAGAGGATGCCACACTCCGAGTGGAGTGGGCCGTCACACCAAGGGGGCATGGTCGACCTTGCTGCTGGTATGCCAAAGCAATGGCGTCCACTATCCAGTGAGACAACCTTTGCTTGGAGAGAGCCTTTCCCTTCAGCTTCCCACCATGACAGACAAAGAGCTGATCTGAGGTCCTGAAACACTGTGTTCTGTCTACGTAAGTACGGAGTGCACGTACTGGACAGAGCAGTGCCAAGGCTGGGTCTGCCTCCTCCAAGGGCAGCGCTTGCAGGTTCACCACCTGGTCTCGAAAGGGTGTGGTGGGAACCTTGGGCACATATCCAGGCCGGGGTCTCAGGATCACGTGAGAGTTAGCCGGTCCGAATTCCAGGCACGCTTCGTCAACCAAAAAAGGCTTGCAGGTCCCCTACCCTCTTGATGGAGGCCAATGCAACCAGGAGCGCTGTCTTCATTGACAGGAACTTAAGCTCCACTGATTGCAGAGGCTCAAAGGGAGCACTCTGCAGGGCAGTTAGAACCACTGAGAGGTCCCAAGAGGGTACGAGGGGAGGACGAGGAGGATTCAGTCTCCTCGCTCCCCTCAGGAACCTGACGATCAGGTCGTGCTTTCCCAAGGACTTACCATCAACTGCGTCGTGATGTGCGGCAATGGCGGCAACATACACTTTCAGGGTGGAGGGAGACAGCCTTCGCTCCAACCCTTCTTGCAGGAAGGAAAGCACGACACTGATGGGGCATTTCGTGGGTTCTAGATGTTTAGAAGAACACCAGTCGACGAAGAGGTTCCACTTCAACGCATAGGCATGTCTCGTGGACGATGCTCTAGCGGAAGTGATGGTAGCCACCACCGCTGGTGGTAGGGTACTCAAACCTACCTCGTCCCGTCCAGGAGCCACACGTGGAGGTTCCAAAGATCGGGACGAGGGTGCCATAAGGTGCCCCGTCCCTGAGAAAGCAGGTCCTTCCTCAGAGGAATTGGCCAGGGAGGTGCTGTCGCGAGGAGTACTAGTTCTGGGAACCAGGTGCGGTTGTGCCAATACGGGGCAACCAATATTACCTGCTCCTCGTCCTCCCTGATCTTGCGCAAAGTCTGCGCAAGAAGGCTCACTGGGGGAAACGCATACTTGCGGAGGCCCCGCGGCCAGCTGTGCGCCAGTGCATCCGTGCCGAGCGTGCCCTCGGTCAGGGAAAAAAACAGGTCGCAATGGGACGAGTCGTGGGAGGCAAACAGATCTACCTGTGCGTCCCCGAACTGATCCCAAATCAGCTGAACCGTCTGGGGATGGAGTCTCCATTCTCCAGCGAGAGGCCGAAGCCGAGACAGCTCGTCGGCCGCCAGGTTCAGGTCTCCCGGGATATAAATGGCTCGAAGCGACCTCAGATGCTTCTGACTCCATATGAGGAGGTGGCGGGCGAGTTGCGACATACGGCAGGAGCGTAGACCACCTTGACGGTTGATGTACGCTACTGTGGCGGTATTGTCTGATCGGACTAGTACGTGTTGACCCTTGAGCAACGCACGGAAGCGGTGCAGGGCAAGGCGTACAGCCAGCAACTCGAGGCAATTGACATGCCAGAGGCGCTGGGGTCCTGTCCAGGAGCCCGCGGCAGCATGTCCATTGCACATGGCGCCCCAACCCGTGGTGGAGGCATCTGTCGACACAACAACATGCCTGGAAACTCGTTCTAAGGGAACTCTGGCCCGTAGAAAATTGAGGTTTGACCACGGGGAGAAGGTTTGACGGCAGGTCGGAGTCACTGGGACTCGGAGCGTGCCGTGTTGCCATGCCCACCTCGGGACTCGATCGCGAAGCCAAAGCTGAAGCGGTCTCATATGAAGCAATCCGAGCGGCGTTACTGCGGCTGCGGATGCCATATGCCCCAGGAGCCTCTGAAAAAGTTTCAGTGGAACCGCACTCTTGCCCTCGAATTGACGAAGGCAAGTCAGCAGTGACTGCGCGCGCGCTCGCTCGTAAGCTGCGTGCACATGGCGACCGAGTTGATCTCCATACCGAGAAAAGAGATCCTCTGCACGGGGCAGAGTTTGCTCTTCTCCCAGTTGACCCGAAGGCCCAGACGAGCTAGGTGCCGGAGCACAAGGTCCCTGTGTTCGCAAACCTGGTCTCGAGAGTGAGCTAGGATCAGCCAGTCGTCGAGATAGTTCAGGATACGAACCCCGTGTTCTCGTAGGGGAACAAGGGCTGCCTCGACGACCTTCGTGAAGACACGAGGAGACAGGGCTAGCCCGAAAGGGAGCACCGCGTACTGGTATGCCTGCCCCTCGAAAGCAAACCGAAGAAACGGTCTGTGTCGAGGAAGGAAGGAGACATGGAAGTAGGCGTCCTTCAGGTCGATCGCTGCAAACCAATCCTGTGGCCGTACGCATTCGAAAAGGCGTTTGGCCGTGAGCATCTTGAACGGCAGCCTGTAAAGGGAGCGGTTCAAGACGCGCAGGTCCAGGATAGGTCGTAATCCACCGGATTTCTTCGGTACAATGAAGTAAGGGCTGAAGAAGCCGGACTTCATTTCGGCTGGAGGGACAGTCTCGATCGCACCCTTCGCCAGTAGGGTGGAGACCTCCGCTCTCATGACAGGGGCATTGCCACCGACCATAGTGAAGCGGACTCCCCTGAAGCGGGGGGGAGACCGCGCGAACTGAATCGCGTAGCCGAGCCTGATGGTTCTCGCGACCCAGCGGGACATTACGCAACCACCGACGTACTATCGGTGGTGCAGCGAGGCGGAATGACCGGCCCAGGTGAGGGTGGCATAGCTGCCCTGTGCGGGGGCACGGTCATTAGCCGCGTCCTGCCAGAGGAGGCCAGGGGAGGACCAGCGTCCCGCGGGGGTGTGCTCTGGCAGGGGTCTGGCGACAGAGGGGGATGAGAGAAGCGTGGCCCGTGGGCGGCGCGTGCTGTCATCCACAACCTCTTGGGGCTCAGAGAAAGAGCATCAGTTCTTTTGAATGAGATTCTCCCCCAGCCCTCCACCGGGGGAAGGAGTGGTCCTGCTACCAGCTCCTGAAAGAACTGAGCCCTAACTCCAAGCTGCCCGTCTCAGGAGTGCTGCTTAGCCAGGTGTTAGCCGGCTAAGGGGCAGAGACAGGCGGTGCCAGCCTCCAGCGACCTCCTCGTGCTCGGGCCGTTGAAGGCTCGAGGGGAGGAGCCGCATGGAGGCGGCGTCGGCGGGAAGCAGACTAAGGAGACCACACGGAGGGCTAATCGTCAGTGCAGCAGCCTCAGTCCGCTTCTGGAGTGATCGAAGACTGTTGGGCGCAGTCCTCAACCACACCGCAGAGCAAGCCACCCGTCTCGAGAGTGCTGCTTAACCTGGCGTTTGGCCGGCTAAGGGGCGGAGACGGGTGGTGCCGCCCTCCTGCAACCCTCTCCTACTTGGGGCCAGTGAAGGCTTGAGGGGAGGGGCCGCAGGGAGGCGGCCTCGGCGGGAAGCAGACTAAGGAGACCGCACGGACGGATGACCGTTGGTGCAGAAGGCCTCAGTCTGCTTCTGGGGGCGTCGAAGACTGTAGGGTACAGTCCTCAACCCCACCGCCGAGGAGCCCAGCCTGGGACATGGGGGAGCTGAGAAAATGAATTCTCAGACCCCCTCACATCAACCTGGCTGAGCCCATTCCTGGACCACACCTGTGGACATCACCTGGCCCGGGATCACGCAGGTACCAATGTCGCCCGTCGAGCGAGGTCAGTAGTGTGCGTGGCGGATCGACCAGCCCGGACATGGGAGGCATAGCGTCCCTGCGTGGGGGCGTGGTCGAGTTTCCGCGTTCTGTCAGTGTTGGCCAGGGAAGGACCAGCGTTCCACGGGGGCCAGGTCTGACAGAACTCCCGAGTCAGCACTGCCTCGAAGGCGAAGGCGACGCACAGCACTGCATGCCTGTGCCATGATAGTGACAAAGAACATACAGCCCATGATCGCCACGCGATGGAGTGCAGCGAAGGCGGAGGACGCCCGCGGGCCGCGACAAGTCACGGGGACCCTCGCGAGCCGGAAGCGTCCTGATGCACATCCGGGAGAAAGGCACTGGGAGCGAGTGCTGTAGAGCAACACGCGCCCAGAAACCAATCGTAAGCCTACAGCGCTCGGGGGGAGGGCGCCCCTCCAACCGATGCTTTCAGCTGCCCGGGAAAGCATGGCCATCAGCTCTGGATCTGACTCGACTAACACTGACACTCCCGAGGGAGGCAACGCAGTCGAATCCTCATTTCCAGAGGAATCAAGCCCGCCCTGTGATGCTGTGAGTGACATGACACCATCTGCTGGAGTCCCGAATGAAAACACTGGGTCCCCGAGAGGAACCAGGCACACATGGAATCCCCACGGTTTGCGATGTGGAGGGGGGCGTGGCCCGAGGAAAGCTTGTCGGAATTATGCCACACCATAACCCTCAGATCACCCTGGCCACCAGCCAAAGTATCCCCTCTCGAGGAAGAGATAAATTGGGGTGTGGCAGAGGGGACTCTCCCACAGAGATCAATGAGTCTCGATCTATAAACATCGCGATGGTCATGTTCCCGCAATGAAAACATGACTCATCCACGAGCGCTGCCGAGCGTGATTAAGCCCAACAAGGCGAAACAGCGCTCGTGACCGTTAGACAGATGAGTCACGCGCCCACATCCAGAAAATACACGGGCGAGCCGTCTTGAAAAAGACGTGCCACGTGCAGCTCTTTTAGAGAGAGAAAAAAGCTCAGCAGAGTGCTGAAGCGCCCAGGGAGAAACACACACACTGTCGGCAGATCACTGCACAGATCAGCAGCAGGCAATGCGATCTCGCTGGAACACGCCGTCACACCAACACACTGAAGAGCCGCTCGTCTCGTAGAGTGAAGATGATACAGAATGGCTTGTAGGAGTGAAGAAAACTCTTGGCTCCGAAGCGAAAACATATCTGCATGTTGCTAGCGCACTTCCTTATATACCCCCAGGGTAGGGCGGAGTTACGCTATGCAAATTCCGCAGACCCATGGCATTTCATTGCCATTGGCTCGTTTTATATACTCGAAGATGACAGGCTTTCTAAGCGAAACCCCATTCGTCGTCATCCGACGTAACTCGGAGTGACTACGAAAGGGAACCGAGGTTACATTAGGTGACCGAGTACGTTTTCTGTTTCTGTGTCCACAGGTCAGGCTCACGGGACGAGGGCCAAACAGAACCCAGATGATGGACGTCCGTCCACTTCATCTAAACACTCTCGCAGAGGTCAGAATAGGCTTTTACGTAATAAAGAAGTAACGTAATGGCTTAGTTTCTATTTCTATTTTCAATGGCTGATTTGTCAACTAAACCAACTAAAGTAACGGTAACACTTTATTTTGATGGTCCCTTTTGAACATTCTGTCGACTAACTTTGCAACTACATGTCGACTAACTCTCATTAGAGTATCAGTAGACTCTCTCCTTAATATCTGCAAACTCTTTATTGTGATGCTCCACCAACAGACACTCTACTGACAATAAGTAACTTTTCAACTACATGTCAACTTTACAATTCTAACCCTAACGGTCTACTAAGTTAATACTCTACTAATACTCTAATGAGAGTTATAGTCCAGGCAAAGTAACTCATTTTGGAGCCAAAAATAGAACTAATTGTAAAAGAATTTTTTTCAGCATAGATCATTTCTGAGGTGTCCAGAACAACATACTAAAAGTCCTAAGAAATCCTAGTTGAGGAAATATGTTAAATTCTCATCAATCCAAGATGTGTGCCAATAGGCCTTTATCTCATTTCCTGGTTTCGGAACGTTCGAAATCGCCAGGCAGTGTACTCGCACTTCCGGTGGTTACTTAGCTACCTGAAAAGTAGGTCAGTAAACTTAAATAAAATCGCGATATAGACCAGTGTCTGTCAATATTAAACCGCATAAAGACTATTTAAATAGGAATCAAGCAGTTCTGCGTGTCTCTGTGAATGAATGGCACAGACGCGCTGTTTCATTTACCACACACACACACACACACACACTGAGACACGCATGACGCTCGCAATGTTTTCAGCCTAACGTTATATGAGGACATTAATGCACTTCATCAACACAGCCGCTCTGAGAGTCACTTCAGCAGCATTTTAGCTTCATTTGAGAAAAACTATCGTCATATCATAAAACACAGAGAGACGGCACGGCAACCCGTCAAAATAAAAGTTTGGTTTAACCTTTGAAGAAAGTTTTGCTTAAATCATTACATTTTAAATAATTGGTTATAACAATTTAATTAAACCATTAAAATGGAATCAAGAAAACAAACAAAAAAAGAAACTTTTGGGAGATGCGAGAGCGAAGTATTCCAGTAATAATTAACAGGCAGCCATGGTGAACGCTATAACCGGAAGACGCAGTACACTGCTTCAGCAATTTTTCGCGGCTACTTCCGGCGTTCTATTGTGATGCGATAAAGGCCTATAAGGCCAGGCAACAATACACCCCAATGGGGCTATTTTTTTCCTTTACTCCTATCAAAATGAAACTTTACACAATGTTAGTACCCATGAAAAGTAAAAAATTTTGTATTACAAGTTTCTTTGAAAATGAATTTGAATATGCAAATTAGCTATACACTAATCGAATATAGGCTACCCAAAATACACCCGCATAGGCTTAATTTTTTACTTTACTCCTACCACAATAAAACTTTACACAATGAAAGTCTACAAGAAAAGTAAAACATTTTGTATTAGAAGTTTCTTTGAAAATGAATTTGAATATGCAAATGAGCTCAACACTAGGCCTAATTGACTTATGGCCAAGAAACCATAAAGTAGGCTTAACAAGTAGAAAAAACAGGGGCCAAATAACTAACACATTCATGTCCATTCAGTAAGTTAACCTATGCATAAACACGATAAATTTGAAGTCACTTGCCACACTTACCTGGGTCACTTGCCACAAAAAGACTTAAATTGACCTTAAGAATTGATTGCACAATCTTGCCTCCAGGTGCTTTCTAAATTTTTTTTTTTTTTTTTTTTTTTTGCGAACAAGCCTTACCTAATGACATTCCCCCACAGATAACATAAGAAGAAAGTCAGAATAGCCATCTTAGTCATTAGTAACATGGTGAGATTAAATTTTGGGCTGGTAGATTTACAAATGATTGGTATTGTTGGTAAGATTACAGGCAGAAGTCATTCTTACCAACTAAACGATTCACTCTCACACAGAAGACAGATGAAAAACCGGATAGACACACTTTCCAGACATTCCAGCTCTTTAAAATAATTTTGCCAGACACCAAAACTGCTTCTCTTTTTATAGTTACTAGCAAGTATTTCAGACCAGGCGGGCCACACATCATACTTCCACCGTTTGTAAAGTAGCTTTGCAGTGTTATGAGAAGCTAGCAACAGCAATATCTAGGTTAGTTAAAGAAAAACTAAAACAAAAATAAAATAAAATAAAAAAACACCAAAAAGAAACCTCCCCTGTTGTTGCTACCTTGTCGTGGTGGAGAGGCTTGTGTGCCTCCGTGACCCTGAAGACTATACCGGGGTTATATACCCCTGGCAGGTGAGATGGTCCTCACTGCAGAACATGAAATCCACGGGGAGGAGTCGGATCCAGATCCAACTCCTCCCACCTTACATATACCTAAACCTACCCATCTCCACCCCCTGATCCCTAAACCCACCCCTAAACCTACCCATCTCCACCCCTTAATCCCTAAACCCACCCCTAAACCTACCAATTTCCACCCCTTATATCTGGATCCAACTCTGCCCCTCGGATCTCGTGTACTGCATTGAGGTGCTACTGTGGCAGGTACTACCAAGCCAGGCAGTTTTCAGGTTAGAGGCCAGTCTAAATGCAGCATTGCCATCACCCATTGGCAGTAGGATGATTGGATGAAGATTGGGCCGATGTATTTGTCATACATATGAATGGTGTTTCTGCCTATGCAAATTAGGACATATTCAATAAGTGTGGCGCTCATGTGCATATTCAAATTCATTTCAAAAGAAACTTGTAATACAAAAAAAGTTACTTTTCATGTATACTTTTACTATGTAAAGTTTTATTGTGGTAGGAGTAAAGGAAAAAATTAAGCCTATTTGGGTGTATTTTGGGCATATTCGATTAGTGTATAGCTCATTTGCATATTAAAATTCATTTTCAAAGAAACTTGTAATACAAAAATGTTTACTTTTCATGGGTACTTTCATTGTGTAAAGTTTCATTTTGATAGGAGTAAAGGAAAAAAATAGCCCCATTGGGGTGTATTGTTGCCTGGCCTTATTGGCACACATCTCGGATTGATGAGAATTTAACATATTTCCTCAGCTAGGATTTCTTAGGACTTTTAGTATGTTGTTCTGGACACCTCATAGAAAAGATCTAAGCTGCAAAAAATTATTTTACAATTAGTCTGTCGTAAAACGCTACTTTGCCTGGACTAATAAACTCACGTACGTTAATTGCTTGTCGGTGACGTTACGGTGTTCGATTTCAGCAGCCAAGGCTTGATTTATGAATATTGTTAGTCACTGGCTTATAAAGATTAGGAACACAGTCTTCTTCACCATAGTAGCATAATAGCGGTGTGCCATAGAAATACAGGAAGGGCCCGTAACGGAAGTGACTAAACAAGCCACAACGCACATACCTGAACACTAACTAGGTTGTAATTGTTGCCCAAACTATGACCACATAATGACTAACTTGTGCGCTGTGTCTGTGAGATTTTTAAACCAGTTCCAGCCAACAAAACTAAAGATTTAAACCGGATTATACAGCTAGAATGTTAGCTACGGTTAAAATGGTTAGTCGCACCTTTTAATTCAATTTTGAACAGAATAGCCTATTTGATAATTTACAAGCTGTCAACCCTGTGTTTTTTTTTGTGTTTTTTTTTTTAAATGGTTTGCTTGAAAAGTTTATATAGGTTACACTTTTAATATTAAGAAACAGATTTTGTTAGCGTTGTTAAACATACATAATAAACATTAGGTTTAGCACAAGCCACATGTTATTTGGTCCCAATGTTGTATTTGACCATTTTAATTTATTATTTCACAAAAGTAGGCTAAATGTAGGCTAAATATAACTGATGCTTAAAATGCTGATAAAGTATAAGAAAACGAGAACAATTAACTGAATTTAAATGAAAAATTTGTAATTTCAATATAAAAATGTTATATAGGCCTAGCCGAATAAAAATAAATCTTACCATAAAAATGGATTTTTATATCCTAATCTTTCTTCTTTGCTTTCTTATTTGAAGTTAATCTGTCTTCATTCAGTTCATCTGTCCAGCAGAGGTCAGACTTTGCATACTAATATGCTATGATGGAATTGTCCTGATTTAAAAAAAAAAAATAAAAAAAAAATTTGTCTTGCACCATAGCATCCTTTAAAGTACATTGGAGTCCCATGCAAATACCATGGTATATGAATATGGTAATCATGCAATACCATACACTGATGAGAGAGAGACATGTCACATATTGTGGTCATAAAGTGAGAGAACATTATTAGTTTCTGAGAAACAGACAGACTGTTTACAGGATTCACATATAAAAAACTTAACAAACTTAACCATGTGACATTTTAAACTACAGAAATGCCCTAAAATGTTTCCCAACTGCGTTTCTCCAGCACAACACCAGGTGTTGCTGTACAGCTGGTGTGCAGCCAGAGTTTAGCCACAATTTCGGCTAAAGACTCACATAGTTTCTGTCTCCCTATGGACATTATTTTATGGTTTGGTAAACCTTACAGGGAATGTGGACTTGACCAACATATCAAATGTCAAGGCTCAGCCTAAAGACCCTAAATATGCGCCGTTATAGCAAACTCCCATGGGAGAAGTGTCCTCTTACATTTATGCTAATTCAAACCATGTCCACCGCTTATGATCTTTTGTTTTCTAGTTGAAAAGCACAATGTTAACACTTGTGTTCAAATTCCTATAGGAACACCAGCAGGAATATTTCATCATAAAGAAGGGGGCAGTATATCAAACAGACGACCTTTTCTCTGAACTCGACCAATTACTCAGTTTATTATAGTTTGATCAGGCACTCAGCGGCATCAGCGTGTCAAATAGAGAATCTATTGTGCAGATGATTAGATCCTTCCCTAGCCAGTGTTAAAACTCAGGTCGGGTCCGATTGCGATCTAAAACCTAAATCCCTGCTAGGAATCCACACACGGAGGCCAGTGGGATCAAGCTACGCTCGCGGTGCGCTCTTTCCCTAAGTGGATCAGTCCATTAAGAAAAAAGAAAAGAAAACATTGTTGTTTACATCCTCCGTATGACCTCATTTGACCTCTCTGCTCCAGCATTCCTGCCATAGTTTTGACATTTAAGCGCAAGTACACGAGGCGGACAGGGAAAACAAGGCTTAATCACACCCAAAGGGCGAGCGGGAGATAACAAAACAACTTCTTAACCTGAGAGTTCAGAGGGGTGATGGATGCCACTCCATCTGCACATCAGCCTTTTAATTTTCTCTTCTCGCCTTTAAAGACGCTCTTCCTGCGAACCCAGCAGATGATTCTTTGAAAATGTTATTTTAATAATTACGAACGCCAGGAGGGCCTCTCTGCGAGGTCATTCCATATGAACTTGAGTTTTGATGCCCAAGTAAGTTTCCACAGCAGGATGAAGCGTGAGCACAGGGGTTATAACTTTTTAACAACTTCATGTTCCTTTAATTCAAAGAACTTTTGCCTAAAAACAAAGAAATTAACTTTCGGTTACACTTTATTTTACATAGTTACATTACTTACTCAAATAAGTACTGAGTAATATTAATTAACTACATGCACTTACTATAGATTTATAGGGTTTGGTTTAAGTGTAGTTATTTGTAATTATGCATAATTTACAGTTATTACTAGTAAGTACATGTAGTAACATGTAACTACGTCACCTTAAAGTATTACCCAACTTTCATTTCAATATCTTTTTAAAAAAGGTCACCCTGAAATCAAAAAATAGTTTTTGGCATTTGGAACTTTATATTTATTATGCATATAAGTTTTTTAAGTCAGTTTAATGTAATTTAAGTTGAAATGACTTAAACGTCCAAGTTGATTGTACTTAAAAATTTAAGGCAGCAACCTTTTTTTTCCAGTGTTGGTATTTCCACTATTCGCTCCATTCTTCCTTTGAATCCAAGAAACTGGTAGCGTCCAATAATTTGCATTTGGAGTGGCATTCTGCACTTTTCTTCAAGTGAAGATTCTTCTAAAGGTACACTTCCTCAATTCTTCTATGTGATTGCTTAAATCTCACTAGATTATTGGATCAGATAGCCTTGTTCTTCTAGTATCACTTATCTTGTGCGACATTATGTGCTACTGAAACAAATATAAAAAAATATCAAGTTGAGTTGTTTGCTCATAAAGCTCCCTCTCTGCCCCTCTCTCCTATATGCGTTACCAAGATTTGGATCTTTAGAAAAACAGTTCTAGAAAATTCCAGAAAGTTCTCAACAGAACTAGAAAGTTCCAGAAAGTTCTAAACAGTTCTAAAGTGTTTTAGGAAGTGCTACTTATAAGCGGTAACGTTTGTTATTATGATTGTTCCAATTTTTTATCTGGGGTGACTTTTTTAAACTTAGAGGAATTAGGGACTTTTTCATTGTTTTTAAGCTAAAGTTCATCGATTTATGATGCAGGAAATCTTTTATTTGAAAAATAGTCAAAACGTTAACCCTCATGAGCACAGAGTCACAGGAGACAGAGAGAGTAAATAGACAAGCCAAAAAGTGCACTGAACCTGTTGGTTTCCGGAATTCTCATTTAGTGCCATATGGCGACCAGTTTAAATGAGTCTAATTAATTACTTTAAGCTAAAACACATTTACTGTGTAAAGAAGGCATTGTGCAAATGTAGTGCACAGAGGGCTGATGTTGAGAATTACAGGTTACATACTCTAAGCAGTGCAGTCCTTTCTAGTTAAAACTGATTTATGCCATCCCGACATTCCCACACTCATTATTTGTGTCTCACTTGAGTTTTACAATGTGCCTCTGCTCTCGATTAGCGATGAACCCCTCTAGATTTCTTATTTACAGCCACAGATTTAATTCAAGTCAAACATGTCAACATGGCTTAGGAAACAGTTGAGATCACTTGTGTGCATGGATCAGGCTTGGCTAAGTAAATATTACTGGCCTGTAGTGAAAATAAAGCTGGGCTCAGGTTACGATAGAATTAAGCGAGCAAATGTTTGCTGTAGTGACGTTGGCATGTGCGCACACCGTACAATTATTCCACAGACCTCACCGAGTGAGCTAACTGTCTCTATCTCGCACACACAAGCACAAATTACATAGTACAACCACGCGTATGATGATACATGCTCGGTCACTAGACTGAATTTCAGCTAGATGAGTTTAATATTTAGATTACAAAACCCATGAAGCAATCGTTCAAACGCAAAAAGAAAACTTTCTTTCATCTGTGGAATATAAACAAAGATATTTTGCAGCTATTCTTTTTTATATCACAAAAGGGAATGGGGATTCAGGCTGCAAGCTCAAATAAAGGGGGGGGAAGCACCATAAAAGTAGTCAATGCCACTATATTTCTATACATTCTGTCTAGAATATCTGTCTAAGATTGGGGTCGGTAAGATTTTCTTTTTTTTTCTTTTTTTAAATTTAAGAATTCTCTTTTGCTCACCAAGGCCGCATTTATTTGATCCGTATGAATTGAATGCCATAATATTGTGAAATATTTTTTTTTTTTGCAATTTAATCCTGTGATCAAAGCTGAATTTTCAGCATCATTACTCCAGTCTTCAGTGTAACATGATGCTTCAGAAATCATTCTAATATGATGATTTGCTGCTCAAGAAACATTTATTATCAATGTTGAAAACAGCTGTGCTGCTTAATATTTATGTGGAAAATCATAAATTTTTTGCAAGTTTTTTTGATGAGAAGAAATTCATAAATAGTGTTTATTTAAAAAAAGAAATCTTTTGTACTATTATAAATGTATTTGCTGACACTTTTGATTGATTTAATGCATCCTTGACGAGTAAAATTCTTTATCAATTTAAATAAAATTCTTTATCATTTTCTTTAAAAGAATAATACCGATCCCCAAATTTTGGATGGTAGTATACTAGCCTATATATGTATATTATACACACAACTTATTATTCACTAATAAACCTTTCCCTTCACTGCAGCTTGTCTCATCAATGACGAAAAGTTATTATCAATGGCGGAGAAAAAGTTAACTTCTCAAGACAATCTCGAGTTTGTGCCGAGTTCACACTGCACGATTTTCAAAGTAGTCGGGTTACTGTTCATTTCACACTGCATGACTATCTGGGGTAACATTCAGTTGCTGGTGTGTTCACACTGCATGATGGATCAGCGACTTTCACGCATGACTTTACAAAAGAAAGAATCGCCGACAACTTCTGTCTGGTTCGCAAACTACGTTTTACAACCAAACACGCGAGAAATTGTTATTAAAAATGATAGCCAGCAGAAGATTGCGATCCAAATAGCTGATTTGCAGCGAAAAGGAGAAAAATAAATGTTCATCAGTGTTGCATCAGTGAATGTTTTCTTACCTGTGCTTTCAAAAATTAATAATTTCGTTAAATGAAATCGCCAACACCACATCTGCAAGAGAAAAAACAATGAGATGACAGATTATTGCAATATGACTTCATATGTGAAACAAAGTCACATAAGAACTTTTACCCCTGGTTTCACAGACAAGGCTTAGGTCTAGTCCCAGACTAAAATGCATGTTTAAGATGTTTTGACCGAAAGCAACTTGCACTGACATATCTTAAAATTTGTTAGTGCCACTGTTTTGTCTTAAGATGCAGTGATGTTTTTTTTTCTAAGGCACGTTTGTAAAAGCTACTTAAATGTCTTAATTGACTCTTCGCAGGGAGTTTGATTGACAGGCGATCTGACCAATCATAATCCGCCATCCGCCATTTTTGTCTGACAAAGCAGTCAGGAGAGTTTGTAGATTAACGTTGGAGGATTTGAACTTGAAAAACGTAGTGTACTTACGTCTTTCCGCAGTTAAAACAACATTCATTCTTATGTTCTTTCATGTTTATTTGATGCTTTAAATTAACTAGAAGGAAGAGATGATCGGTTCACAAGCAGCTTTAATGCCTGGCTCACACTACAGGAGTTTTAAAATCCTAACCGTTTTTGAAATCTGGTTGCAGCACACACTTAAGGAGAATCTTTGCAGATTTTCTTCCCCCAAATCTTAAACATGCTCACACTGCAAGGTTTGAAAATCGCGGTGCACCACACACTACAAAATGTTAATAAGATTATCGTGCCAGGGGAAGCGCCTCACGTGATCTCACGCAGCAAATCTTAAGTGGAAAAGCATGGAAACGTATGGGATATGCATTGCCATGAGACACACACACACACGCACGCACGCACATACACACGCACAGACTTTGAACCTACCGGTACTTTGAGTTAAGAGCTTAGATCGGGCCCAAAAAATCAAGCCCGACCCTACCCGAGCCCATGCACATTGTGTCCGGGCCCGGCCCGACACAACACATTAACATAACTGTAATTATGAGCCCGAGCCCGATTTAAACCCGACCATTTTTTTAATACGTGGGCCGTTATAACCAGGGGCGGTGCCAGATATTTTTTTAACGCAGGTGCTGAGGGGGTGCTAGATATATAGCAAATAAATACTATTACAAAAATTGGCCACTTAATATTTAATATTCAATCATTTTAATTGTCACAATTAAAGTATTCATTTTATTAAATTGACAAAGCACAACATTCAGCATTCAATTAAATACTGATTAAAGATTTATTATTATTAGGCTAATAATGTTAACATAATATAGGCTACTATCGTTATTTCGACATAATATGTGTGCGTGCAACAATGTGCATTTTTAAATCCGGTGACGCGTGCATTGATTTTGAAATCCATTTCGTTTTAACGCGCTTCGTTTTAACGCGCTTTTTAGTTTCGGGTTCATTACTGAACATGTAACGTTACTTGCCTTTGTGCCTGCTGACCAGAGCGTAATACTTATTTATTTAGCAATAAATAAATGGAGATAAAAACGCATATCGAGTTTGTAGTCATTCAAAATGATCTCAAGGGAAATTCCTTCAGCACGACAGCCCTGCTGTCTTTTTGACAGCACTGACGTAATCACAGACTTGCTCATCCCGATTTAAAATCTTAAATATCAAACATGTTTGATATGATCGGGGCGAGCCCGATTTGTGCAAGAGCAGATCGGGAGGTGCAAGATTCGATCTGTGAACGCCTCACATTACCAGATAATCTGCGCCGAACATCGGAACCGATCAAGGTCCTCGACAAGATTTTTTCTCCGATTCTCTGGAGGGGGAAATCGGGCATAAATCGGCCTAAAACTCCTGTAGTGTGAGCCAGGCATAAGAGGCTCTACAGCGATCTGTCAGACACATCAAAGAGCCACAAAACGGTATTTATTGTTTACATTTCTTTTAAAAATGACCTGAAGTTGAGACTTTGTTTCATATCAAAAGTATCCTGGTCTGTCCTGTCTGTCAGTGTGTTGTCAGTGTCCTCTTTGCTCCGCGATGTATTTTTCACTGTGTGAGAACATGGTGTGTGGCGTGAGAGCGGCGTCACTTGTCGGACATAGCAACAGTAACTAAAGGGGGCGGGTCTTTGCGAACGGTCAATTGAACTAAGGACTAATCCTGGCTTAATCTAAGCCCTGTCTGTGAAACCGGGCCATAAGTAGGCTACACAACTTTCTACACATTCTAATTGTTCTTAAAAGAACATTTTTTTTAAACATTCCTACCAACTAAAAGTTTGGCAGACACAACTGTGATAACATACACACGAACCAGTGGGTTATTATACTTCAATCTATTTGAATAGAAAAACAGGAACTTTTCTCTCCATATCTGCATGCTAGTCTCTAAATGCTTAATGCAATGAAAGCCTGTACGTGTGACGGTCTAATTTAGGAAATGGTCTACCCACGCTGGATCCAGTGCTATACGGGGCTAAAACATTCAATAGTAAAACAATTCTTCACTGCCTCTCTGCAGACCTCTGCCATGTTTCTGAAACCTTACGAAATGAAAGCCAACAGGGGGTAGTGTGCAATCATTCTCCTCCATCTGGCCTGTCCACTTAAATTAGCCGGGCCTTGCATCCAACGGCATCTGTTTCCAATATGGTGCAAGGACGGAAGGGTGGGTGCTTGGCTTTGCAGCGGAAAATACAGCCTACTGTACTTTTAAATAGCCCACGGGAGAAGCGGGACGGATGTGGTCCGTATATCGCCTTATCCCCAGATTCCTTGTTGCTGGACTGCCACTTCTTCGGCTTTGAAAGATGTCAAATGTACAATTAGGAAGGAATTTGTGTAATGCCGTCTGTGCACGTGAGCGCAGCTCTGGTGGCACATGTTTCCCATACTCCATGTTGCACTGCATGTCGGATAGAAACCTGCTTTGCTTTAAACGCTTGCAAATAATACCGCTTCCATTGATTTAAAAGTGCTGCTGCTTCCCCATAATTAAAATCTTCAGTAAAGTGGCTTTTTTCTTTCGCCAATTGCGTGTTTTACACCAAAACTCTTGGTGCAGCAGTGAAACTGTGCTGGAAAAAAAAGACCAGACTAGTGATGTTATCTTGACATGGCTACAGTTGTGAACGAACAAAGCCTTTATATAGCAGTCACACATCACTTCACGGCTATATACGCGAACATAAATATTCCTGTTTTTACACATGTGCACATTCTTACGGTGCTAAATCATAAATCCAGAGCCTTTTTAACTTGTTCCTGAAGTGAGGAAAGGCAGTGAAGACAGTTCATACTTCTGGACTGCTTAGCCCAGCAGGTTCGAACCCTCATCCAGTGATGCTCAGACATTTCCTGTCCCAGAGCAGTCTGGCTCAAACCGCAGCTTTAGCAGAGCTCTGTGGTGACTGCAGCAAACGGTTCAGACTTTACACGGAGACAAAACGTACAAGAGCCACTTGCAAAGATTATATCTGGGCACAAACTTGTGTGATACAAGAAGATGAAGGTTTAGTTTTATTTAAAGAGAATTCTGTCATCATTTACTCACCCTCATGTTGTTCCTAACCCGTATGATGTTAGTCTGTAGAACACAAAAGGAGATCTTTTGAAGAATGGTCATGCAATTACAAAACTGTCCCAATGAATGAGGACTAAAGTTTCTTCAAGTATTCCTGAAGCTCAAATAGTAGAGCATGGAGATAGCAATGCCAAGGGCATTGGTTTTGATTTTACAAGGAACACATGAACTAATAAAATGTATTCTTTCAATGCTTTGGATAAAAACATCTGACAAATGCATACATGTAAATTTGGCAAATACTCTTAAGTAATATGGAAGAGGAACAGACTGAATTTGACAATCTTTCCCTCCAGTGGTTTGTTAACTTGAGAACCATTGCGAATGGATCAATAAATCAGTAAACTGAACTGGAGAACCAGATTCATTCGTGAAGGAATAATTCAATCATCAACTGATTCACTGAAGATCTGATTCAAAATATGGATTTGTTAATGAAAACACAAAGTCATATAAACTACTTTCAGGATAATTTTATGGGGGTTTTGTATTCGTTTAGAAGTTTGCAAACTAATTTCATAGAAAAAAAAGCAAACAGTACATTCCACGGAAGAAAGAAGGGATTTGGAACGACAAACAAACAAACAAACAAACCAAAAATGACATAATGCTAATTTTGTGGTTAACTTCTCATAGTGACAGTAAATAAGCCAACAGATTTGTATAAACACCATGACAAATGAGTTAATGTTCAGATGGTTTGTAATTGTTTGTTGTAGTTCGCATATATCTCAGTAGCAAGTAAACAAAAGATCGTTGTGAAAAATGATTTGTTATTGTACACGTCTCAAGGGACACCACGCACACAGTGCCACACTGAGTCGCGATCTTAGACACAGGGCTGAAACGGCAAGGCGAGGTGTTGTGTGAAACCATCTGGAAGAGATCTGGCATTTTTCAAAATCCATTTCTGTTTATCCAGAGTCAAAGACACACAGAAGCGAAGCGGCCATACAGTTTCCAATGTTGAATGAATGAATTCCATTTTTCCATTCACACTCAGGAAGGAGATGCACTGCAAAATCTGATAAGGCTGATGACAAATCAGAAGAATTGCTGACAAGCTCCTGACATTTTTTGGCATGGCTTTCCAGAGCCCTCCGTGCATGCTGAAATATAGATCACTTTGGAGGGCTCCTCTCAGCACAGAGATAGATCCTCAAGAAATGTGGTAAATAGTTTTTTTTTTTTTTTTTGGTAGAATATCCTGTAGAGCTGCAACATCAACTGTTTAAAAAAACTGGTAACACTTTAGAATAAGGTTTCATTTAATGAAATTTGAACTAACATGAACATGAACATTTTATTAACTAACATTATCAAAGGTAATAAATGCTGTAAAAACAATATTATTATTTTTTGTCTGATTAATTAAAGAAAACTGATTTTCAGAATAGCTATTAGATGCCCCCTTAATATCCTGCTCCAAATGATTTTTGTTCGCATTGCTTAGTAGTTATATTTGGTAACACTTTATTTTGATGGTCCACTTTAGACATTCTACTAACTATAAAATACTCTGTCACTACATGTCAACTAAGTTTCCTTAGAGTATTAGTAGACTGTGTGCTTAATATGTGCTATCACTTTATTGTGATGCTCCCCAAAAGACATTCTACTGACTATAAGTAACTTTGCAACTACATGTTAACTTATTCTACTAACCCCAACCCTAACCTAAAGGCCCGTTCACACCAAGAACGATAACTATAAAGATAACAATATTGATATCGTGTGCTTGTCTGCTGCTTTAGATGCTCGATATCGTTAATTTGTGCTGTTATCGTTATAGCTGTGGTGAGAACTCATTAATATTGAGAAATATATCTTTATCATTATCTTTATAGTTAGCATCCTTGGTGTAAACGGGCCTTAACAGCCTACTACAGTCTACTAATATTTGAATGACTTGCAGTTGACATGTAGTTGCAAAGTTACTTATAGTTGGTAGAATGTCTAAAGTGTAACCGAAAATATTATTGCTTTTACTTTAACATGCAAAACCTGAAGTCACTTGCTTGCCTTGGCAAATGCCACTATTTACGTTTTATTTCGGAGGTGTACATTTCAATTGGGAAGGTGAATAGCTTACTGTTAATTTGTTCTTGATGCTAGAGTTTTGACATTTAGAAACCAACAGTAAACTGTTTAAGTTAGATGCAATGCTTGAGGCAAGAAGTGACAAGAAACAAGATTTATGGGTTGCAATTTACGCTTCTATGGTAAATTTGTTTCCGAGCTAGGAATAAAAGTAAATATTTGAATGTTTCGCACACTTTATCGAGTGTCAGTTGAATGTCCGCCATGCCCGTGTAAGTTTAGACGTTTCTAGTGCTTTTGGAGTTAGTTCCTTCCTGTTCCTATAGCCATGGTTACAGCCTACTAATCCACAGACATTTGTTACCGTTGAGAGTTTTGAACTGCAGGTTGCGGAGGGCAGATTTCTCACACATGGAGAAGGAATTCAGACCATTGAAAGATCCACATCCCACACTGTTTTCTGATTAAATACTCTGATATATATATTCAAGTGTTCTCCACATGCTTCAGGCCGCCCTATAGCAAGACTCCCCACATTTTTCTGTTGGATGGCATGCCGAACTCATCTGCGGTCATCTTCAAAAGAGCTGAACGCCTCCGGCAACACCTCCTTTGTGTTTACGCGCTGCCTGAAACATGTTAAAAGGTTTCATTTCTCATTAAAGGCAAGCATCGTTAACATAAGCTGTTTGTAAAATATTCACTCCACCTTATATTTGGCAGTCAAAGGTCAAGAGGATCCATCAGCAACAACATGAGGATTATCCCGTTGACATTCCAATTTCAGAGTCTTTTCTCTCTGACTCATGGGAGAAAGGTCCTGCTCTGTGCTGGCAAGCCAGGCATCAAGGAGCAATTACTGTCGCATTAGGGATCATCATGACATGCTGCTCAAATACACAGAGAAGCTACTGTTTTCATCTGTTCCTTGAATGCACGTCCATCAGGTAGACACATTTAGCCTGCCTAAAGCCCGCCTGGAGAACTTTGAAGTGCGCTCGCGAGGAACAAAACTCACAGGTGTCCTCTAGTTGAACCTATCACAAACGATTTAGCACCTCTTGGCGCAATTTCACTTTATTATTCACGTACCCCTCTACTGTCCTTTTAAGAAGAAATATGGATACGGTATATTCCGTTGATGTGATGTTATCTTTGGCAGGCGGCGAGGAAATGATTTTATCTTCCCGATTCTTTATATGCTGAAATATTCACTACAAAGCATTTGCTAATGATTACGTCTCTATTACATTCGAAGGCAGTTTGTCAGAAACGTTTACAGACACTTGCAGTTACTGCCACTGGAATCGCAAATGCAAGATTTATCAGCTTTTCACTTAAAATATTTTGAAATAATCACTACAAATCATTTAATAATGATTTCTTATCACTTACACTGAATTAATATGTTGCATTTTGGAGTTGGGGATTTTTTTAAATTAGGAATTATCAGCTTTTTCATTCAAATATATGTTGAATTACTCATTGAAAAGCAAATTGCTAACATTTGTTTCACAATAACCCTAAGTTATGGCTTTCACCCATGCATTTCGTCAGAAACCTGTGTAAAAGCTGCACTTACTGCAAATGAAATATAAAAACGTGCATAATAATATAATTATTACCTTTTTACTTGAAATATATTTAAAGTAAAACCATTTGCTTATGATTGCTTCTCAGTTATGGTGACTTGCTGTGTTGCATCATGGTCTTCGTCGTTACCATTACACGTTAGGAGTTCCTGACAGTTGAAATAAAAAGACAGAACATAAGAAATTATGAGATCATCAGGTTTTTACTTGAAATATTCACTACAGATCATTTGGCAATTATTTCTTCTCAATTTCACTGAATTATCACATCACACTTGAGTTGCATGAAGTTTACAGAAATTTGAGGTTTCCACAACTGAAAGTGCAGAAATTAGGAATTAGTAGCTTTTTCATTAAAATATATGTTGAAATTCTTATTGAAAAGCATCTCAATAATCCTAAACTCTGGCATTGATTATAAAAAGTACATTATAATAGAATTATTAGCTTTATACTTCTCAATTATGGTGACTTAACACATTGCATCATAGTTTTTGTCAGAAATGTTTGTAGATGTTTATAGGTCCTGGCAGTGAACATTAGAAATAAAAATAAATGATCAGGTTTTTACTTGAAATGTGCACAACATTATAAAGTTTGTCAGAAACATTTGTAGACAATCTCGGTAACAGCCACAGGAATATAATAGTTATAATATAATTATTTGCTTTTTATTTGAAATGTGTGGAAATATTCTGCAAAGCATTGCTTTGACCTGACATATCACGTCACTTAATGGAGGTCATCAGAAACGCCTGCAGACATATTCAGTTCCCGCCAGTGGAATTGCAAATAAAACTTAGACAACAATGGACTTATCAGCTTTTCCTTTTTTCTTCAAGTGAAAGAGCATCGGAATTCTTGACATTCCTGTCAGAGCCGGCTCTGGTAATGGATCTCAAGATGGCAGGCCTGTATTGTAGCAGCTCATCTGAGATGTTCTGGGATCGCTCTCGGCTTACAGGAACCTCCCTGAAAATGGCCTCAGGTGCAGGGATTACCGCTCTTCTGTGTTCTGAACAAAACCCAGGCTGAGTTTCCCCTCTCAGTCCAAATCCCACAATGGGAGTTTACATCATAACCACAAGGAAGAAATGATGTCTCACCAAACAATGCGCGACAAAGCGTGTTTATCTGACCCTGGACCTTGCGGGATCGCGCACAAAGTGACTTCTTAGACTTTCATTAGTTGTGGATGCAACAAGAGAGGATTGAGCGATTAGATGATCATCCTCGGGGAGTCAGATGCTTTATTGTTCTGCCATTTTTTTGTTGCATTACCAAAATGAACTGCAAACCTTTTCACAGCATAGTTAATGTTTAAAGTTAAAGTTAACAATTAAACACATCGATCCAAAATTTCACAGATGCTTTTTTTCTTCTGCCACATTCAGCCTGGATGGGTAATGTTACACAGAAACCGGAACCTGATGAAATATTTGCGTAATGGCACTGGAATGGGCTTTTAACCTATACAGCGCTCACCGTTTAGTCAGTGGTCAGTGATTTTACCACAGCAGGCCTTGAAACCATTTCCGCAAACACATGGCATCAAGGCTGTCTATGGTAACAATTAAGCCTTTAAAGATGCCTGGACACCCTGAAAAGACAAATTAAAGCCCATCCTTCCTATACACCAACCAGCCCACAATGTCTGGAGCTGGCGACCCCATCCCAGAGCTTTCATCCCGATCGCTCATCTAGCAGAAATTGATTAAAGGCCCTCTAGATTACTTCCTTTTCACAAAGCTATTATTTTCCAATAACAGGAGTCCAGATTGAAGACTGTTTAACCGTTGTGTCCCTCCGCTCATTCTTATTTGTGTTTTTGTTAGAGGTAAATGAAGCGGCCTCGCTGTTTTTCTCGCTCGTCATCAGGCCCTAATACCGGAGCTGCTCGGGTAACATTAGACGCTTAAACGTCTCTGAGCACCAGACCTGTCACGGCTCTGAGTGAAACCAGTCACCCTCCAGACCTCGGCACAAAGGGCCCGGGTCACAAAAGGTTCTCTGAGAGAGTCTACTGTTGTATTTAAATGCTTTTGAAGTCACAAACAACTGAGTTCATCTGGATAATAGTGGTCCCTCATGACTTTGACCTCTCGGGGATGAGATTCCCCCATGACTGTAAGGCTCCTTTTCTTCCTACCGCTCCACTCATCACCTAAGAGTCATGCTATCCCTTCCGGGGGTCATCGGCAGGGTTAGTGGGGTTAAAGGATCAATGCAATTTCTGCTGCCTTTAACAATGGAAGCAGACTTGCCGTTCGGGGATTAAAAATGTGGAAGTGAAACAGACTAACTAGACTATTAGCACTAGATTAGTCCGGCAACAAAGGGAAAAGTTGGCCACGTAAGAAAGGAAATAAAGAGGATTACGATGGTGAAGCAACATCTCAAGTTGTTGTTATGGTGTTTCAAAACAGGCATGTTAGGAATACGTCATGCTTTCCGCTTAAAGGGATAGTTGGCCTGAAAATTCTGCCATGATTTGTTTCAAACGTGTATTATTTTTTCTTCTGTGGAATACGAAAGATCAGTTTTTGAAGGATATCCTTGTCTCTTTTTTCAATACATTAGAAGTGAATGAGGACCAGTGTGCCAAAATTATGGAAAAATGCACCATAAAAGTGGTCATTATTACTTTTGTGCTATATTCATTCGATAGTAAACTATTTAAAAATCTATTTAAAGTACTTTTGGCATGATTGTTTACAAATCAATGCACTTAAAAAGAGAAGAAAAAAAATTATAATAACAACAAAATTATCTTTACATTTGGTGAGTTCATGATGTAGTCTAAAATTTAGTCAATGGATTGTGACTGAATTGAGTCAGTGAGGTGGAGAATCAAATCCAATTCATGAATAAATCATTCGTTGGAGCACAAATAAGACTGATTCAGTTCTCAAGTTCAACTCACTGATTTAATCTGTTCACAGTGATTAATGACCCCATGGAGGGCAAGATTATGAGTTATGACTCAATTTTGATCTGTTCGTCACACAAAGGCATTGTATGGCTGCAGGAGTCTTGGAAAACAGTGCACAAGTCACTTACGGATTACTTTTACAATTCTTCTATGGTGCTTTTGGATTGTTGAATTTCAAATACGCCAGTTCCCATTCACTATAATTGCATGGAAAAGTGACCAGCATATTATTAAAAACTTGTCCTTTTTACGATACACAGACGAAAGAAGTGCATGAACGCAAAATGTTCATTTTTGGATGAACTAATCTTTAAGAATGGAGTTGAAAAGGTAGAAAAACAGCTGGTTGACATAAAAGATGAAGATAAAGAGGAATGAGACACTTTGATTTTTGAGAGGAACACCAGAAGAACGTTTGGCCTTTCAGAGAGTGCTTGGCAAACAGGATGTTTCACCGCTTTAAATACAGCAGTTATCCAAAACACCTGAAACACCTGCTTTTATCTGGGCTCGGTATCGGAACAGGAACATATTTTCCATTCTTGTTCACTTGTGTATGGCAACTTCAACCCATTCACGTCTCACTTTGGCAACATGAGACTTCTGAAAGAACGACTGCGCATGAAACAACCACCTCAAAAGAGGGGGAAGTCCGCTTGAGGGAAAAAAACAATATGCTTACAAATGGTTTTGCCAAGAAAGCATTACAGTACATACGCACATGCAGGTGGTCCCAGACACGCTACACAAACAGACGCGTTTGATCGGACAGCATCTTCTCTGGTGGCTTTGGTGATTAATCTGATGGTGACTGACTTTTATCTGGAGACACCTCACGTTTGGAGACAAGTAAGAGCAGGTGCTGTTATGTCTCATGTCGTAGGCCTCTATTCTCAGCTCAAGAGCATTGTGGAAAATCGTGAGGGTCAATGAAGATGCTCTGAAAAATAAAAACGCAAAAGAATGAGTAAACACTGCAATAGCACAATTTTGCGCTTGAGCGTTTTTAACACTGCTAATAATCAGAATAATGTTTCTTGAGCAGCAAATCAGCATATTATTTCTGAAGGATCATGTGACGCTGAAGACTGTATTGATGCTGAAAATTCAGCATTGCATCACAGGGGAAAAAAAAAACATTTTTAAACTTTATTCAAATGGAAAACAGATATTTCTAAATTGCAATATTTCTTCATAATATTGCTGTTTTTACTGTATTTTTGATCAAATAAATGCAGCCTTGGTAAGCTTCTTTCAAAAATTCTTATCGACCCCAAACTTTTGTTTTAAAGCAATAAAATGTAGATAAAGTAATGCAATAAAAATGTCTCTGGTTTTAACTTTTAAGGAATATTGTGGGTTATTTCATCTTAATGTACATGGGCCTACTAATCATTTTATTGTAATTTCACCATATTAGTCTTTACACAAGGTGTTCGACATTTCAATTGTACAAATATTTCAAACTTACTTCAAAGCAAAGTTCACTCACATATCTTTTGTTCCTAAACTTTTCGTCTCATACTGGTGGCCAACACAGCAAGCTTTCTGGAGCAGATGATATGACTTGCGTCTCCCGAGCAGACCTTTCATCATCAATTTGAGCGTCAAAAGAACAAGCACGTTTTAACGAGGAACCACAGCATACTTTTTGACGGAGGGAAACAAAGCTAGCTTTTGTGCGCCTGTTCTGGGAGGCCAGTAGCTCTTGTCATGTACATGTGAAATTAATTATGAGGAAATACTAAAACACTTGGGTGGAAATTGCTTTTCACCAGATGTTCCGCATGTGAGGATCAATTTAGTATTCTTAGCAAAGCGAAATGACTCCATAAGTTCGATTCTGGCCCCTTTGATGAAAGCCAATCTGTCACTCAAGGCACGTAAAAAGGGAGCTGAACTTCTATGCTACTGTTTGTTCCACTTTATGGAGCCTGAGGTAATATGATTACTTAACCAGGTTAGGAAAATAGAATGTTTCGTTCTTAGGTAGAATTTGACATAATGACAAGGGGGGCCCAGTCTTTCTCAATGATCCATACACAAACCAAGTGAGAGAGAGCCTTTTTCTCATTCTCAGCGACAGGAACCGAAAAAGCCAAATGAATCAAAGATGAATTACAGTCTCTATATGAGATAACTGTGTGATCTGAGAATTAATTACATGTCTACTTTTAAATAGGACCTCTGTCTCCTCTCATTGAGTTTATCTTCCGTCTTTAAAAACGCTGCATGGCTCACATCCACGTTAGCAGGTCTTCAGGCAATACAGAATATTAGAAAAAGGTTGGGAACACTGACTTTGAGCCAGATTTAGAGTTTGGTAGAGCTTGGTCTGTTGTGCTTCATGGGATTTCTGTTTGATTAATAGTGTTGTGTCACGATGCAGAGAAATGAGGCGCAGATTATGCACTCCATCTTTTAAAATCATGCATGTACTGATCTCACTCTCAATTGTTTATCCTACACAGGACTTTCGCTTAAAAAGTCTCCTCTAGAGTTTCAGAAGATGACTCAATGTTTCAAACTCAAGATAAACTCAAATATTTCTCACCAAATTCATCCAGTATCAAATTATCTGTGCTGAGAACTTCAATTAAAAAAAAAAAAAAAAAAAAAACTTATATTCAAAGATGATGAATTAAATTGATCAAAAGTGTCAGTAACTACTTTTATAATGTAAAAAAACACAAAAAAACATTCTATTCATCTAAAGATGATGATACACAGGGCAACTTTTTGAGCAATGTTGCTGGGCAATCTCGCTGATCGATTGTTGCTTGGGCATTTTCCCATTGAAAATTGGCAGTACATTTCTGTCTGGATAATTTAGATCAGTCATGGACCCTGTGTCTCATCTGGTTGTCCGTTGACGGCAACACTGCCCAGCAAGATTGCTCAAAAAGTTGCCCTGTGTATCATCACCTTAAGAATTCTGAAAAAAAGTATCATGGTTTCCACAAAAATATGAAGCAGCACTGTTTTCAACATTGTTAATAATCAGAAATGTTTCTTGAGCAGCAAATCTGCATATTAGAATGATTTCTTAAGGATCATGTGACACTGAAGACTGGAGTAATGATGCTGAAAATTCAGATTTGAATCACAGGAATAAATTACATTTTGAAAATATATTAAAATAGATAACAGTTATTTTAAACTATATTAATATTTCACAGTATTACTGTTTTTTACAGTATTTTGATCAAATAAATGCAGCCTTGGTGAGCAAAAGAGACTCCTTTCTAAAACATTTTTAAAAATCTTACTAACCCCAAACTTTTGAAAGGTATGTATCTCTAAGCAATAAAATGTTTTTCTGGTTTTAGCTTTTAAGAAATATTGTGGGTTATTTACAACATTACTTCTATGGGCAGCATTCGAGACATGCTGACGATTACCACAGACAAAAACAGTAAAACAGCAGGCAAGAGGGCAGCACCGTGAATAAACATTTCAAGTATGCGACTATCACAGTGTTTTTAAAGTATAACCATAACATGTGTTTGCTTGAGACCAGTGTAACGGAATCATTTCCCAACCTTGTCTGTGCGAAGATATAAACAATCTTTGTTTTAACCCCATGTCATGATCAGCTAAAAACAATAAACCTGGGTACTTGCACTTGGTATCCGGTCAAGGATATCAAGAAGGAACATAAAAGGAGCGTGATGTAGTTTGGAATAGCATAGTATGCAGGAAGTCCAATGCATATCCAATAGAAATTCTCATCAATCTTACATGTCACATTTTTATGCATAGGGTGAGCGTCAATATCATCTAAATCTAAAACACCAATAAAAATAGCACACAGTATACATATTGCATAGTGTGCAATATGCCATATACTAGTATTTATTCAGAAAATAACCAATATTTGTTTTACGTGAAGCAAACTCCAGGCACAGGGATCAAGTCAGTAATGCAAATCCAGACATGAGAGGTGGAGGGTTTCTGACTGCTTACAGCATACACATAAACAAATTTAAAAGTAAAGCAGGAGGCTCATTAGCTGCAGAAATCCAATCAGCTTGAGCCCTGTTAGATGATGTCATTGTTTGCAGATTTAATAATCTAGAGTTTCATGACTGAACTATAAATGAGTGCATGCGGGACTAGTCCACTGAAAAACAGTGACATTTTTTTTTCTTATATATTATAATTGATGGCATGCCACAAATGATAACCATAGACATTAAGTTGTAAATATGTGTGTGTGTGTGTATATATATATATTTTATATCTCTCTCTCTCTGTAAATGAGACGTGAAAGGGGGCGTATTTCAAGATACGCAATGGAGTAGACCAAACTAATTAACAGGGAGGGAGGGCAATACTCTCACATGCACACATGCACACAAAACACACTCCTTGTCGGCCGCGCCCGCGCGATCGACTCACTCATCCATTTGCGTAGAGATGTAATATTATGATTTCCGTCATTTTTAAAAAATATATATTTGTGTACCGGGTGGACCGGCCCACATTGGCCAGCGGCCCCCCGGGAAAAGTCCCGGTGCTCCAGATGGCCAGTCCGCCCCTGGAAATAACATCACAACATTTATTTCCATCAAGAGGTGCATCAAAGAAAGATATTGTATTGACAATGCAAGAGTCTAGCACTCTGTAAAGTCTCCTCCAGCACATCCCAAAGACTTTCAATGAGTTTAAGGTCTGGACTCAGAGGTGACAATTCATGTGTGAAAATGATTATTCATTCTCCCTCCCAACCATTCTTTCACAATTTGAGCCTGATGAATCTTGACATACTAATTCACTGACTATTTTTAAATAGTGTACATTTTATACTGCACAGAATTTAGTTCAAAGTATGTGACTTACTGAAGTATGTTCTAAATATGAGCTCTTCCTGGTTCCTCTGTAAGGTGGTCTCTGAACATCAGGTGGAAGGGGTACCAGCAGATTCAGGGAGGTCTTCGAACCTGGATCAAAGAGGTGTATTCTTGAGCATCTGGGGTTTGTTTACGACAATGTTAGTGGCACATCACTGTAATGGAGTGTGTGACGAGAGAGAGAGAAAGAGAGAGAGAGAGAGAGAGAGAGAGAGAGTTAGGGAGAGAGAAAAGGCGAATTACAGGCACAGTGTTTACCCACGCGGATGAATAGACATCAGCCGCTATTTGATTCTCTGCTGTAATTTAAGGCAGTGTTTGATCCAGCTGATTATTCTCTACACTTTGTGAACCCAGAGCAGTTTTTCACAGAGATAAATAGAGCAAACAGGCAATTAAGTCACATGACCCATGAGGGTTGGTTGTTGCTGCATACTGATTCTTGCTTACTTGCACCAAATGTCTTCATTTACTGTTTTCTTCTGTGAAAATTCAGAATAATGTCCTGGACGTAATATGAATACAATTGAAATAAAAGCTTACTTTATCATTTTAATAGAAGTAATTTATTCCTGTGATGTCAAAGCTGAATTTTCAGCATCATTACTCCAGTCTTTGGTGTCACATAATCTTTCAGAAATCATTCTAATATGCTAATTAGCTGCTCACACTGTAAAAAATGTCTAACCTCTCCAAGTCAAAAATTTCTAGTGACTGGTCACATCTAAATTTTTAAATTGGCCCAAGTGCAATTCTTGTTGCAATAGTCTGTTAACATTGGCTCAATGAGAAATAATACGTCAGACTAATTGAAAAATTTAGATGTTATCAGTCACTAGAAATTTTTGACTTGGGGATGTAATTTTTTTTTACAGTGCAAGAAACATTTATTATTACCAATGTTGAAAACAATTATGCTGCTTAAAGTCCCCATGAAATCAAAATTTAAGTTTTTTGTCTTTTAGTATGAATATGTTAGTCTTACTGTTATCTATAAGCTAGTGTGCTCCAAAACAATGACAAATTTGCATTTAGAAGATAAGCATTCAAAACGTACAGCCTCTCACAGTCTGCCAATATGGATCAATGATTTTGATGACATCACTCTGCACTTCAGTTTCTCTTCAGATTTTCCAATCAAATGCTCTCTAGAATCTGAAGTGTCCTGCTCCGCCCCCTACATTATAAATAACTGCGGCTGAAATCGGTCACTTGTTCACACATTTACTCTTTTCTACATGGTGAATGGTACAAAGTGCACTATATAGGGGATAGGGAACGATTCAGACATTGTAAATGTGCTTTCCATTTGGGCGAATGAAGTCCGGTTTCACGTTAGTGTCACGTGAAACCACCACAGCCAGTCTGCTCAGGTCCAGAGACACGATACACAGAGCGGATCATATGCGCAAGTCGGCGCAGACCAGAAAACACCCATCTGAATTCTGAACAGAATGCTCTATTTTAAAGCGTTATGGAGGAGATTGGGAGGAGAAACGGTTAGAGATTAGGAGGAAACTGCGGCTTTAACGAGCTCAGCGGCTCTGGTCGAGCTGTGATATAAACTAAACACTATTGGCTATTTTTAAAAAGGGGAGGAGCTGTTCAATATGTCCCGCCCTGTCTTCCTGTTTCAGTGGAAATTACGTCAACACATTGAATAATGCTGGGTGTTTCGAGGCACTTAATGTGTTTCTTGGGACTTAATGTTTGTTTTTTCAAGATACTTTGATGAATAGAAATTTTAAAAGAGTATTTATTAAAATAGAAATCTTTTGTAATATTATAAAAGTCTTTAGTGTCACTTTTGCATCATTACTAAAAAATAAAAATAAAAATATTTTTTAACAAATCTGTATGGCTTCAAGTCAAGATGCCAGGTTAAAGAGATGTGTTTTTAGTTCTCTTTAGTTCTGCTTCTCGGACAATGTTAGGAAGACTGTTCCAGAGTTTAGGTGCTAAATAGGAAATGGATCTACCACCAGGAGTCGATTTTGATTATCAACTGGCCAGAGTTTTGAGATAGCAATAGACCTTGAAGGACTATAATGCGTTAAGGGCTCCCTCAAGTACTGGGGAGCTAAACCATTTAGTACTTTGTAAGTAATCAGCAATATTTTAAAATTTATATGATGTTTAATAGGGAGCCAATGCAGTGTTGACAGAACCGGGCTAATATGGTCATACTTCCTGGTTCTGGTAAGAACTCGAGCTGCTGCGTTTTGGACCAGCTGTAGTTTGTTTATTATGCGTGCAGGGCAACCACCCATAAGAGCATTACAATAATCTAGCCTTGAGGTCATGAACACAGGAACTAACTGTTCTGCATTTTTTATTGAAAGCATTTGTCGTAATTTAGATATAATTTTAAGATGGAAGAATCCGGTTTTACAGATGCTCGAAATGTGGCTTTCAAATGAAAGATTGGTATCAAAAAGCACACTCAGGTTCCTAACCGACGACGAAGACTTGACAGAGCAGCCATCAATTGTTAGACAGTATTCTAGGTTAGTACGTGCAGAGGTTTTTGGTCCAATCATTAGAAACTCTGTTTTTTCAGAATTAAGTTTCAGATTCATTGGGGCGCGAAGCAATATATAGCTAAGTATCATCGGCATAACAGTGAAAACTAATCCCATGCTTCCTAATGATATCTCCCAAGGGTAGCATGTACAGAGTGAACATCAACGGTCCTAGTACTGAGCCTTGTGGTACTCCATACTGAACTTGAGATCGATAAGACATTTCTTCATTTACTGCTACAAATTGATAACGAAGACTTCAGAAGACTCATTTTTAGTCCCATCTATATTTTTAATGGTAGGCCATTGATGTTGTTCAACTACATAACATTAGTATGTCTATTATTATACACAATAATATTAGTGTGTGTATTAGTATACACACAGTTTCATAAGTCAGATTAAATGCAAGTGTTAAATTCATACAGCTGGTTGCAATGAAAACATCACTGCCAGGGTTATGTCAATATCAGCTAAGATGCAGAAAAGACAAGCGCAGGCATTTAGATAAGTGTTGATAAGTGCACAATCGCATCTAGCAAAATACACAGTTAAACATGAGGATCCCGTACCGTGCCACAAGAGGCGTGCTCAGTTAAATGTTTACACAGCTGCTCTCAAGATTATTATTATTGTGAAACCACACACTTTTAATGTTGCTGTGTGGA
Source organism: Abramis brama (assembly GCF_963993115.1). Classification (NCBI taxonomy): domain Eukaryota; kingdom Metazoa; phylum Chordata; class Actinopteri; order Cypriniformes; family Leuciscidae; genus Abramis; species Abramis brama. Next base: position 30,902,729 of record NC_139980.1, read on the forward strand.
TGCCAAGACGTGTCTGCTCTTTACCTCCCTTCTGAGCACTTCCAACTTCTCTCCATACTGAATAGAGCTCAAAGTGACAGATTCATGGGAGATTCGGTGAACGTTCGGCCATTATATCGCACATGTCTCCGGCTGTGTTTTACAAAGATAAATAAAGAAGTTGTTGCTGATTTTACGGAAGAAAAAAGCCTGTCGTCTGCACCTTACTGGGCCCTCTCTTTATTTAACCTTTCTACAAATACTTGGCATGCTCTATCTGTACATAGACACTTGAATAGTGTCTCTGTACAGATACGCTATTCAATAGTAAAAATAGTAAACATTTTTACTATTGAAGTAAAATAGCTTAAATAGGAAAAATTTGTTTGACTCCAAACAAGAATTTTTGAAGAATGTGAATGAATGTGGATTGGGACTATAGGGACTGTCAAGTTCAACAACGAATAAAAAGCATCATAAAAGCAGTTAATTGGACAAAATGACAAATATATTTTTGTGTAATAAAATTTTCAGTGTAAGCTGTAAATGGAATTGTTTGATCTAGCAGGGTCATGTTTTTTTCATGTAAAACTAATTTGAAACAATGTACAATGTGTGAAGTTCAACATAAATAAAACTGACTTTACTTAATAGGACTTATTTGTGTGTTATTTACTGTAAAACTTGCCTTGAAAACCATTCACTTTCATTGAAAAGAACAGCTTGGACGTCTTGAAGAAAGAAAATCACAGATGGGGTGAGTAAAATACTGACAGACCTGTTCGATTTTTGGAGGAACTATCCGTTTAAGATCTCAGAGGAGAATGCCACTCGCTTGATATTTGTGTTTAAGTTATCTAACCCAAAAGCGCTGACATGTTTTTGTACCATAAAGGGTGACTGGAAGGGCAGAAATAGATATGGACAAAACGAAGACTTCTAAACTCAGAAATACTTGACAATCATCCCTTTAACAAGTCCATCTGAGGTATGGGACGTACTTGTAAAGGTTCTATGTAAATTGTGTATCTTTCCATGAAATAACACAAGCCTCTCACATGAACTCTCCCCATTTTGTTTGACGTGTACCCAAATGCAGTGTTTAGGTTTGTCTATCTTTGGTATGTGCACTTAAGGTTGCCTCTCAAGTGTAAACCTGCAGGCCAGGAGACACAACCCACCATCAGATGCCTCCAAATATCCCTCTTTGCAGACGTGGTGTCAGTCAGGCGAGCTCAAGTGCTTGTTGAAGACTTTGTCAAAGTTGAGAGGAAAGATTAATGTCTTGTTTTCTCTACTTGTCAGATGATATATGTGGAATAGGTACGAAGTATGCTACCCATTTCGAGGTCACGTCTAACCGTAAGCAGAAAATTATATTTGTGAGGGTAAAACGGAAAACCTTGGCCTAAAAAACTTGCGCGTGCACCAGCCACATCCTCTACTGCGCAGACTCCATCGCGTTTCCTTTCAACTGCCACTTTTTTGACGTATGTCGAACTTCACTGATCGGTAGCTGCGTTTTCCGTAATTGAAATTTAATTTGCCACTGCATCCATTAACTCAAACGAGCCCCCTCAGGATAGGAGTTTTTAAAAGGTTTCTGCTTCTATGTATAGCCGGAGCTTCTTATGTCTGCGGAGGAGTCTATAAACAGCTGCATGTGCTTAAGCGGAGAAATGTAAATCTTGACACGGGATGTTTATGCAGCCCAAGCTTCTAATCATGCGAACGTATAATTCAGTGACATGTGGTGTCTTTACGAGACCAGTTTGATTCAAAGGGCAGATCCCTGTATTTACCAGTCTCTCTCTGAACCCCGAGCGCGTTATATCTCTCATCTCAACTCTTCAGATCTAGGCCTACAGAAGTTTTCTGTAGTGGTAGAATTTTTTCAAAGCAAGCTATCTTGGAATAGATCACCAAAGATGTAAATACATTATTAATTCAATAAAAAAAAATGATTTACTCATCATGTTGTTGCCACGTTGATCAAGTTGACACGCGCACACACACACCATAAACTATCCACAACATGTGCGCTATATTCCAAGCCTTCCGAATTTATATTATGAGAACAGACTGAAAGTAGTTATTCACGGAAAACAACACATTTATTGATGTCCAACCTGAATCATATAGGCACAGTATTTGAAAGCGACGACAGAGGGGAAGCTTTTAATTAAAAAACGGCTTTACTTTTGGTCTACTCCTCACACAAAGCTACCATATGACTTCAAAAGACTTGAAATGTATCACGTGACTCATATGGACCACTTTTATTATACTTTTATAGTGCTTTTTTTGGCCTTGTTAGATGAAGATGAAATAATGACAGAATTTCATTACTTTAAAGCTTTCAAAGAGCACCGCCTCACACTGTTCAAGCGTGAAGAGAGCTACAAAACCTCTTTTACTCCAATTATGAAATTGCCTTCTCTATAAAACATTTAAACATGATACATTTTCTAGGAAGTGAGTAAAACTGTGATGAAAGCCTGTGTCTAACATGCAGCTGTTTAATAATTTGCTTGAACTTTACTACAACCTGTCTTTTGTCCTTTGACAGACAGTCACTATCCATTTTAATGTTTCTATTATTGCTGTCTTGTCCTAAAAGGATTTCCAGTACTAAATATAGCGCTATATAGACCAATAAACCAATCAATATAACTCTGCAAGTCAAAGAGTTTAGAGAACTTCAACCTGAAAAGTATAGGACATATTTCAACATCCTTTTTATATCCAGAGCAAAATTATAAAACAGTCATTGCTAATATATATATATATATATATATATATATATATATATATCAGCACATTATTTAGAATTTTCACAGAAGAAATCAGTAAATGCAGTCAGAATTCACAGAATTTGAATGTTTAATTTTGTTTGAAAGACTGTTCAAAAGAACAGAAAATGCAGAAAAAAAGTTTGGGGTCCGTAGGATTTTGAAAAAATAAATTAATTAATACTTGCATAAAGATGCATAAAGATTATCAAAAGTGACAGCAAAAACATTTATGTTACAGAAGATTTATATTTTAATTGAATTATGTTCTTTTGAAAGTATCACAGTTTTCTACAGTAATAATCAGAAATGTTTCTTTTTTGCAGGGCAGCAAATCAGCATATTAAAATGATTTCTGAAGGATCATGTGACACTGAGGACTGGATAATGATGCTGAAAATTCAGCTTTGACATCACAGAAATAAATTAGATTTGAAAATACATTAAAAAAAAAAAAAATAGTGTAATAATGTTTCACAATATTACTGTTTTTACTGTATTTTTGTTCAAATACATGATTCAATTGTGGAAAAAATGACTATATGACTGGAGGGATTGGTGATTCCATAGGCAGGATTACAAAGACAAGCATTCATTTTCTTTAGAATAATGTGCATTGATGAACCATTCACAAAATACTGAGAATATGTATTATTAAAGTACACAGAGTCAATTTTGATAAGCTTGAAGCACTAAAAGATAAAAGCAACAATGGCACATTATTACATTTGCTTGAAATGCTTAGTGGGGTTCTAAGCATCATTGCAAAGACTCAGGGGGATGGTCCGGGACAGGGTTTAAGAGAACCCAACTCAAGCACGTCCGATGACCAGTGGAATGTGTAGTGTAGCATTCTGCCAAACAACTGTTAGCACAATGTAAGGGTCTCAATCTGCAGAGTCATCTCCATGCCTTTTCCCAGACAGACCCATGGAATGCAGGTGATGACAGAAGCTCCACTCAGCTCTGTTGGAGGACACAGGAGAGACGCTCTGGCACTTTGATGCTCCTTAATGACGGCTGCTCTTCATCGGTTAGCCGGAGCGCTCAATAACATGCTGCTTGATTCATCCATGCAGACAGATGACTGACAAAACCCCATGTTCTACACTCATGGAGGTTTGGGATGGAGTCAAGAGGATTTGTGGGCAGAATTCTCATATTTCGTTCTGCATGCAGCTTTGTGCATATTGAAATAGCTGTGATGGTTAGGAAACCAAAATTCTTTGACTGTTGTTCAGGGTTTGGGGTTGCCAAGCTTAAGTCGTCTGGGCTTTCTTTAGGGTCAGAACTATGGTGACCAGCAGCCAGTAAATGATGTTCCATAATGCATATTTGTAATGCTAAATAAACCCATACCCCCGGTTTCACCCAAGGCTTAACCTAGACTAAAATGCAAGTTTGAGCTGTTTTAACTGAAAGCACCTTGCACTGACATATCCTTAAATATGTCAGTGCCATTGTTTTGCCTCAAGATGCACACAGTAATGTTTTTGTTCTAAGGCATGTTTATAAAAATGACTTAAATGTCCTAATTGAACTAATCCTGGCTTAATCTGAGACCTATCTGTGAAACCAGGCCGTAGAGTTTAAGTTGATGGTGCATTTTTAATTTAAAATACCTCTAGCATTTATAGGCTGATTGGCTCAACCAATGGTGTGAACATGGGGCGGGGCTATACGTTTTCCGTCTAATGGAAGACAAAGGATGTTAGGGAAACCTGTTTGGAAACCATAATTTGCTGAACCATAAGTGGCTTAAAATTACACAAATCATCTTTAAATGTAGCATTAAATCAACTAAAAACAGTCAATTCAGTAAAGAAACTGTTCTATTATTGTTTAAATACTAATTACTAAGAATATGTAAGAAGTTCTTATAGTGCACAAATGGTCTAATATTATAGCCATTCTTATTTTTCATCAAATACAGTTTTACGGTGGCTTTCAGGGCTGCTTCAACATCAATATGATGAATTGAATCGAACAATTCCTTGTCTGAGCAATGAATGGCTGGCTCTTTGATGAACTGCTTTTGTTGTTCTTTTATAAGTCCCTTTAGCTACTAAATGCATGACTGTAAATGTCAATAAATTGACTTACCAGACAAATGCAACAATTTTCAGCACAAAGCTCCAAACATAGGAATGATCTTTAAAGGTTGTTGCAAGAAAAGTCAGAAGTCGTTGCCCTTCCGTACGGATCAAAGATTCCGCGAGCGGAATAAAGCCCCTGAAAGCAGAATATGTCATACAGGTCAATTCTTCATTTGCCATTTAAATGAGCGCCTCTATGACGTATTCCCAGGAAAGCAAGCATCAGACCGGAATTTTTACCCACAGGCTGCAGCGATCCACCATTTGAGGAACTAAACAGATAACTTTGAGCAAATAATGAGATGGAATTTAAAAGATAACATTTCATCCAATCAGAGAATAATTAGATCAGCCATCAATTCATTAGATAATGACTTTAGGTTTTTTAATGGGGCATTGGGGTAAAATTGAAGCACACAAACACCAGTAGACCTTGTGGACACAATCTGCTCGCCCTCATCGGTAGACAATAAGGCAAAGATAAACATTCTTTTCACTCTCCGCGGTCCTCTTGTTTTGAGTAATTAAGGCTACTTAACATGCATTGTGAAGTGTTATCCCTGAATCTAAAGCACCTTTGGCCAATGGAGAGCTTAGAGCACTATGTTCATGGCCAACTGTTTTGCAAACAAGGTGAATGTTAGGGGAGCGGCAAATGGGAATAAAAGCGCGTAAAGGATTTTTATTATAACTTTAACAGGCTACATATTCCTTATTAAACGAGCGCTCCCGAAGCTATCTGTAATCTTTTAAGTGATCATCTGATTTGTGCACCAAACTCACTTTTACTGGCCGGGACTGGTAGAGACCAGTATCACCTAAGGAATGGAATGCATCAGTGTATTTTAATTGCTAAGTGGATGATCCAGGGATTATCCCTCATAAGATGTTATTGTCTTGGAAGCACACAAAGATATCTTTTGATCTCAATGGGGTTTAATCTACTGCTGTCTCTCCCATCTCAATGGCCCAGTTGCTTTTGTCAAAACAAACTTGCCATCAACACATAATTGAAATGAATACCTGTAACCAATGAGGGGTTTTCATATGCGGATTTCTTCGACATACGTGCTGTTGACTAAGCAGACGTCCACGGATTTGTCTAATAGTAATGGTTTCAGTCTGACTTTCCTCAGTGTGACATCTGACCTCCATGGCAAGTTAATGCCCCTCAATAGAGTCAACTGTGTGTACTATAGAGCACAAAGCAATACTTTATAGCCAGTTAAGGTATATAAACATATCATAAATAAAATCTAGATTAAAAATAAAAATGTTTTGGCTGCTTGATGGCTGCTAATCTTCCCATTTTCTTAATAAATGTCTATTAGGATTCAGGAGAGGAGTGCCAGGCCAGGTCACTTTTAAACCCCCTGGTCTGAAAGAGCAAAGGGCACTGCATTTGCAAACTCTCGTTAATGAGTATAATCCAGTTGTAAAACAAGATTTAATCCAGCCATTAACACTTCTTGATCAATGATAACCAGGGATTTACCTTATTTGCGAATGGTCAAAGGAATCTTCCTGGTGCAGCTGTAATGTCATGTCATGCTTCAAAAAGCATTAAGCTTTTTTATAATATAGTACGGTACCTGTGGATTAAAAAGGAAAAGTACACATTCTTTATGCAAAACAAGCACACTGTTGCGTTATAGAAACCTCTTAGCCAATCGATACACAGAGATCATTGTTATTTAAATAGAGAAGAAACACTTCTCCAGAACCTTGTCTGCTCTGGATCTAACTGTAATTCCCACCTTGATGGTGTGAATGGTTTGTGACTTAAGAAGTTTTGTTTTGTGCGTGTGTATATCGGTCAAAAGTTTAAAAAAATTACTATTTTTAATGTTTTTGAAACAAGTCTAATACTCATCAAGCCTGCATTTATTTTATCAAAAAATACAGAAAAAAACAGTAATATTGGTTTTCTATTTTAATATACTTTAAAATAAATGTAACTAATGTGATGCAAAGCTGAATTTTCAGCATTATTACTCCAGTCTTCAGTGTCACATGATCCTTCAGAAATCATTCTAATATGATGATTTATTATCAATGTTGGAAACAGTTGTGCTGCTTAATATTTTTTGGGAATCTGTGATACTTTTTCAGGATTCATTGATGAATAAAAAGTTAAAAAGAGCAGCATTTATCCAAAATATAAATCTATTCCAACAATATAAATCTTTTTATCAATTTAACACATCCTTGCTGAATAAAAGTAGAAAACATTTAAAGTAGAAAACCATTATTTAAAACTGTAATAATATTTCACAATATTACAGTTTTTTTCTGTATTTGTGATCAAATACATGAGCATAAAAGACTTCTTCAAAAACATTTAAAATAGTGTTTTCAAACTTTTGACCGGTACAGACAGGCAGTTAGATAGAGCTATATATATAAAGTAATGTACTTTGGGGTGTTAATACTGGGGTCAGGGACTCCCAGGGGGTCGTAGAGGGGTCCTATCTTGTTGTTTTTTCTAGCGAGTGGCCACTGTCGCCTTTAGGCAATTTCCTATAAAGCTGCTTTGGAAATATGTAGTGTAGAAATTTATAGAGTAGTGATATGGAAATGAACATTACATTATATAAAATGTAATTGAAAATGTTTCACTTTAGGTTTATGCATCTAATAGTGCATGGGTAAAAATATTTGTCAAAACAAAATACAAACAAAATAAGTATTCCTGGCCTCCCAGGGGGCTGTGAAGGGATGCTATCTTGTATTTTTCTAGTGAGTGACAACTATCTCCCTCAGGCAGTATTTCCTGTAAAGCTGCAGTGGAAAAAATTGTGTGAAAAATGAAATAGAAATGCACATTAAAATGCTATAAAATTTAAATGTTTCTCTTCAGGTTTAAACATCTAAAAGAATATTCACAAACACTGCCAGTTTGAAACAACACATATTTTCAGACAATATTTAAAGAATTTATTTTGGTTTTATATTGTAATGACAAAATTAAAGTCAATTATTTATTTGTTTTTTTAAAACTCATTTTTCCTATATTTGCACATTGTAAATGGCTCTTTATACATGAAAATACAGAGTCCTTTATATTATAGTAATCGCATTTGGGAGTGTTTAAAGTTGGAAACCCCCTATTTTAAAATCTAATATTATTTTTAACCGTATTTAGTCTTCTAACATTATTTTCCCGGTAAAATTACTAACATGTTTACAGTGTAGAACACATAGAATATGTGCAATGACAAATTCTATCCATCATCACGCACACTGTGGGCATGTTCAAACGTTTGAATGGAGAGAACGCGACGCATTTCAATGGACTTTAATGATGACAGTCATTGTGACATCACCAGACAACAAAAAGCCTCGCGCTCGCGGAGCGAAATGCTCCAATCAATGGCACAGACGCGGCGCGTGGTGCACGCAGAGATGGATCTCCAAGCAGTCTCCAAAAACTTCTGATGATCAGTTTTTTTCCTTCAAAACAAAAAAATGACAAATCCAGGATTCTGCGATCTCGCGCTGTCACTTTTGGGATTGCTGCTTTCTTTGACCTAAGCGCTCGCGCTCTTCGTTAGAGTTTAACACAGTCTAGTTTAAAGTGCTGCACAAGTATGGACAAGAAGAGGCGACCTGAGTTGCGGCGACTCTCTGTCGTGGGATAAAAAAAGTGCTTGTGGATTAAAACACGAATTCATGAGGAACTTAAAAGACGACGGGAACGCAGACCGGCCACAGCGCTTCCTCCTTCGGTAACGCTACTAATTATTTGTTTGATATTAGGTTTTGCAAACAGCGCGAGTGTATTAAAACCAATGCTGACATTTATATAACATAATGCATCGTATATCACCTTATATAAGTGCATACATGTAGTGTGCAAGGTCAGGAGTTATGCGCAAATGAAAAGAAAACACTTCTCTGGTTCCTTATCATCAGATCTCTTTGTCGTCTTTGTTGCTTGAGTTGTTTTTGCGTAAGATCTACCACCTGTAGCCTCACAACTCTGCCTCTCTTTTGCCTGGTCTTTTGCTAGACATTCAGTCCTTTTGAAGACTTTCCTTTCATGATCTAAAGGCAGACCCCCACCTAGACACTGCTCTCTTATCTCCCTTTAATTGCAGACTCCATGTCTGCTGTCTTCATGTCTCTCCCTTCTTTCGATTCCTTTTGATTCACTCTTTCCTGTTTCATCCCATTTGTCTGACATCCTCTTTGGAGTCTCCTGCTTTCACTGTAGATCAATCTCTTATTATAGCCTGCGGCAGGGATATTATTCTTAATCTTTGTGTGCGTGTGCGTGTTCATCGCCTCACATACATCTCCAAAAGATCTAGATATGTCTGTGGTTTGAGGCAGCCACAGGTTGAATGTGGCTAGGGATCTTTTCCATGCAATAAAGTGGTTGAAGTTCTGGGCTGGTAGTCAAAAGTGTTTTTAGGACTTAAAGGAACAGGTATTCCATAATAACCATACAAACTTTAGACTTCTATGAGTGATTGAAGGTTTGAACTTATCTATGGGTGATCTATGAACCATTGTGCCATTGAGCAAGGCACTTAACACCAGATTGCTCCAGGGGGGCTGTATAGTTATCAGAAACATACTGTATACTCTTTAAAACAAAGTTATTTAATGGTTCTTTGAAGGACTTGAGGACAGATTTTTACCTTACCGGTTTCTTAAGATCAGTGTGTTGGTTTTTTGTTTATTTAAAGCAGCAGTGCATGACGACTTCTAAAAGTTATTTGTGGAACTAAAAAAGGTTATCCTATAACAGTGCGTAAAACTTTTTTTTTTTTGTTAAATCATGAACTTGGTTGATTGATGGTAAGAAGAATGTTCTTTGTTGAACCTAAGATGCAAAAAACAAACAAAAAACCCCACTTATTTCAAATAAGCTCATTTGTCAGTTTGATAGAAGGACTAATCTGTATTCTCTCTTCACAGGAACTGACTGATCATGGTCGCTGTGGTCCGCGCTCTCACGGTGCTGTTGCTCGGTCAGGTGTTGCTGGGAGGTGCCGCTGGACTCATTCCCGAGATCGACCGACGGAAATACAGTGATTCTGGGAGACACACACCGGAGCGATCAGATATAAACTTCCTGAACGAGTTCGAGCTACGGCTGCTCAATATGTTCGGACTGAAGCGAAGACCCACGCCGAGCAAATCAGCGGTGGTCCCTCAGTATATGCTGGACTTGTATAATATGCACTCTGAAAACGATGACCCGAACATCCGGCGCCCCAGGAGCACTATGGGAAAGCATGTGGAACGGGCAGCCAGCAGAGCAAACACAATACGAAGTTTTCATCACGAAGGTGAGGCCTAATGTTTGATTGGGAATTTTTGTGCAGTCTAATTTAGGTTTCAAGGTTATTTTAAATTAAAATTTTGAAGTTTGAGGCTTAAAAGAGTGTTTGTTTATTCCCAGAACATTCTACAATTCTAAGGAATGATGTGATGCAACCATTTGGAAACTATTGACATTCCATAAACAGCTCTCACTATTATTAAAGAAGCAAAAAATTGCATCCTAATGGTGACTTTACTGCAAATAATTGATAGTGTTTGAGTGCACTTAGAGTAGTTTTCCAGACAAGGTGTGGAGTTCATGCACTAGTTATTTTCCAAGAATCCACAGATTACAGTAACAAGCCTTATGAGGAAATCCAGGATGGTATTTGCGCATAGGCTGTTAGTTTTGCTGTTCTCCATCAAGTTCTGACATTGATGTTTTTGAGTCATCAATGGGGTGGGAGGTGGGGGGGGGGGGTTGTTTTTGCACTACCTTTCATACAGATATTGTGTGCGTGTGTTTTTAGCTTTGCTCAACTCTTTATCACATGCCCGAGTAATTCTAGCCTAACTGCTTGAGCCAGTAGGGAGATTGTGGGTGGCCTTGTTGAATGGTCAGATTTAAATTCACTAGTAACAGAATCTGTTTTTTTTATAATGAAATCAACCCGAGTATGATCAGGTGGCATGTCAATTAAGTCTCTTTTAGGTGTGTTATCTGATTTAAACACTCGAGAAACATGCCCTCTCTTGCTCTGGAAGATTTGAGCCTTGTTCATGGACGGCTTCTTTCTGGAGTCTGTTTAGAGGTAAACATAAACTATAGCACACAGTTTAGAAACATTTCACTTTAATTTCATGGCAACACAGGAAAAATCACGCTAACTTGCTGTACCCTGGTAAAGAGAGGGGGAGGGATCCATACGAGAGTCATTACAGGCTGTAAAATGGCACAGATTCGGATGGATGACATCCAGTGGTTGAGCTGACACACTGCAAACAAGGATGCTTATTGTGTGCTCACATTGAAACAAACTATTTAAGCACTTGCATTAAGTTTCTCCCCGTTTACTCCAAATGAGACTTTTTCTCGTGCAACACCAGAGTAGTAATTGGGCACCTCCTTTGCCTCAGGCTTTTGTCATTGTCTTAATATGGTAAACTCGGTGGTTGAGGACCTAACAGGAATTTTATTAAATCCCTCAAAAAGTTTCAGACGCAATATTATGTCATTGTTTTAAAATTTCATCCCATACGGAGCTTTTCAGCAGCTTTTATTTGATGTCAGTCCTTTTGAGAGATTCTTAAATGTACGACTTGTACGATTTGCTGTTTTGGCATAACATACAAACAGAAATTAGGAATGTCAATACATTCATAACTGTGGCTAACTGCTTTCGACAAGCCCCGACATGTTCACAGTCACTCCCCCTCAAGACGGATTGACTGGGAGAAAAAGGAAAAGGTGAGGAAAGACAGACAGAACGAGGGAAAGAAAGAGCTGGGCTTTCCCACATCAAATAAAGTGTGCTTATCTTCTGTAGGCTTTTTGTGATTATGAAGCAGATAGGTTGGATTATTGGGAATGGAATTTCCAAAACGTCTCTTTTCAAAAGAGATTATGTGAGCTCTTTGGTCTAAGAGCGTTTTATTTTAGGGCATTGAGTCGTAGGAGTAGCTGTTCCTTTGCTGATTGCAACCTTTATTCGATAAAGACCTGGAAACAAGAGAATGTTGTCACTCTACAGCCACACAAACAGCCTTGCGTTTGCAGGTAGCCTTTCATTTTAACACCTGGTTCTACTGTATAATCTCTCACTCAGGCCAGACAAGAAAATGCTGAGTGGAAAATCCAAAGTCAAAGTGAAAATGTCAGGTTTCAGCCTGAAGAAGTGTATAGTTCACATCGAACAGTGTTCTTAATTTGTTGACACGATTCTAACAGACTCTTTCTTCTGTCGTTCCAGAGGCTTTTGAGGCACTATCCAGCCTGAGTGGAAAAACAACACAGCAGTTTTTCTTCAACCTTACCTCCGTTCCCGTCGAGGAGCTCATCACGGCCGCTGAGCTGCGGGTTTTCAGGGACCAGGTTCTCGGTGACGCCGGCGCAGGTGGCTTCCACCGAATTAACATTTACGAGGTGTTCAGGCCAGCGCTGGCCCCCTCCAAAGAGCCTCTCACCAGACTTCTCGACACCCGATTGGTGCAGGACTCTCACACGCGCTGGGAGAGCTTCGACGTGGGCTCGGCCGTGGCTCGCTGGGCCCGTGAATCCCAGCACAACCACGGGCTCCTGGTGGAAGTGCTCCATCCTGAGAAGCCGGAAGGATCTGAGGAGGCCGAGAGGAATCGGAGGAGGCACGTGAGGGTCAGCCGATCCCTTCACACGGACGAGGACTCGTGGGCACAGGCCCGACCGCTTCTGGTGACCTACAGCCACGACGGGCAAGGCTCGGCTGTCCTGCATTCGAACCGAGAGAAGCGGCAGACGCGGCGAGGGCCGAAGCAGCGCAGGAAGCAGCACCAGCGCACAAACTGCAGGAGACACGCTCTTTACGTGGACTTCAGCGACGTGGGCTGGAATGAGTGGATCGTGGCGCCGCCGGGGTACCACGCTTTCTACTGCCACGGCGAGTGTCCCTTCCCACTGTCGGACCACCTGAACTCCACCAATCACGCCATCGTCCAGACGCTGGTGAACTCGGTCAATTCCAACATCCCCAGAGCCTGCTGCGTCCCAACAGAGCTCAGCCCCATATCGCTGCTGTACCTGGATGAGTACGAGAAAGTCATTCTTAAAAACTATCAGGACATGGTGGTGGAGGGCTGCGGGTGCCGATGAGAACTACATCTCCCCCCAATGAAGACTTTTATTTATACAAAAGAACATTCAAAGAGCTATTTTGGAGGAAGAAAAGAAATATATATGAATATATTTATGTTGACTGAAAAAAAAAGTGAAAATAAATATTTTAATGAGAGTGCTTGCTTTTTCCAGTGGCTTTGAAGATGTTTTTTTTTTCTGTCCCATGTACATTTCAAAATGAGTGCAATTGCACATGAAGTATAATGCTCAGATTTTTATGATGTATTTATTGCATAACCACTTTATTTGTAAATGATGTGTATTTATCATGAAAAAAATATATGATCTTCATTCAGTGTGCATCTGGGAATACATTATTTGAAACCAAAAAATAAACCATGGATGATGAAGTTCTCTTTAAAAGTCATGATATAACAAACATGATGTTGCATAGACCAACATGGCATGTGGTTACTTTATGCAATACTGGAAATCTGACATTTTCTTTATGCAAACAATTCAAAGGTGATAATCTGATTTGAGTAAGAATCAGATACAAGCCAGAAACCAGCATGTCATGTAAAGAGCCCTCCAAAAGCTTGAAAATACCATAGGAAAAGTTGGGTTTTGGACAATATCAGCATAAATACTCCATTGATAAGGGACAACGCAAACTATGAAAAAATAATGAATTCAAAACACAGAAAATGCATCTCTAAATTGTGTTTTAATTGGTTTGTTGTGTACTAAATTTAAAATAGCTATCAATCAGCTAGCTCTAATGGCGTGTAATCTTAAAAAAGAAACCCAAGCCGAGTTTATTCCAGCAATCAGACATCACTGCTGCTGTGATGTGTATAATTCACCATTATGATGTCATCGAAAAAAATCCTTATTGCTGGTTTTTATTTATAATCACAAGTTACTCTAATGCATTTATGCCAAAAGAAGCGTATTGTCCAACACTGTGTTTCTAAACTATGGGAAGGCACTGCATAATCTCAAAAGAAATAGAAAAGGAAATGCATGTTTTTCAAGCATACATGGTTGTATTAGTAGCATTTTATTTTATTTTTTTGGCTCTGTCAAGTAGTGACACTCAAAAGTATGTCAACAAAGGAAGCATCTTAGTTTTAAATAGATTTGCCAATCACATCCATTGGATTTGTCCAACGATGGATCAATCTGGAACACATCAGAAGATAAGATGCGTGTCAAGTTTCTTGGAAACTACTGCACTGGTACTCTAGGCATGATTCACATCTCTAAACTCAAATATTCATGCAGAAACATTGCAAACATTGGAATAATAAATCACAATGACCCTAAAGCCCACTGAGGGTTGAGCAGCTTTGATTTTAGCATAATTATGTGTGTTTGGCTACTTTTTTTCCAATCTGAAGTTTATCCAAAAGTGTTCTATTTCTTGCTACGTTAGTTTGTCATTGTATAGACCAAACCACAGGTCTGGTATGGAAAAACTCAACAGCCTTTGTGGTTTCTATTCACCAGATATTCATTCAGCCCAAGAAGGAACTGTTTTCCTTTTTTTTTTTTTTTTACCCAGAATGAATGCTTTTAATGAAAATTACATTTCATGCAACGGTAAAAGCTGACTTCCTCCATCCAGAGCACTCTTAGAGTGGGGAAACATTCTCAGGGAGTGTTAGATTTAATGGTTTGTCTTTAAAGAGTCCATAAAGCTTTAATTGAGTTGTATGGCAATACAACTTCCCTACCATGTTTCACATTTAATGTGCATTTCCCAACGTCCCTCCTCTTCTGTCAGCCTACAAGCTCCGACCCTTTGACTTCTTACTACCCAAGAGATCAGGGGAAAACTAAAGCAGGGTCAGGGTCACTGCAGAGAGCCATAAAACATTTCAGTCGTTGGATTGGCCAAACAACTATATCAGTGGCATAGTATGCTTTGGTTTCACATAGACGTGCCTCAGCTGGGTCATTCCTACTATTCAGTAATTTGTCTGCATTAATTGTCCTAATAGATTAGATAAAATATAAAATAAAAATAGAAACTAACAATAAATGAAACAATTATATATATTTATGAACCATTGCATGCATTTTAAGTTTCAAAGGTACTGCACTGCAGGAATGACCCTGGTCACTGGATGGTCACCGTTTGCAGTGAAGTTGTTACAGAACACACTGAAACTACTAGTTTATCACTGATGTTATACTCCATTGTTTTCAGGCCCTGTTTACACCTGATATTTAGATGTGTTTTGGTCGATCGGATGGCAAGTGGACAACGCTAAATACAGCTGTAAACGGGGTCTAAAATAGATTGAGCTTATCCACTTTCATCCACTTCCAGAGGTATTTGAAAATGCTTTTGACTGGATTGCTTTCGTAGTGTAAACGCTCATGTGGTCGAATGCGTTTCAACAGCCACAGAAGACGACTACTGACTTATGAGAAGCGCGCTAGCCAGACGGGATTTAAACTTTGTAGGCTGAAGACCCAAGGTTGGTTTGAAGACCAAAAACATACTAAGCACAATGTTCTCTCACCACTCCTGATTTATAACACACACTCACAGCATTCAGCGTGGTCTAGTAGTGGCTATCAGAGCAGAAACAAAAGCTGCTGCTCTCCGTGTGTTTTTCCGTCGTCTCCTTTTGTGTTCATATGTAAATTGCGTGAGCTTATTTCGTCCATTAGATTGAAAGATCTGTAAAAGCCCATACATTTACCCGCCCATAGACCCTCCCCTCAAAGAAATCAGGACAGAAGTGGTTGAAGGTGGACAAAAGAGACAGACACCAGGTGTAAACAGGTATGTATCTCCGATCTAAATACCAGGTGTAAACAGGGCCATAACTCATTCATGTCTAAAAATAACAATCTGCCTTAAAAATTGCAGTATGAACTCTTCAATGAAACTTTACAATGATATATTGACTGAAGATGCACCTTAGTGAATAGAACAGTTCGTTCGGCCAATTTTCTTTTTAAAGCATCAAAAAAGGTTGGGAAATACAACCATATGGCTTTGCGAGCATCAGTCTGGGCACTGGTTGGGAGGGATTCAGTTTGGCAAGGAACAGTAATTTGATTCGTCTCACTTAGTGCAAACCACACCGAAAGTATCTGTAGTTCCTCTGACCAGATTCATGCAACATCAGAATCCGATTTCCAGATTTCTGGCGGTCGGCGTTTGGAAACTATGCAGCGTGTACCTTTGATGAGGGGAACCCAACCGAGCTGGAATATGACTGCTGGCCCCGTGCCAGAGGGACGCTGAAGTTCGGACAGGGTCTGTGGCGGATCGGAAGGCCTTTGTTATCCCACAGCGGCACGCTAATTTGAGAGAAGGTTCACTACGCCTTTCTGTGAAGCGTCCATATGATGACGTCCAGCACACTTGGAAACGGAGCGTCTGTGGAGTAGCTCAAAACACATCAAAAAGCCACGCATCCATATGTTGCTGAAAGAGGAAAGAAACACACAGAAATGACTTTTCCAGAGTGACCGACAAACCCAGAAATGATGGGTCTAATTCTTGCGTCCCTGTAAAGAACACATTATTCTATTACATTATTAGATTTTATTGTGCGTGTATGTGTGTACGTGTGGGAGAGGGTCAGTTCTTTTGGAAAACGAGACAGAATAGAGGCCCTATGCCTGTATACGAAGGCCAGGCCAGCTAAATGTTAGGAAATGACTCAGTTGTATTTATGAAGTCTTCTGTTTGTTTGTGCTTTTTCCACTTCGGCTCCTGGAAAAGCAGATTATTTGCACATCAACCGGTTAACCCGGCACAAAATCTTTGAGATGGATTCATTGCTACAGGCCGTGGGTGCAAAGAGCCAAGGCTTTTCTTGCTTTGGTTAAGCTGACCAGAAATGTCACTGGAAAATCTTGTTGCCACCTGTATTTTCCCTCAGAAACCCTTGAAACATTTTTTATAGCTAGTGGTGTTTGCTAAGGCGAGCATCATTTCTATTGCTCATACTTAGGGTTAGGGAATTGAACAAACCCATTACCCTTCACTAAAATATTCTGGGTTGTTTCAATACATGTTTGGGTCAAATATGGACAAACCCAACTATTGGGTTTTAAAAATGTAATAAAAAAATTTAAACTAATGGTTGTTGAAAATTTTATCTCAGTATTTCTGTGCTTATTTGAATATTTGTGACACAGAAATAACGATACTCTGAATCGAGTTTGAATCGAGATTGCGATCTTTTAACGATTAATCATGCAGCTCTACCATGAAGTCCCCAAACAATTAGACTCAAATTAAATAAAATATATAATAAATGAATAATTGTTAAAGATTTGTGTTGCATTAACTAATTTGAATTAGGTAAATTAAATTAAATTAATTAAATTAAATAAAGTATTTTTTGCCTGCACTGGAAAAAAATGGTATAGATTTTGCACTCAGAAATTGTTAGCAAATGTCACACATAATAACAAAGAAACGGCAAGTAACACACTGAATTTTGAACTTTTGAAGTAGAAAGACTAAAAGTGCACTTTCATGTAAAATATACTCAAATAACCTTTGTTTTATTTACAACTTCTGGAAGGAAAACTGTTTTTACAGTGTGGACAGGCAGGACAATCAAATGCACAAATATGCACTTAAATTGTTTCTAAAGATTATTTTTGTACGTCCCGAACCCATGCACCATTTGTTGTGCACACTAATCACCAAGGCATCCACTCAGAATAGAGTCCAGCCATTTTCTTTGCACCAACACACAAACCCACAAGCAAACACATGAACACACACAAACACACCCACAGAGCAGGTGCCTCAGACCGAGTGAGTCAGAACCCTCTCGTGGCCTCATGTCAGATCCACTGTTTGCTCTGATTCAGTGCCAGCACACTACGACTCATACCTTCAACTATTTGTTGTTGGGACGCAGGCCTCTTTCCCCTCACAGTAAACCACATCGCTCATGTTCCCCAGAGACTCTGTGTAGTAAACTTTGGTCATTTTTCTTGACATTTATTGGCTGATGGTAACCATGGCAGTACAGTGACTTGGTGTATGAAAGCATTTTGATGTTTCTCATAAAAGCTTTGCGTGGAGGATGTTTCAGTTTGGAACACTCTAGTGAGCAAGCATGTAAACAGATGGTCAAAGGAGATATTTGGGGTGTTTGTTTCTGAAGGGCAGCTGCAGCGCAGCGCTAAACGCGGTTGGTGGTCTATCTGTTCTCTATCTTTACAAGAATTTTGGTGATGCATGCACTTAGGTAAGGTCCTGTTTGGATGGATCAACTAATGGAATTGAATCTCAAGTGAATCTCACGAAGATACTTCCAGGTCATTTCATCCCAAAATCAAGAGGAAAAAATAAAGATATAACAAATTTATTTTTTGGCATGAAAATATTGATAATGAGAAAATAAATATATAAAACATTGTCAGTATTCTGAAAAAAAGTTTTTTTAAATACACATACATTTTATAGCCTATATAATAAATAAAAATATAAAAAGTATTTTCTTATAAGAAAAAGGCTATATTTTCTATATTTCTAAAAATATTTATTTATATTATTTATATACACACTGCCATTCAAAAAAATTTTTTTAAAGAAATAAATACTTTTACTCAGAAAGGATGTATTAAATTGATCAAAAGTGACAGTAAAGATTTTGACATTGTTACAAAAATAATTCTGTTTCAAATAAATTCATCAAAGAATCCTGGAAGATATGTATATCAGCTCCCACCAAAATTTTAAGGAGCACAACTGTTTTTTTTGTTTGTTTGTTTGTTTGTTTAAACATTAATAATAATAATAAATCTTTCTCGAACACCAAATCAGCCCAGCATTTTTGATCAAATAAATGCAACTTTGGTGAGCAGATACTGCTTTAAAAAACTTTTGAGCACTAATGTATGTGCAAAATGATTAAAGAATATATATCTCTCTAATTAAGGGGAGAATCAATACTGAAGAATGCACAAACTGTCTGGACAAAATAATGTTTATTATTATTAAAATAAACAAATTACACAGTTTTTCCTCTGATTTTAGGGTGAAATGTGTGTCTCTTTTTCTTACAATTCTTAATTCTTCTGAGGCACCATGGAAAGAAAAATTGCACACCGCGCGAAACAACAGGCACCTTGTATCTGAAATGGAATGTAAGGACGTGACCCAGAGAAAAACCAGCGAATGATTGAAAACATTTGATGTGCTTACAAATCAGAAACACATTAATAGTTCACCTGCAAATGCTAAAGCTTGACGGATAACAAGATTACCAAAGCAACCCTATAGTTCACTGTACACTTGCAATCCCCATTCCATCCCAGATGTCAGTATCCTGAAGGATCCCAGCAGCAGATGGCATTGATCTTTCACATTAACTTCTCCTCCGGCTCCAAACCCAGCTGATTCACCGTACATATGGAATGCTCTGAGAAGCTGATATACAATACGCTATATTGTTGAAAAAAAAAAATTGTTTTTGAAGACTTTTTTGAATACATCTGCTCCGGTTTTTCACTGCAAATGAGTTACGTTCAAGGACTGTATCAATGTCATGTTGAGTCTCTCTCAAAAGTAAATGCGTTCAGTGTATACTCGGGCTAATCAGGCTAGTTTGTGTTGAAAAAGTCCGGCTAAGGACACACACACACCTCGCCGTTGGTGGCCTAACGGCAAAAGCCTAGTCTTGAACCTGCCGCTTAGAATGGATTAACATGGGGTTGCAGCCAGCTGCGGGGCCTTGGAGCCGGTCGAGGGCGGGTAAGGTTCGCTTCCCTGGGTGGTATGGCATTAATTCCCTCCTCACACGTTTCCCATTAGTGTAACAGGCTACATATGAAGTACCAGGCAGCGCTGGTCAGGGACACAAGGCATCCCAGCCCAGCCTGATTCATGGCACCAGTCAGTGTTGATCAGTTTGAGCCGAAGTGTACCATGCACTTCAGAGAATGAGTAATGTCATGCCATACCAACCAAACAGCATGACGCTTCTTGTTCGAACGTCATCTGGAAGTTGACTGGATGGAAATGAGTAACTTGAGCGGTAAATACTATATTTACTGCCAGTTTGCAAGAAATGGGTGACTATAAATTTTAATTGCATCGATACGAACTTGCATTTTCGTTCGCGATTCAATTCTGCAATCAAAAAATAAATTGAATGAAAATGTACGATTTGTATATTTGAATTGTTTGGACTACACAGATTTAACATACTAATAAACTTCCCTTACGAAGTGAACTTCCCTAACGTTTATTCAATTGTTCTATTAGTATACTTCTTTTAAACTAAAAATAAGAAAGTATACTTTCAGTCTACATTTTATATACTTCTCAAAAATATATTTTATGTACTTCTCAGAAATGTACTTAAAATTACACTTAAGTGTACTTGATTATACTGAGAGAAAAGTCCAAGTATATTTGGCCTGTACTTGTTCTCAATCTTTTGATCGAGATATACTTAAAAGTATAATTAAGTATTCAAAGTATACTTATAGTACACTTAAACGTATACTTTTATATACTAAAAGTGGGCCAATTTAGTCCAAAGCAGTATTGAAATAGTACACTTACAAGTTTACTACAAGTACACATTGATATTAGTATACTTACTACATAAAGTATACTTAAAAATATACTTGAACATTATTTAACTTGAAGTATACTTCTTTTTCGTAAGGGTTATTGTGATGCATATTTGTCACAGCACAGGGAAGAAACAGGCAAGGTTTTCCAAATCATGGCATAGTTTGTTATCAAGTATTTGCATCTACTTCAAATAATCATTTTCAAAATGCATTTATTCAAATAGCTTCGAACGAGCATCAATCTGTTCATTGTGAAATCAATTCAATTCATTCAGTTAAAATGCATTAACATGGTGGAAATACGGCAAGATACAGAACAAGCAATATTCATTTAGTTCAAATATAAGATTGGATTTATTAATGATAAATATTTAGACCTGGTTCTTTTGCATTTAAAACACATTAAGTTTATTAGTACTAAACAGAAATCTTATTGATTTCAGTATGACTGACAAACATGCATCACATTAAGTTGATTAGTTTTTGTTAAAACTGTGTAATCCAAATAGATGCAATTATATGCAATTCAAAACACCAAATCTTAAATTTAGGCCTAAATACTTTTGAGTGGGTTCCTTGCCACTGTCGCCTCTAGCTTGCCAAGTTGGGGAAACTTAATATTCAACAATATTATTGATCTGACTGTACTAACGCTGTGTATGAGAACTGAACTGGGCTGGACGATTAAATGTTTTTCAGAACTGCTTAATAGACAAACTGAACTAATTTATTAATAAATTGATGATCTTTTCAACGGAACTGAATCAACACTGAACTGACAACAGCCGACATGCATAATTTTCCTATTTTCACTGTAAAGCTGCTTTGAAACAATCTGTATTGTGTAAAGCACTACATAAATAAAGGTGACTTGACTTGAGTGTGATTGCGAAGAGTGTTTGATGCATGGCATCTCCTTCCTCGGCTTAAGCTCTTAAAACTTTTGTATGCGACTGCCTCTTACATTACATGTGGCTGCGATGAGGTAGACTTAACCAGTATATATGTGTGTGTGTGT
The DNA here is from genome assembly GCF_963993115.1 of Abramis brama. Lineage (NCBI taxonomy): Eukaryota > Metazoa > Chordata > Actinopteri > Cypriniformes > Leuciscidae > Abramis > Abramis brama. The sequence goes on from NC_139980.1 coordinate 30,924,275, forward strand.
GTGTGTGTGTGTGTGCAGAAGAGATGGATTGCCTTCTGCCTGCCTCACCTCAGCTCACTTCCTGTGAGTCACTTCCTGTCCCAGGCCCAGAATCCCGCTGTCCTCTGGCTGATGTCATGGCAGCTTTCCACTCCAGCCTATGGAACATAAACATCTGGCCATAAGATCATAAAGCGGAGACGAGTGGCAGTGCTTTTCTTCAGCCCACCCCATCAGTGACTACATCCTAGCACATTATACAGTCAAAAACTGATTTATTACGAAGAGTAAAGCTCTTTGCATGTGCAACACAGCTTTTTACGTTTCAAAAGCCATGTACATACTCTTAAAAATAAAGGTTCTTTATTGACATTGATGGTTCCATGAAGAACCTTCAGCATCCATGGAACCTTTCCATTCCACAAAAGGTTCTTTATAGTGAAAACATGTTCTTTATTATTAAAACCTTCTTTACACTAAGACAAAAAGAGGTTATTTTAAGATCTGTTCACTGAAAAGTTCTTTGGGGAACCCAAAACGTTTCTTCCATGGCATCGCTGCGAAAAAACCCTTTTGGAACCTTTATTTTTAAGAGAGTATATTTAAAGGCACTTGGTTCTTTCATTACTTTTCTTGGCATACCTTCCTGATAAAAACGGCATAATTCATTCCAACGCATGGTGCTCAGGCTCAACGTCTCCACTTCGACACCTCTATGTTCGCAAGAAAGGCAGGAAATGCCGGAGAGAGGTCGTCAGGCAAAAAGGAGGAAAGTTTCAGCAGGTCAAAGGTCGAAGGTGAAAGCAAAAGGGCAATGGGCATATTTCAACATTAATTTCCCCCCTAATTCATCCTTTAGGTGCATCGCTTTTTTTGTGTCTCCTCTTTCATTCGGTTCCGCCCCATTTGTCCCCGCCGGCCGCCTGTTGACAGCGAGCGCAGCACTAATAGTCTTCTGTGGGAAAGTTAGTGCGGGACATTCCGAACACCAGAATCTATTCGACAGAACAGTTGAAAGATCGCATATCCGTACAGATGTGTGAGAGAACGGGAATGTTTGGTTAGGGCCAAGCACTGGCTCTCTCTTTTTTTCTCTATGTCCCTCTCTTACTCAAACACATTCTCAAGCTCTTCTTGAGCCATCTTGTATATGCCAGATTTAAAATACACGAAGCCAACATGTTCGTCGAAGGCAGGTTTTTTTGAAAAATGACAAAGGGACAATGAATGTGTAAATGTGCACCATATGTAGGATGGGGGAAGATGCGATAAATCGTAATTTGGAGATGATTAGCACAACATAGGCTCCCAGCAAACTGTTTGGAGAATGAATGGATGGTTTGATAAATAAATAAAAACTATTAAAGATTAATGACGCCGTAATCATTCAATAAATTCTTTGAGATGAGATTTAGTTCATTTTTAAACTTTTAAAAATTAAAATCGGCGGGAAATGTCTCACTCTACCCAACTTACCAATTTAGGGCCACTTCATAGATGGCACGAGATAAAGATTGACTAAACAAAAAGAGTTGACCTCTTTTTGGTCATTATTTTTAGGCAGGACACTTCAGTACCTTTTCTAGCCGAGCATAACAGAACTTCCCATAACCAGGACATCCCATAACTCTTACAGTAAAATAGTTGCGCAACGTTCTCCGAGACAGTTTTACTAACATTTCCCCAAATATTTAGATGAGAGTGAAAAGGCTGCGCATGGCACAGGAGAGCATTAATCATATAGCTCGACTGAAGCGCTCTATAAGAGTGCAGAGTATTTGCAGAGTTAGTAAACATCGCCGACCATCTCAGCGAAAGCCAATGCCATCGGCGTTCCAACACAGTGTGTTTGTTGACTGTGATATAAAATAGTGCTGTGGGGTTTTGGGTTTCCAGAGAAGGAGCTGGGCTCGAGTATATTGAGTCCATGTGGGGAAGACGGTTTTAATCGGAGCGTTACCCACATTTCTTCCTGTTTCTAATTTGGAGCTGCGGTGGTTTTTGTCCCCTGGCCAGCAGCCTCTCATCCACCGAGTGTCCATTTCCTCTGAAGTGAATAGTAGCAGGTGTGTTGGCATGGCTTGAGGAGAACAGACTCCATCTTTTTCTCCGCCTGCCCTGCATTTGTCTTCCTTTCAGAGTTAGAACATCCTGTAACAACATTGTTTACGTCCACTCTCCTAAACCCATTAAGCGCAGATTAAATCATTTAAAAAATATCACATGCTCTAGAGGTTCAGAGGAGATCGCAACAAAGTCTTAAACTATGATCAGATTTATCTAAATATGGACTCAAATATTTCTCTATTAATATTACTAAGACCAAATGCTCATAATCTGCATGTTATCTGCATTCATTTTACAGATTATGTTATGGAAGTCCTTTTCCTCCACATACGAAAATTGCCAAGATTTGGTAAATCGAAAATTGGCAAGCTTTGGTAAATCATAAATATGACATAAAAAGTCATATAATGATGCCATAAGAAGTAAAATTTATAACAAGTCATAATTACGAGAATCGTTACATAAAAAGTCATAATTATGAGATAAAAAGTCCATTATGACATACCATGTCAAAATTGTGACAGTCATAATCATGACATAAAAAGGAATAATTATGAGAAAAAATGCCAGAAAATGCCATTAAAAAGTCGTAATTATAACAGACAAGTAATATAATTATGACATACAAAGTTAAAATTATAACATCCTAAAGTCAAAATTTTGAGATAAAAATTCAAAATATGACACTAAAGTCGTAATTATGATAAAATGTAAAAAAAAATTACATTAAAAGTCATAATTATGACATAAAAAGAAAAAATGATAACATCCCAAGACATAATTATGAGATAAACTTTATTTAACAAAATTATGACAATTTTGACTTTATATCATAATTTTTTTAGGTCATTATTTTGACTTTGTCATAACTATGATTTACTACAGCATGATTTTGTTTTCCTTATGTTCCTAGGAAGGAACATCTGAGGCTAAAACATAATTGAGAACTGGCCTGGTTGAAAGTCAGAACATCCTGTAACAACATTGTTTAGTATCAAACTAAATAGGGCAACACACAAGCATCGTGATGCAAGACGTCATAAAACGTCCCGTGTCGCATCTACGCCCATCTCCTCCACCTCTTCCTCGCATGACTTCAGAGCTGGAGAGTTGAACCCACCCACTGTGATACGCCAGGCCTCCTTGCCGAAAAACAAGTGGGAATGTCATCTCCCGGGAAAAGGGGCGACCTGTGATTGGCAGAGAAGGGAAGAGAAAGTCAAAATCTGCTCGAGCTCATTAGGTCCAGTGAAAGCAAACGCATGACCTTGTCCCGTCACAGGAGATGTGCTGTCAGGACACTCGGATTGGCATTAACCTCAGGCGACCCCGTCTGTAACTTCCGTTTTCGGCCTAATGAAGGTTTGCTTTTAAGGGGCGTCGTCACTTCCCTTGATCTCCGCTCACAGTCGCCACAGATTAAACAAATCCGATCTGGTCGTTGGAGTTTGCTGCTTCCTTCCAGCGATTCATCCTGAGGGTTTAAACATTGAAAAAGTCAGAACTTCCAAACTGCTTTGAAGACCATATGTATGTGGCGAAAGATGCATGTTTTCCCCAAAGAGGACATACCTTGCATTGAAGATGAATCGAAAAGGTTAATACTCGCACTCCCTCAACAAAAACAACAGCAACAAAACAGTTGTTTCCCACGAACCGTGACTTACCTCCACACTCGGACCAGAAGCGATGTAATCTCGGCGTGATTAGTGGGCTGCGATATTCGAAAATCTGATAAAGTGTTCATTTTGCATGTGAAAACCGCATCCAGTTGGGCTGTAAACATCAGCCAGAAATCTTTTCATCTCTGAGAGGTTCCAGGTTTTTCCTTAATGTGGTGGAGCTTAAATCAATAGAGGATACAGTCCCACATTAATCTTCACGCTGTGAGTTTCACAGCTTTGAAATACGAGCCACAACCATGAAGGGAACATTGTTGTGAGCTGTGTTTCAGGTGCATCCTAAGTCGGGCAGCTTAAACGCATTTTCTAGACTTTCGATGAATGTTTTTTATTTCACTTTGGCCTAATGCGCTTCCTCCACATGTGAACTCGCACAGTTGTGCTCTGGCGTGCATTGCCTTGAGCTCCGATTGACGTGAACCTTACAGTCTCTTCAAATGACTCCCTGCTGTTAGATGTTCGCTACACCCGATCGGACAGGCATGTCCCGGCTCGGTGTCGGCTCGCTGCCTTTTATCTGGGATCAAATCGGAGCGAGTAGCTGTCCGCCTAATTGTATCACATTATCTCCTCATTGTTCTCAGCGAGGAAAGCTTGCCGAAAGCTCATCTGCCACATCATAGGGCCTCTATTAACCTCTGACCCCCGTTCCGTGTGTACGGACCCGGCTGCTCCTCACACCCAACCCTGGGCCCATTAACACATCGCTGCGGCCCAGAAAAAAACTATTTTGACGGGCTGTAATTGCTTCTAAGTGACGGGAGACAAAGGCGGCTTTTGAGCAGGGTTGAGATTTCCTTTCGGATGGGACGCGAGACCCCCGTCGAGCCCGTCTCCACGCCCACCTTGCGGCGGCCCCATTTGAAACTGTGAGATAATGAGGGGTGTTTTTTTTTGGAGGACGGCGCCCAATTACATTCTCTGAATCAAGGGCGGAGAGTGCTGATTAGACGATGCGTTCCCTTTCTCTGAGCCTCCGAAGCGACCTCCCTCAGGATCGGGGTGCATAATGAGTTTACGTTAGCTACAAAAGGTCAGGGGTCGCTAAAGGTCGTGGCATTTCCTTTAAGGCAGCAGGTGCTGCCATGAGGTCATTCCGACTCGGGCTGCCAGTGAGGAGAAAACCGACAGCCCAGTCCGTTTGCAAACTTACAGAAACAAGGTTGTGTTTGTTATGACGGCACGTCGGGCCAAATTGATTTCGCGTTACCTTCCTCCAGGACACAACTTGAGAAACCGGCAGGAATGGAGCAAATCTGTTCAAACAGAGCTAAATATATACTTGTGTATATAATAGCCTGTGTTGGTTTTGTTTTGCGGCTCGGGCTAAATTAAATTCTGAGGTAGAGCTCTGTTCCCTGAGGCTCTGAAAGTATGGGATACACAGGATCCATTAGCTTAAAAAGCATCTTTTCCAGGCTTATTTTTGTTTGAGAACTCATCTCACAGAATCTAAAGTTACGTGGTTCTGCTACTCATAAACATGGTACCTTAACTTGTGCAAATAGGTAAATTATAAACTATGAAAAAGTGCAGAGCCTTTCAAAAAGGAGTGCAACAAATCACAAATGAGATTTCTTAAAGTTTCTTAAACAAAAGAGGAGATTAAATCTTCATATCACATGCTCTAGAGTTTCAGAAGAGATCTCAACATTGTCTCAAACTATGCTCAGATTTATCTTAATATGAAATCAAATATTTCTCACTAAATATTTCCAAGACCAAATGCCGTATTCATTTTACAGATTATGTTATGGAAGCCCATTTTCAGCACATATGAAAAGAAAATCATGCTTTGGTAAATCGTAAGCATAAAATAACAAAATTATGAGATAAAAATCATAATGACAAAATTATTAAATAAAAAGTCATTATGATGACATAAAAAGAAGAAAAAGTCAATGATGACATAAAAAGTCATAATTATTACATACTAAATCATATTGATGACATAAAAATGACCTAAGTTATGATATACTAAATCATAATTTTGAGAAAAAATACAATAATGATGTCATAACTATACGAAAAAAAAAAAAAAAAAACTTTCTGTGACATAAATATAATTATTACAAAACATGTCTACTTTTTAATGTCATAATTATAATTATGATTTTTTAGTTTGAGAACTGCATTAAGTTTCTGGAGCAATGAAAATCTCATTGGAAATCTCTTTCTCCTCAGTTTAGCCACTCATTGGAAATGTACATTATGAGGACAGAGTCTCCCATAGAAATGTTGTCATGCTTGTATTTTTAAGTCTGACGTCAGTCAAAGAGTCGAAATGGCATGGGAGACTTTTAATACAAGTCTCTCAGTCTGTCATTATGAAACTGGAAACCACCTATCAGAGGCAGAGAGTGACTGATGTGGGGAACTCTGGTCCTGTCCGCTAGTTTCCTTTTGCCAGTCAATTCCAAAAGCTATAGCAACGGGTGGCCAGTGATGACATCATCATACTTCCAAAACGTATCAGAGACTGAAATGTTGCAAATGTAAAACAAAATTCAAGTAAATAACAAATAAATGAATTTTCGCAGAATGACATTAAGTTGTGTTGAATGAAGCAAACCTGAATTGTCAATAACCTCAGCAATCTTCCTCCATGCAGCTGATTTTCACAAGTTGTCTTTGATAAATCTGTGGTGTATGGCAAATAATTCAAGGAATTTCATTAATCAGTTTTTCATCATCCATTTCGTTAACATTACAGCAATGTGACATATTAAATGGAATGTCCATTAGAGGGCAGTCTGAATCGGTGAATCTTATCACTATGCATGTATGCATTGGCGGACGCTTTTCTCAAAAGCGACTTTGCATTCAAGGTACACATTTTGAATCGAACACATTACATCGGCATTGCTAGCACCATGCTCTACTGTTTGAGCAACAGGAATGCCTAAAAAGTTATTTATGAAAGTCTTTGCACTTCTTAACGAATAGAATACAAAGTTTTTGCTCTTGTTAAAGTCAACATGAAATCAATTTTGTCAATTCTTTTTTTTTTATGGAATATTGCAGTATTTATTTTAAATTATTTATCCGTGCACATAATTTTTTTTTTTTTTTTATTAGTGTGACTTTGTAATCTTTAATCAAAATAACTTCCCCCCCTTTTCTCTTCGACCTCTTGATGCGTTTACTGGTGTGTGTGTAACTCACATGAGATCGACCAATGGCAAACCACAACCAACCAATCAAGTTCCGCCCCTTTTTGTCTTGTTTGAGAAGCTTTTACTCGGATATGTCACAATAGGGAAGAAAAGACTATTGCACAGATACAGTCTTTAATCAAAAGCAAGTTTTAAAAAATAATTCAAGCTGTTTTTTGCCTGAATAAAAGTGTGAATACTCTAGTGAAATCTCTGGCAAAAAAGCACAGTATGAAGCACAGCTCACACAGAAACTACTTTCAAACTGTGGCAAGCAGGGCAGGGCTGGATAAAAGGAGGAGGAGTGATGACAGTGAAGGACGGGAGAGGTTTAGGCCTGGGACAATTATGTTGGTGTTTTTGTTTTAATTTATGCAGCAGTCGTCCGTGAGGGGCAGCCGCTGTACTTTCATTTAATTGTTTATGTTTAACATTTGCTGGTTCCCGCCTCCTTCCCTTATTAACAAACCTTTGTTACACAAACCAAGCAGCTTTCTGTTGGTCAATTTGGCAAATTCAAGAAACAAATAAACCTGTTGTGAAATATTTCGCCCTTTTGCGAATCATCTGCAACTGCTGAATCAAACATAAACGAGAACTTCATTTAAGGGATGGTTCACCCAAAAATGAAAACTCTGTCATAATTTACTCATGTCGTACCAAACCCATAAGACTTTGATTAATCTTCGAAACACAAAATGAGGGAGGTTTCTGTTTCTCTTTTGAAATTTCAGGTAACTAAAAATACATTTATCTTTGTTTTGTTTTTTAGGAAATCTTTAGGATTTAAAATTAAAAAATATATCACATGCGGTAAACTCAGAAGCTCAAACAAGCTTTTCTTTAAAAATATCTTAATTTGTGTTTTGAAGATGAACCTTAGAAGTCTTATGAAAGTCTTATGGGTTTGAAACAAGATGAGGGTGAGCAAATGATGACAGACTTTTCATTTTTTGTGTGAACTAACCCTTTAAGTCTCCTGAACCATCAGAGCTCAACCTCTGAGTAATACAAGACACTATGAAGAGCTGAGATCTTTTGTAACACTCACTCAGAGCCTCTGATCAGCGCTTGTCCAGATCGCTCTCTTCCCACAGTCCAGTCCTCATGTGACTTTGTGGATGAACACCTGCACAACACAGTAAGATTGTTGGGCAATTAGAGGCCTCTGACCTTTTCAAAGGGAGGAGAACCAAGCCCTGGTTTGGCCCTGTTAGGAATGGTATCACCCTACTCAATAGGCCTGTTACTGGCCTTGCTTGCTTACTGTTCCATGAAATGTGCCTGTGGAACAGTGCAAACTTCACTGAAACAGACTGGACACTGTTAGACAACAGTGCTGCCTTTGTGTAAGAATTGTCAAAGCTGGCTCTTTCCTGATGGTCCTCCCTTTCTTCTGTGCCTCAGCTGTGAGCAAACAAAGCAAACGCCAAGGCCATGAGCTTCTACACAGCCGGCCATGTTGGAATGCCTGTCAATTACGACAAGTGTTGCCATTTTTTGCCTCAATTTTGTTTTATTTCACTTTATGCAGGGAAAGTGTACGCCGTGCATTGCTATGGAATTGAGTTCAAAGCAAGTCAAGTCACTTTTATTTATACAGCGCTTTATACAAAACAGATTGTTTCAAAGCAGCTTCACTGTAATAAACAAGAAAATATAAGAATCAATGAGGCAAACTATCATCAGATATGAGACAAATTTAAATTCTGCTGTAAAGCTGCTCTAAAAAGACAATAGTGTCATTATTTAGCTCAAGGCAGTTCTGTGTTGATTCAGTTTAGTTCAATAAGTGTGTAAACATCAATAATGAAACCAGTTCAATTCAGCTATGAGCAGCTCTACAGAAGACAATAATGTCGTTATTCAGTTCGAGTCAGTTCAATGTTGATTAGACGCTGAAACGTTGCATTTTCAGATCTGATGTGCGATATGTTACAGCAACTCTGCAGAAACGTTATCTGTTACGTTCATTGCAGGAAACATTTCAAGAGCCAAACGACCCAGAGGAGATGCTAAAGCGACCAGTGCAAGACTTTATTACATGTTTTACTCCCAATTTGCTCCCTGTTATGAGATCTGGTCTACTGTAACCTCATTCAAAGTTAATTGCTTTTCCTTTCTAGTAGCTTTTATGTTTTGTCACCTGTATCAGACCATCACATAAGCATAACTACATGCTGTTTCAGTCTGCAGTTCTTACCATAACTATACATGGGCCACTGGCAAAAAAAAGAAAAGGAAAAAAACAAATCAAAATGTAGATGAAATCTATAAACGTCTGGAGTGAAAAACCCGAATGAACTACCCGAGGCACTGCGAACCCAACAGCTTACTCCCAAGACAAAGATAGATTTGGGGAAGCGTTTATTTAAGCAGATTGGTTTTGCGACTGAGGGATTTTTCCTGTCCAAATGAAAACCAGTAGCACTCGGTTTGAAGCCTCCATTCACTTTGCATAATGGCTCCCAAGGTTGCTCTTTTTTATTTCTTGGCTTTCCGTGCCAGTATAATTCAATTTCTCAATCCAAACCAAATATTTGCAGTGTGGCCTACATTTCCACACTGAGCTGCATGCAGGTTGGCGGCATGGGCACTTATGCATTCCTCCGACACACAGAAGAGATGACTGACAGCTTAGCTTTGCCGTACACCTTGCCACGATACCATACTGTTGTAACCCTCTTGTAAAACTTTGCTGTTGTCTTTTGTGAATGCCCCTACTATTGACTTGAGTTTCACTGTCTGCATTTAACAGGAATGCTTTAAAAGAAATAGTTCACCCAAAAATGTACATTTTGCCATTATTTACTCACCCTCATGTTGCTCCAATCCTCTCTTTCTTTCTTTCTTTCTTTCTTTCTTTCTTTCTTTCTTTGACACAAAAAGATTTTAAGTATAATTAAAAGTATGAAGTTCATGAAAAGGAAAGTAGGTGGTAACAGAAGGAAAAGCTTCAAAAAAGGGGGAAGAAAACTCTAAAGATTCTAAAAAAGTTTTTGGAGCTTTGCAGAAAATACAAAATAAATATTTCTTCCTAATACACACACACACACACACACACACACACACACACACACACACACACACACACACACACAATATCAAAATAATATTTAACTACTGAATGAATAAATGTTTTTGAACATATAAGCTGTGCAAATGACTTAAAGACTTAAGTGTTTTTAACAAATTTGTTAAGCGAATGACTCAATGATTCGCTCATAAAGAGTCACTTGTTTTGTTCCTGAATGAATCAGTGCTGTTGAATGAATCAGTTGAATGATTGACTCATTACTTACCTAAAGTTACTCACTCAAAAAGTGTAACAACCTGCAGAAAGAATAACAAAAAAGTTGTGTGCATATTTAATGTTCTACACTGAAAAAGAAAATTGCTATAGAAACTATTTTCACTCAGAAATTGCTATATTTATATAGAAATATATTATAGAATAGAATATATAATATATAGAAATACATACAAATACAGAAATTGCGAAATATATATGTTTATTTATACAATATATAGACTTACTATAGATTTTGATTTACCCACAAAGAACTCATTTCATTTAGAGCTAAGAGTCTTTGTGCTTGTTCGCAGGTAATTAAATAGTTCCTTCACCTACTTTCTTTGAAGCCTACATTTACAAAGCAGACACATTCAAATAGTACGTCAAGTTGAGAGAAGATGGACCAGAAAGGCCTGTACATATGACCTTTTTCTACATATCTAGGCTGATTTATGATACTGTGTCCGCTAAGTTCCTAATTGTATAACTAAAGTAAACCAGCTTCGGCCCATAAAATAACGTGCTTTAGAGCAACCCAGCGGTATTTTCCATCGTGAAGTAGGTCATGCGACAGGTGAGAGGGACTCTGTTTGTTTGCTGGCGGTCGGTGGCCATCTTTTCCACGCAATTAGATGACTTCTATTCCAGACACGCAGCTGGCCGTCACAGAGGCCGCCTGTGTCTTCATGTTGATGTGGACCTGCTGTATCTTCACCGCGACCCAAAACGGGACTCAGAGCTTCCTGTGTTGAGAGACTCGGGTCTCCTGGAGAGAGAGAGAGTGCTGTAAATCTGGAAATGTTGAGGAAAGTTTGGGAAACACCTCAGTCGACGCCCTGCGAGGTTGATTCACACAGCTGTGTCATAAACACGGCATGAAAAGCGTCACGCCACTTCATGTCACCTCTCGACATGTGCATGCCATTTTGTAGCACTAAAAACAGCTTGGCTGGAATCACATCAACGCATATCGTCTTCGAAAGTTTCGTAAACCGTGTCTGAGGTTATTTCCTTTACGCATGTGATGTTTATACACCCTGTTTTTTAAAAGCCAGTGTGTGTTGCCCAATTATATCTGAGGAAATGAAAAAACACATCTGCAATTCAACAGGTGCCTCTTGGCATCCAGCATGTTCCACGTCTGGAAAACATCTGCATAGGTGGTCTCTCTCTCTCTCTCGTTCTCCAAACTCCTACTTTTTCTTCCTCTCTCTAGGGTCTGAGTGCAGGGAAGGCTGATTGTAAATACGGCAAGGACCTCAGAGCCAGAGAAACGGCCGTATATTTTGGGAGAAGAGAGGCTGGCTTTTACCAGAGCATATTTTTAATCGCACAACGCCAGCACGGATAGGACAGAGTTGCACAGCTGCTCCTCTAATTTGTTTAAGCATGTACAAATAGGCCGTCCCACACGAGCCAAAAAAAGTGAGAGGAGGTTTTGCTCAACATGGCATTTTTGTCTGACCAGAAGAGCAAAAAAAAAAAAAATCAACAGCGATAGAGACGGACTGGTCATTTTGAGGGATTTTACAGCAAGTTCCCACCGGATTTGTCATATATAAAAAGTCTCGCAGCTCAGAACTGGATCCAGAACAATCGAGTCGCACACTCCAAATTCGTCAACGTTAAAAAAGAAATACGATACCCAGATTTGGGAGACCTTGCATGTTTTGAAGCGTACAAAATGAATCGTCTCGATTTCAGCAGATCTTTGGAAGGAACGCAGAGGTCCTGTTGAATGATTCAAGTCATGGAAAAGATATTTATAACAAAGCGGTTCTATGTTCTTTATCCTGGGAAGGATTAGAGGACAAATCTGATTTGGCCCTACCTATGAGCTGTGGCTATGAAACTTTATGGATAGCAGTATCTAATCATGTAACAGGGTTATTATAGTTAACTAAAAGTAAAACCATAAAATAAAAAATAAAAACATTTGTTACTTAAAATGAAACAAACCTTAATTGATAATTGAATAAAGACTTTTTTTTTACATTTCTCATTTTCATTTAGTTTAACTTGATATACTAAAATAAGAATGAATACTTTTTTAAATCTAATAAAATGACAAAACACAAACAAATTAATACATTATTAAGAATGACAATTATTAAAATGAATTCAATTAAAATGACGCAAGATACAAAACAAAATACTAATTCAAAATATAAAAAAACTAGCATATCAATGTTTCTAAAAAATCTAAAATAACACTGACTAATGAGTAATTATACAAGAACCACACAGTACCAGAATTAATTAATTAAAGTGCCCCTTATATGTGTTTTTTTTTCGAATATTACCTTTCAATTAGTGTGTAATATAGCTGTGAATGTAAAAGGTCTACCATCACAACAGACTGGGCCATCTGACCAATCAGAGCAGAGCAGGCTCTCGGAAAGGAGGGGTTTAGAGAGACCGAATCTTTGACCAAATTAGACCGACGAACCGTTTTCAGAGGTGATGTGAAGTTGAAATAATACAATGATATTAATGAAAAAAGCAATAATAACAAATTAGACAACCCTGAACCTAACAATGCATATACAGTGGTACAGTACACTTTAACCAACACTATCTCACGACCAATTCGTACGAATGATAAAAAGATGGCTAATTCGTACGACCTCACTCGTACGAATTTGTACGATTTGTCTAAACCCACGTGATGGGTAGGTTTAGGGGCGGGGTCAGGGGTAGGTCATTCGTATGAATTCATACGAATTGGGCAATTCGTAAAATATGTAAGATTTTGCAAAAATCTTACTAATTTGTACGAGTGAGGTCGTATGAATTCGTACGAATTAGCCACCTCGTAGAATTTGTACGTTTTCCCGTGAGATTTAACCCAAAACTGTGAAGACTCTTCTAAATCTGAGGGGTAAAAGTATCAGCCTATCATGTTCTTCTTAATGCAAATCCTTGTTCCCATTCTGTTCCTTAAATCCCATTCCAAAAAATCTGTCTCAGATTTGTAGCATTAAAACATACAATTTAAGCTCAAGTTAAGGAGTGGCCTCCAATACGCCATTTGTAAGCATTCGGGAGGCACGATGCATCGCGATACCTACCCACACCACAGTTGATGTCTGAGAATTATTGGTTTTGGAAACTTACACCCAGTGAGAGAGCTCTCATACACATAATTAGGCTCGTTTAAAAGCAGATTATAGGATTGACGCGTAAATACGAGGTTGCCTGTGACGTACGTCAAAGCCGGTGTCCGAGTAAAGTTAGAAACGTGAAATGTAAATGAATAAGCGAATGGAAAAGTCAAAGTGGAAACTCTAAACATTTGCTCTTCAGAAGTCGGAAAACAGGTGCAAACAAGCTTCCCTTTAATCTGACCATCTCTCATTCACTCCATCGTCCCAAACATAGCGTTCTTTTTCCAGTCCTGACTAACAGAGGGGTATCCCTTGTTCAGGACACTTCTGATTTACTGTTATTATATAAAACAAAAAGAGAGGGGAAACTTTGTGCATTTGCAAAGGGAAACGAGAGGAAAGGAAAGAAAAACAAAAAAGACAAATCAAAAAAGACAAATCACTGCAAAAAAAAAAAAAAGGTTATTTCTCAGTGTTTTTGTCTTGTTTCTCTAAACATTCTTCCAATAAAATAAATTTATTTGAAAGTCTAAATGGCTTGAGATATTAAGTTTTGTTTTTTGAAAAATTAAGTTTTTGCTTAAAACAAGAAAAAAATATTTTCCAATAGGGTCAGAAAAAAAAATCTTATTTTCCCTTTGAGTTAAGTTTAATTTTCTGAGCCCATTGGAAGACATTTTTTCTTGTTTTAGGCATAAACTCACTTCATTTTCATTTTAACATAACTTAATGAGGATAGGAGACTTTTTTTTTGTCTCTTTCTTTAATAGTGTGTAATGTTGATGTTTGAGCATGAAAAAAGTTCTGTTACAAAGTGCTTTTTGTGAGTTCAGAAACAAAAGTTCTGTTTGTGCTTTGTTACAAAGCACAAAGTCACTCCAAATGGAATTATTCTCTATATCAAATGGTAAATGGACTGCATTTATATAGCACTTTCAACAGACCCATGGCCACCAAAGCGATTGCCTCACATTCATCCATTCATTCACTGACGACGGTGTCAGCCATGCAAGGAGCCATCCAGCTCTTCGGGAGCAGCTGGGGTTAGGTGTCTTGCTCATGGACACCTCGACACTTGGTCAGGTGGAACTGGGGATTGAACCACCAACTTTCCGGTTTATAGACAACCTACATGAACCACTGAGCCACTGTCGCCCCGACAGTGAACACCCTGAAACATAGTAGTCAATATTGTAGTCTTGAGTTTTCTTTTGGAACGTACACATCACAATATTCGTCATTTGAATAATTCCTGCCCAAATCATATGCAAAAAAAGGTGGCGAGGCCTTGTTGAGTTGAGTTAGTATTGTGTTGAAACTCACAGTTATGATAAGGAACGTTGTGATTGGTCAACTACTTGAACCGGTTGACCAATCACAACACACTGGTTCAGCCCACCAATCAGAGCACATTGAGCTTTTTGGAAGGAGGGTTTTCTTAGAGACAGGAACTAAACAGGGGTGCGTTTCCCGAAAGCATCGTTGGCCAACAAAACTTTGTAAAAGGGCATAACATGGCCTCTTTTATATCTTGAATAATATGTCCTCTTTAATATCTTGCATATTGCTTATCAAGTAAATGTATCTTGATTTTTTTTTTTTTTGATATTTGCCTGCCTACTGGAAACCAAGACAAAAATGCTGAGTAAAACCAAATTTTTTGCAATTATGTCATAAGTAGGGCTTAACACATTTTATTCAGTAAACATGAGGTTTCAGCTTCTGATATGGAGTAACTCTTTAAGCACATACCCATTGAGAGTTTTGTACACTCTGGAACAATTTGCACTGGAAATCCCCTGTGGGTCTGGGGCGTCTTTAACATATAGGTGTATATGCTTGAGCGGGGTTTCCCCCAGTAAGCCCCGTCCAAACGACATGCTTCAAACACTAAACTAGGTGCTAATGAACTGGGTCCTGACAAAGTTTACTTTCCTGGGTTGAGTCCCACCGTACAATGGTCCCATTCAGCGGCTCTCAACCGTGGAAAGTGTCTGTAAGGTAATCCCATAAGAGTTTTGCGAGACCTTTTCAAAATTTTCAATATGTCTCTCTACTGCATGCGCTGCCTTTCGGCCAGTGCCAATGATAACACTAATATGCCTCAGCTGATACTAGCGATCGGCGAGGAAATTTGCATGAGGCAAAATGACATCCTTTCACGAGTCGCTGGCATAGACGTCTAGCCTTTTCTGCCCTATTACTCACCTGGTGCTCTTACAGCCTAAATATCTAAGCTTGCAGCAAAGCCAGGGCTCTTCACTGGGCACGGGGCCTGAAACAGAACCAAGCAGCCTTTTAGTGTACCTAAATGCACTGGGCCTTATTACAGGTGCTGCTAAAAGTAAATGGCAGGGCTGTTCGGTTAAAAGATCGTGGCTATTTTATGTGGGGATTTACTGAGTAGGAACATGCTGTTTATTTTGTTGTTTGTGCATGTAGAGACTTTTGACTATCAGGATAAAGTTTGGTCTGGCTAAGAACTGCCTATTCAGGATGAGACCATCTGGCTGACATGCAAAGCAACAAACCACAGTTTTTTGTTGTTGTTTTTACATGCCGTTGTGTGCCGAGTTAATCTGAAATAGTTGGTACCATAATAATAGACTGAAAAACAAAAGCATTGCAGAGTTTGCCCGGTGCTCTCACAATAACTCCATTAAACAGGGCAAGATGTACAATATTGTACGACTTGGATTATACAAAAATGTATGACTTTTATAGAGGGTTTCTTTCTACAAAAATGGTTATCATTTGGGTCATAGGTTTTTGTATGACCCATCTTGTACAATATTGCCCTTTAATGAAACATAATTATGACTTCTCATGATGAGACTAGGTTAAAAACACAGGAGAAATTATGTGTAGACCTTGTAATCGGAATTTCTATTCGCCTAAAAGGACAGACATCTCTTATGCTTACCAAAGCTGCATTTATTTGATAAAAAATACAGTAAAAACAATACTACTGTAAAATATTATTACAATTTCAAATAACTGTTTACTGTTTTAATATTTGAAAATGTAATTTATTCCTGCGATGCAAAGCTGAATTTTCAGCATCATTACTCCAGTCTTCAGACGGCATGTTTTCACCCAAAGTTACAAATTTAACTTCTACACAAAATTGGAATAATGGCATACATTATTTATTTTTTTGAATGAAGCAGTGTTTCCATCCAGTGTTCAAGAGAACAAAATCGCCACTTTCTGGGAAATTGCAGCTAAATATCTGTTAAAAAATAAATAAAAAATGTTGCAGAAATCATGAAAGCCAATGTGGCAATTTTTTCCTACATCAGATAACATCAGACAAAATGAAATCAACGCTGTCATGTTATCTTGCGTTCAGAAGACAATCGGAATGCAATCGTTTAAGTTCTGGGATGGAATTAAAGCAAATCATTTTGATGTCAGACTTTGGCTCAGGAGTTTCAGAACGACCAAACCAACATTTGAGATGCTGTGGGATGCGATTGGTCCATTGGTTAGTCCACTTATACCAGTGGTCGGCAAGTAACTTTGGCCGCGGGCCAATATTTTTTTTAGCCAGTAGATGGCGGGCCAGCTACACAGAGTATGGATACAAATTAAATACTCTTATATACTATAGGCCTATAATCGCGGAATATGATGGGTCCGTCACCGTCCGTGGATCATTCGTTCAATCGTTTTTTTTTTTCAAATTAAAACCCAAAATAAAAAGATGAAAAACGACTTGTTTTTCCATTATTTATTTCCTGAACTAAAATGAAAAAAACGAATAACGAGGGTTTTCTGATTGTGCTCAGATCAAAAATAGAAAAAAATAATTACTGGATTAGACAAATTTTAATTTTGATTTTGAATTTAACACCTTAGGCATGATATATCAAGGAAATCATTTTAAACAGATCAAGTACTATTGTGGTAACAGATTGCAGCCATTTTAATAAAGGTGTGAATAGCAATCATGCCTCATTCGCTTACAGTCCGACTTTTGAACTTTATTCCTTTTTTTATTATTATTATTTATTCGGGACACACACATACACACCTAAGGTTTAAGTAGGTGCGCAAGGTTCTATTCAGGAACCGCTTAAATTAAAATACACTCTGTGTTCACCCGCTTTATTTCCCGACCTGAGGGGTCCGCAAAATTTAGATCTCGTTTCCATAATCTCACATTCAAATGTCTCTAACGGAAAGAAGGAGATTAAGTAGCCTATAATAATTATAAATGCTATACAAAAATTGGGTTCGTGTCAATATAAATATTAGGCTATTTTAACATTGTAGGCTACTGTCAGCAGAGAAACAAAATGCCACAGGAAAAATGTATTAAATATAAATAACATAAATTGAATAGGACAAAGCCTATCACTCAAATTTCAAAGCAACATAAACGAAAATCATATTGCCCTACTGACAAATGAAGTAGCCTAGGCCTAGGCTATTTTCTGCCGAACTATTTCAAACATCCTTGCAAAAAAAGAATGTTGCTGACTGACAATGGTTTCAGTACCAAACAGCTCCTCGGAGGTGTAGCCTACAGGTGGTCAGAATTAAGTGCGGATACGCTGTCAAAAGATGTCGGGAGTGGGCTATTTATTGTCAGTCAGACCGCCCGCTCAGTCCAAAGTAGGCTACACCAGAGTTCTGACCGCTACCGTCTTTTGACGCGCGAATGCACACAAAGTGGTCAAGCGTATAACTAGACGCGGCAGGCGCGAATTTGACGTGCTATTCGCGTCCGGTGTGAACGCACAGTTATACTTTAAAATGTAATCCCGCGCCGCATGATTCCCTATGTGCGTTTCACACAGTATGCGGCGGTGAAATCGTCGCGCGACTACGGCTTTTCTCAAGTATTGGAAGAGTTTTGTGCAGCATTTAGGACTTCCAAAATAATCCGGCGGGCCAGAAAATATTGCTGGCGGGCCAGTTTTGGCCCGCGGGCCGTTGTCGTTCCCTGACTTATACAATCACAATCCGCTGTTGAGGCAAAGTCACTTGAGCTTTTTGTTGTGCATCGAGGGATTTATTCAGTAGGCCTAGATGTGTTTCTATTGTAGTTTTTTTTTAATCCGCATATCTTATTGGATAAAAAATATCTGCCTCAATTTAGTGCAAATTTTAAGAATTTGCAATATTGCACCTTGCTGTTTTTATCCACTGTTTTTTATTTATTTATTTTTTATGTGATATCCCAAAATGCACATAAAAATAGGTGGACGGAAACATAACTAGTGTCACATGATCCTTCATTCTAATATGCTCAAGAAACATTTCTTATCATTATCAATGCTGAAAACAGTTGTGCTGCTTAACTCGTAATTTTACTGCTGACGCCACTAACCTGGAAAACTTTGGCAAATCCATCGACCAATTCTTCCTCAAAGGTGCTCGTTGTATCAACCAGGCACTTGAAACCAGCTCTTGACATTTTTGTGTGCAATATGCATCAAACTGTGGGCTGAGACCAAGTCTGAATTAAATCACACGACCCTTGATGAAATCTCTGACAGACACACTGTGTCAGCTGAAATAATATCACTCCCTGTTAACACCCCAAGCTGTTTTTGTGTTTAGATGACATTGGGATGTTGGTAAACTACGAGCTTGGCTTTTATGCCTCACGATGCATAAAACTCGAGCAGCCAGACCCGACTGTCAGATCGCAAAATACATTTACTTATATTTATCTCCAGCGCACTTGAAGCGTGTGTAGCTCACAGGGGGCAGACATCTACAGGAGGGAGAAAACGCAATCTATCTGGCAGATTACCTCTATCAAAACATATGGGTCTGTTCATCCATATCGTTCACGTTTCAGGGCCACAGAGATATAAAACACTAGCGGCTCCATTCTGTGTTGTAAGCTGCTAAACAGTAGCTGTGATAATTCAACATGTGATATCCCTTTCCAGAGCTGCTCTATATCTTTAGGGGGTGATGAGAAAGGTATGGCCGGTCTTTGCATACGACAAGCCGTATTTATGGCGTTCTAACCTGACAAGCTGCAAAGTTATATTTATATCAGATGGTTCCATGCGAGCAGAGGCTATGGGACTTGGCTGTTTTTGATGGAAAGTTAAGATCTGCGAGCGGACGGAGTTAATTGAAAATGCATGCGGCTCTTGGATTTCTTTTTTTCCCCTGAATCTGTGTGCGTGTGTGTGTGTGTTTACGTTGTGTGTGTGTAAGTGCGTGTAGGGGAGGGAGATGGTGACGGGAGTGAATGCGTGTCTTTCTGTTTTTTTAAGATACACCTGGCCCCAGTAACGGTTTCATAAGCTCCGATGGAAAGATCTACAAGCAGAGACATGGGTTTGCCTCTTTAATGAACCGACAAAGGTTCCACCCATACAAATAAACAATTAATTATGGAAACAGAAAGGCCATTTATAGAGGGTCAACACATGGACACAGACGGTCAAGTCTAATAACCATCAGACTTTTAAAACTTTATACATTATAGACATTTTCTATCAACATTTCATATGCAATCTGCTAGATGAACCAAGAAATCACACATCTATGGCTTTATTCTCACTGACAGTACACAAAAGTCTGAGCGATGTCAATGATTATATTGTTTTATATGTTATGGCCAATATTAAAAAAGCTATGCTACTTTGTCTAAATATACTAAGAACTAAAATCAATCATTTTAACTGCTGCAGTCAAATTAGGCATCACAACATTATCATGTACAATGTGAAAAATGGATATTCATTTGGAGATTTCTAAAGATTGTTTAGATTACTAGTTTTTACTTTTAAAGATTATCTTTAAATTTGTGTTAGATGATGGCAAAGTGAATCTACACTATACCATTCAAAAGATTGGGGTTGTTAAGTTTTTTTTGTTTTTGAAAAATTATCTTGGGCTCAGCAAGGCTGCATTTCTTTGCTCAATAATAATGTCATTCTGTGAAATATTTTTATAATTTGAAAAATAAAAATATATATATTTTTGAATATATCTTAAATTTTATAAATGTAATTTATTCCTGTGATGTCAAAGCTGTATTTTCAGCATCATTACTCCAGTCTTCAGTGTCACATGATTCTTCAGAAATAATGTAAAAAACATTTCTTATTACGGGATTATCAATGTTAAAAACAGTTGAAACCGGGATACATTTTTTTCCAGGATTCTTTGATCGATAGATAGTTGATGAACAGCATTTATCTGAAATAGAAATATGCCTTAGCAATGAAAAAGTCATTACTGACACTTTTGATAAAATAAAATGCATTCTTGCTGAATAAAAGTAAAAATATGGGAAATGGGACCTTTATATCCAATATTGGTGATATATATATATATATGGGGTCTTTAAAAGTGCTTTGATAACTTTTGCCATTTTACTACATTCAACCGCACACATTTTTTTGCTGTTTTATTTGCTATTCAAACAGATTTGGGGCAAATATGCCAGTAGGGATGCATGATATATTGGTACTATATCAGTTATTGATATTAGTGATTATTTTAGATTAGATTATTGTATTTTTTTATGTCTTAAATGTCACCACTGGCGAAATGGGCTTTTAATAAAACTAGGCTGCCTATACAGCAGAAATGTAAAAAAATATATATATATTGCAACTGGTGCTGCCTGGCAAGAGAAAACGACTGTCTTCCCTTTTGCAAAATAGGTAGAGACCTTCAACACCCATAATGAACTGGGAATGCTGCCGTCCAAGGCCACACCCACTAGTCTGCCATGGATAAACTTATCAGAGTCAAATACCGCCTTACTTTAGTAGGAAATACTTCTTGGCAAACTTTTAGTCATAATGGTGTCGACTTATATTGTTACCGGGTGCAAGTGAGTTTCGGTTTCCAGTGATGGATCCAGCGCGTTGTAGGCAGTGGCTAAAGGCAGCAAAGAACCATAAATACGGAGAGAACGCAGCAATGGAAAATCTGAAAAACCTCAGTGTTTGTAGTTAACATTTGTAGTCAACTCGATGACCATGAACACAGCGCTTAAGGCCAAACGTAAGGGAAAAACTGAAAGAAACTGCCTTTCTGTCAGTTCTGCCTAACCCCCCCGAAGCAAAACGTTGTCGTGTACAGGTAAGAAAGCTGTTGCCATAATGCTCCATACAATAACTGTTCAGTTAATAACCCTCTGACGATCCGACTGTATAATCTGCAGTTTTCACGAAAGCCCTGACGCTGTCAAAAGTCTGCAGGATTCTGACTTTTGCTGACAAATAAATGTGAATTTCTCAGTCCAGGTAACACAGAGAATGAGTAAACATTGTTCATTTGAACAGCGCTTCTCTGCTTCCTTCCACTATAGAGAACTTAAAGGACAAATCCAGTGAAAAATGAACCTAGGGGTAATTAACACATGGTTACCGAGTCGATCGTTCCCTGCGATGCGTTTTCATGAAAATCGAATGTATAGAGTTTTATCTTTAAAAACAGATTAGCTCATAACACTAGTATATGGGGCACAGAGTAAGTAAAAATAAATCGCTAGTTAATACCACTAACAAGACTCAAAATAGCCTCACACTAACACGGTAACATAATGAGGGTCCTTACATACAAACCGAAGCAT
The DNA here is from genome assembly GCF_963993115.1 of Abramis brama. Lineage (NCBI taxonomy): Eukaryota > Metazoa > Chordata > Actinopteri > Cypriniformes > Leuciscidae > Abramis > Abramis brama. The sequence continues at coordinate 30,946,123 of NC_139980.1, forward strand.
TGAGAACTTTGTAAGTGTACAGACAGTTTAATAAGAAGATACTTTATAAAGACAGTACATTACGCGTTGACATGCAGGATCCATCTTGGAAAACAGTCTCGACCAATCGAGCCACGAACGCCGTGCTACGTTAGATTTCACAAACGTAATTCCTATCGACCAGCTATCCTATCGACGGCGTTCGTGACTCGATTAGTCGAGACTGTTTTCCAAGATGGATCCTGCATGTCAACGCGTCAACTAAAACCATACTTATTGGGAAAACGAACACTAGAACATATGTCTGTGTCTACCTAAAAATGACAGAAACCATTTTTGGATTTTGAAACCAAGTGTAATTTGATTTTTTACTTTGACTCGCGTCCCATTCAATTTCCTTTGAGAGAGCTATACTGCAGCCAGCCACCAGGGGGCGATAAAAATGCTTTGCATTCACTTTTCGGGACATGTGCGGCACATTTGATTTACACTATCTACCTACACTGTAACAACAATACAAAGCGGATTGAAAATCGGCAAAGTTTCACTTTAACATATTTACAAATGAATCAGGATGTTTGGGTGAGAGAGATCCAACAAGCCAATAGGCTTTAGTTACCATCACAGCCATGAACATAGAGCTTACTCACAGCAGCGCCATCTTTGATAGACATACATCCTCTTCAGTGGGTAGTAATGTGTTTTTGGATTGTTCTGCTAACAAAAATATCTTTCCAAGAAATTGCCGCAGAATAAAAAAACTCCCAACAATATGAGCTGTGGAAAATTATAAGTGATATATGAACTTTATACAGTTTTTTTTTTAAAGCGGATGCCATTGAAAACACGGTAAGTCTATCCCTCACAGCCTCGCTTTCATACCTGTCATGGCACTGCCCTGAATAAGGTCTATTGAACATGTTTTGCAATTTGTACTGGTGCTGTTATTAGGATGGACAAGAATCTGTGTAGTGCAGGATGAGTCATCAATATTTTGGGTTTGTTTTCCCAGAAGACAAAGACTGTAAAAAGCTAAAGCTGAGGGCCTCAAACAGCCATGGCTAACAGACATGGAATAACAGCCACAAAACTCTAATTCTGATTTCATGGGGTCTTTAAATGTCAAGCGCCTGACTTTTACTGTGTATTATTCAAATACCCACGTCATGTTGTGTTTTTTGCAGCCAGAGCACAGTCGCTGACCGAATGGCACGGCTAAAGCCAGAGTGCAGCATCTCAGGTGCAAAACCAGGATGGACTGTACCAGCGCCAAGCGTGAAACCTCTCCAAACCCTGAGCCTGACTCATAAAGCCGTCACTAAGCTGCATGCGAGAGAAAGGTCAGGTTCATACTTGCATTCATAAAAAAGGAAAGAATGAAAGAAAGGAAGAATGAGGGGAAAAAGGCAGCAGCCCGGGCTTTCATGAATGGACCATTGTGATGCGCGGCAGTCTCGTCAGTGAATGTTTTCAATTCCATTTGATCCTGTAGTAAGGCTGCTAATTGGTGAAGCGTGTTCCACAGGTCAGCGTAAGGTTTCTCTTTCCACAAACGCACACTGCTCCCTCTGTAGATGGCAATAAGAGTGAAACAAGCCCTTCAAACAGCCACGGGCGTCCATTGGGACGGTAAGAGTGATTTACCGTCTCGCATCGGTTAGAATTAGCTGTAAATCTGGTTGGAGAACGGTAACTTTTGCAATGGAATCATTTGTGGTTTCCACACTACATGTCAGGAATGATGCTTATGCAAAAAGCAAGTTGAAACGACAAGGGTTCGACTGTGTTCTGCACACATTTCCACTTCCAGCATATTAGATGATGTCCCTCTCCTAACATGAGCGTTTCTCAACTCAAGGTGCATGTGCACCGGTTTGTTTGCCTCGAATAACAAACAATTAGATTGCGATCTGGTCTTTAAGTAAAAACACACTTCCACCAAATATGCGCCTGGCCCACAGTGTTTGCATCCTTCAGTTCTAGCATCACTCACCCTTTCACCTCTATCTCTCCTCTGCTTCCTTAAGAGGGACTGGAGTTGGATTACCGTTCTAATAAAAAACAGGTGCTTTCATAAGCATAAGTTGCACGCACATGGGAAGTAAACGCAGAGATGCTACAGTCATGAGAGTGCATGGAGCAGCTGTGGACGAGGCTCTGACTTACACACAGGTTTACACCGCCACCTTGTGGTTACTTGATGAACTGCACATCTCCAGCACTTCAAATCAGATTTCTTTGTGTTTCCAATGGGATCTAGAATCAGGGGACAATCAATCAATCAACCAATCAATCAAGTAGATTTCAACTCAGACATTAACTCTATGATCCTAAATACAAAAATAATAATTTTATAACCCAATTCGAACTGAATCAGAATAACAGGATACAGAATTTCCTGAATAGTCATACAACAACGAAATCTCAAGTTTTTTGACAAAATATTCATATTACACTATTATTTTTGCTTAAGTGTTCCCTGATATGTACATTTCGCCAGTGTTTAGAAATGTCTCTACTAAGTTCAAAATAATTAATAAAGCCATCAAAATTTCATCGTTCACAAAGCTTTCATTAAGCTTTCAAAAAATATATTGATATCAAACATTGTTTAGTATTGGTCATATTGTTTAGGTTAGAAGTACATTTAAGTTCACTAAATATAATCCCCAAAATATAATATCTAATTTATTAAATATAATGAAATATTTTAATATAATATATGACATGCGTAAATTTGTTGACACGTAGGCTTCTAGAAAATGAACTGTTTAAAAAACTAAACTTTCAGAAGTTATATTTTTTTAGTCCACTTACATTTATTCAAAAGCGACTCACAAATGTTGAAAATAAAATGAAAAAACACTCAAATTTGTAATTTAACTAGCATTCAAAATGACTCGCCTCGAAGTCACCTGTCATTACACACACAACATCGTCACCATGTTACCTGTTATCTTCCATGTTCTCACTTTGTTACACTGACCTGATTGAACTGAAGCAAATTTTAAAGGTGCATTGTGTAATATTAAGGAGGATCTGTAGACAGAAATGCAATATAATATACATAGTATGTTTTCAGTGGTGTATAAAGACCTTACTTAATGAACCGTTATGTTTTTATTACCTTATAATAAGCAGTTTCTATCTCCATACACCGTGGGTCCCCTTACATTGAAATGCGCAGACATGTTTCTACAGTGGCCCTAAAGGACAAACGCGTTTCGTCACTATGTTGTTCTTAATGCAAAGAAGCTAGCTAAAGTCAGCGAATAAAACACTGACACAATGATGAACAAGTAACAATAATATTCACAATAACATATCGATTTACTGAATAATAAAGTAAACATAATTTCTTAATTTATCTTTGTAAAGAAACCTCATTGCTTAACTGGCTACTCTCTGCTGTCTCAGACGAAGACTTCTGTTGGCAACCGTAACTTTTGATGGTTGCAATTCGTAACTTCACCACTAGATGCCGCTAAAAATCACACACTGCACCTTCAAACAGCCATTATCACTGAAGTGATGCAAATGTTAAACCATCACATCACAAATAGTTCACTATAGCCTATATGACACTCCATGACAGACATGGAATAATTATAACTTTAAAATGTCATTAAACGCAACACAACACTGCAAAAAATTTAATTAAATAAATAAAATAATTTATAATAGCCTAATAATTATTAAAAGGGTGATTGAATAACAAAATACAGCATAGGCTATGTTAAATGCTAAATTAAAACCAGTTTATGGGCGTGTTCTTTATCAAAATCAGTGCTTTGTGCTTGTATTCTGTTGTGTTGTGTTCCCTCAGTCACAGCTGCTGTATTTACCTGTCGTACCTGGCAACAGTTTCAGTTTTTTAACACAATTGAACATAATGCCACAAGAAAGAATCTAAATCCAACTTATACCGTGACAAACAAAATATTTCTAGAAAAATAATAACGTTTGTGCAAATATTGTTGCTGTGTATTAAGAATGGGGCTTCTCACTTTGTCGTGAGGAGACCACGCGCTCATATCGGTCGTCACGTGTCTGCCGTCATGTCTGACTTTTCACTAAATTAATGTTTCCACAGTAGTCCTCGACGCGTTGCATCCTTAAAACAGATGTATTAAGGATTATCATTTTATATAATAAATCATTCGCATGATTTGAAAATGGCAGTATCTTACTATTGATGAGATGGAGAGAATACACATTAACGTCTAAGTGGAGAAGAAGAAAAGTAGGCTATCATACAAAAAAAAAAAAAAACCCTGTGGTTGGTGTAGTTAGGCAGAAAGTTTAACAATTGTTAACATTTTTAATTAATACATCATACTTGTGTTGCTCCAAGTCCTACATTGTCAAGCGCGGAACAGTAGTTGGCACTGGTTCACTTTTTAAAAGAATCCAGAATTTAAAAGAACACACACACACACACACACACACACACACACACACACACACACACACACACACACACACACACACACACACACACACATATATATATATATATATATATATATATATATATATATATATATATATATATATATATACCACCAATATATATATATATATATATATATATATATATATATATATATTTATTTTATTTTTATTATTATTATTATTATTATTATTATTATTAAATGTTCTTTTTTGTGTTAGTGTTACAGTTTGGCGGTCAAATACAATCCACACTGGGCTTGTCTGTTCATTTTTGATAAAGCTTTGTGAATGCACTGCAAAAAATGCTTTTCTTACTTAGTATTTTTGTCTGGTTTTCAGTCCAAATATAAAACATTGTTAAATCAAGATGCATTTACTAGATAAGTAAAATTAAATAAGATATTATGTCTTGTTTTCCAGATGAATTAATTCAAACAGAAACAAGATTATTTTGTATTTTTTTTCATATATACATCCATAAAGTCCTTGTGTTCTAAACACACACAGTGTTTCTAAACTGAACATCAAATTTACACGTAATTACCACCAATAAATTGGGCTTTATCAGTCTGCATACACACAATTTTTTTTTTAAACAGCTGATGTTCTTTAGGTTATATTTCTGTATATCACCAGAGTTTTTGGCACATTTTTTCATAATCTTAGGTAAAGAACCCAAAAGAAAAATTATTTGGCATTATATATGTTACCCATAACAACAACGCAATATGAAATGCTAACTACAACAACTAAACAATTCAAAGTAAACCGTAATAATATTAGATCTTAAGCGTACATGTCATTTGTGTGTAAGAGCCCAGTGCGGGATGGCTTTAAGGTTAAAGGTTTCCTTTAATGTTACTCTTGACCAACAAAGTACAGCACATTTCCTCATACTCTCAGTATATAGTCATGATAAGTTTCACTTCCTCTCCCAAAGAAACTCCCATGTTAACCATGAAGAATGATTGGTTCAGATCTTCTATAAATAACCCAAACCTCCAGGTAATCTTTGTAGTTGCCGGAATCATTGTAAGGTATGGTTTTGAATCTATTACTTCTACACAACTTTTATTAATTTTGTTATTTCTAGTGAATTGACCAAGAACTTTATTTACATTGCTGTATTTCTTGAGATGGAATAAAAAGATATAACAGACAATAATTTATAAGTAATAATATGTAATATGTATGTGCATTGGCTTCAGTATTGTCTAATATAGTATGTTTTGTTTTCTCAGATTTGATTTAAACAATGGACAATATTATCAGCTTATGTAACAAGTTCTTAAATGTATTAAAGTTTAATATATTAAAGTTTAATATATTTAATAATTGGAAAAAAAATGATGAGGAAAAATTAGTTGACTGTTTCAAAAAGTTAAACTCTACATCTGATCCATTAGTTGTTGAAAATGGTAAGATTATGCCTTGTAACAGATATATAGCAAAGCAAAGTGTCTGTCTAATTTTTGTTTGTTCAGCGGATATTGACAAAGGTTATAAAAGCAGAGGATTAGGGTTTTATTATGGCTCTGGCAATGTAGTGACTGCTAAACATGTTTTAGAAAGTGACTATTGTCACGAAAATGATAACATATACATTTTGTTTCCATCTTTTGAAAAAACATTATTAATATATAAAGCCCAGAACCATCACAAATTGTTGAACTACGATATTGCTTTTATTGAATTGCAAGGATGTTTAGATCCATTACAAAACATAAAAGTAGAAATAGGCAAGTTATGTGAAAATGATCTACATTTTGATATAATAGAGTCAGGACGTTTTGTAACAAAGTTTTGTACAACTGAAATACCTTATACTAATATGAGAAATCAAATGTCACCTGAAGAATTTATTATTTCTAAAGCAGGCAAAAAAGGGGATAGTGGGACTCCTATTTTTTCAAGCTCTGGTACATGTGTTGGAATATATATTGGTGTTTTCGAATCAATTGGCTTATTAAAGCCTTTAAAATATGGTAGAGTTTTGAAATTGGACAATATATTAAACATCTCATGACTTACTGTTACCTTCTATCTCTTATAACCTTCCTCATTAATCAAGAACAAATAAATCAGAAAATCAATAAATGAGTAAACAATGAGTAAAATCTGGTGTGGTGGACATGGGTTATTATTATTATTATATATTATATTATATATACACATTATATATTATATATACACATACTTCAAATAAAATAGATATATATAGTAAACTGATTTTAAGTTACTAACTAATTGTCAAGGCAAAATTTATCATTTTCTTTTAGTTTAACTTTAAGTATGCTACTTATAACTAAAGTTACTAAAATTAATGAATAAAACTATAAAAGATATATATAAAAAAATGACAAATTCGGAAAAAAGATTCAAATTCAAAATATTAACAAAAACTAATATAAAATGAATGATACTAAAATTAATTCATTATTAATTAATTAATTACACTGTAAAAAATTTCTAACCCTCCCAAATCAAAAATTTCAAGTGACCGATAACATCTAAATTTTTCAATTGGTCCAAGTGATATTCTGTAAATTTCAATTAGCCCATTAGCCCATTTTATTTTATAATTTACAGAATTTCACTTGGGCCAATTGAAAAATTTAGATGTTATCTGTCATTTTACTCCTCATTATTTCTTAATTGGCATGGTTACAGTTGATATAGCAATAGTATTGTCCATTGTTTGGCAACTAACCGAAGAGAGATCTCATCTTGCCCTCAACAAAACCTTGTAAGTCGTTTGTCAAAACAACTTGTGCATATGTTTGTAGAATAATTTACACAAAAATAGGTTAAATTATCAGAATGTCACATTCCTAATGTACTTTACAGGTGACGTATGTTGGTCTGGAGCGAGTGGAATCTACATAAAGGTGGTGCAGGGATAATCTTGAAAGCTTTGGTAAGAGGAAAAAAGTTATTTAAATTATTACTGATTGTTTGAGGCAGAAATTTTCAATTTAATGTAAGTTTAAATTGAAATGACTTAAACATCCAAGTTGATTGTACTTAATTTAAGGCAGCAACCTTTTTTTTTTACATTGTGTAACCAAATTTTTTTTTAACTGTTGTTGTTAATTTAGTGTGAATTTGGTGTGAAAATCCAAATGAATACTTATTGTTGAGAACTTTAGAATCTTTGCAAAGATGTATTTCTCTTTTCATTTATATTGACAGAAATTTGTAAATAAATGTAAAGATCTGTTTCAAGATATCTTTCTCCCTCTCTCTTTCATGCTGAAAACATCTAGAATGACCTTCAGACTGCATACGTCACTTCTGGGTCAAGTTATGATCAGATGATCTCTCTTCGCCAAATTACAATCCCCTACCAATACAATGCAAGCTGCCAGGAGAGAGATTGTGTCTTGCCCAACACAACAGTAAGTCTTTCAATCAAATACTGCAGAATTAAAATAAATAAATGAAATTAAATGTTAATTTACTTATTGCATGAAAGCATGCATGAAAGCTTGTTCAATAAAAAAAGAAAAAAAAAGATTTAAATTGCATATAGTAATTCAATGTTTTTTGTTGAGTCAGTGTGTTGGCATACAGTCATCATAAACTTTGCAAAGATAAATGATATAAAATATTTTTTTATTTCATATTAACAAAAACATACCAAAGCTCAACAAGGAAGAGCTTGCACACATAGTAAAAAAAAAAAAAAAAAAAAAACCTTTCTTTTGAGGCCAAATGCAAAACCTTTTTTAATTGACATGGTCATAAGTGTCGTAACAGACAAAAGCACACCTGATTCCATTTATATACATTTTTTTTACCGTATTTCATCCAAGAAAGTAAGCTCCTCTCTTTGTTGATGTTTTTAAGCTTACGTACCAAAGTAATTTTTTATCTATGAATTCAGTATTTGGTGTGGACGTTTTACAGCTTTTTGGCTGTTTCTGAATATTTACAGAAACAAAATGGTAAATAACTACGATCTCAAGATATTCTCTCTCTCTCTCTCTCTCTCTCTCTCTCTCTCTCTCTCTCTCTCTCTCTCTCTCTCTCTCTCTCTCTCTCTCTCTCTCTCTCTCTCTCTCTCTCTCTCTTCTCTCTCTCTCTCTCTCTCTCTCCTCTCTCTCTCTCTCTCTCTCTCTCTCTCTCTCTCTCTCTCTCTCTCTCTCTCTCTCTCTCTCACTCTCTCTCTCTCTCCTCTCTCTCTCTCTCTCTCTCTCTCTCTCTCTCTCTCTCTCTCTCTCTCTCTCTCTCTCTCTCTCTCTCTCTCCTCTCTCTCTCTCTCTCTCTCTCTCTCTCTCTCTCTCTCTCTCTCTCTCTCTCTCTCTCTCTCTCTCTCTCTCTCTCTCTCTCTCTCTCTCTCGGAAAATGACACTGCCAACACCACACTTCATCTCTCAGTGTCATGTTGAAAAAATACAACCACCTACAACCATCACATTTGGGTCAAGCCACAACCTTATAATCTCTCCTTGAATAATATGAAAAAAAATATATAAATGTTTTTGTTTTCCATTGAATAAATAAATGGTGAGCATTGGGATGTGTTGTGTTGATTTTTCACTACTGAGTAGCTTATAACGGGGCTAAAGGCACACCTTAGGAAACAGTGTGCTTTTCACTTCTCCCAAAGTGAATGATTACAGAAAGAATATATATGTTTTTATTGAACATTGATGGAGCAACAGACTTTGTGTGAAAATAAATCATAAACGTGGTTTGTTTTGTTTAAAAATCGTATAAATGTATGAGGTGGCGAGGCGGGCCTTTTACCTCACACACAGGGTGAAACCAGCATGGGGCAAAAGACACACAGTATTAATAAAAATACTTCAGCTAAAATAATGTTTTTAAAGTTAATACTTGTTCAAAGCAATCACTTTAGCAAAGTTTGTACTATGTTGTGTTTATTTTGATAAATAAAATAATTCATTTTTGTTCAATAAATATACTGTCAGTGTCATTAAAATGTTAATATAAAAAATATATTTTAAAAATACAGAAAATTATTATAAAGTAAAGATTCTGAAAGCATTGAAGGAGATCCCATAATATTTAATATAGATTTACAGTAGTAACTATATATTATATTTTATTATATGATATATATATATATATATATATATATATATATATATATATATATATATATATATATATATATATATATATATATATATATATATATTATTTTAAATTATTTTTTTATATATGATTGTTTCATTATAAATATGGGTATTATCTCTAAGGTGGACACCCAACTTAAAGGGATGGTTCGGAATAAAATCAACCTAGGGTCCTTTGCACCATGACCTCGAGCCAAACACCCCCCAGAAGCCTTTTTTAACGAACATTATTAAAGTTAGAGCTTATTTTTAAATATCAGCCAGATGGCTTAGTGCAGGCGCTAACGAATCCTAGGATGTATCTCGTAAATTACCCCACTAATAATGCCCAGAATGGTACCAAACTTATACAGTAGTACAAATAGGTCTGTACTCATAAAATGAGGCATTGGAAAGTTTGTAAGTACATCAGGAGTTTATTTAAATAACTCTTGCCTGATGACTTATGCTATCGCTAACCCGGACGTCGAGGTCACTTAAGTGATTTGGGAAAAGCATGTAAAGCGATGCATAATGTAGTGTAACAACACCCAGTTCCACTAATGCACTAATATTTTGTTGGTAGTACCAGATTGTAACAATTATTAGTTAACACTAAGTTGTCAACACTTCGGAAAAAAAATTATAAATTGACTACCTTTTCCCTTACACTTTTCCCTTACAGTTTTGCAAAGGACTTTTACGGGCTTCTCCCATCATCCACTCCTCCATGGCTTCTCCCACCATCCACTCCTCCATATTTCCTTGGTTACTTGTTTCCATTTTCATTTTTTGCTATGAAAAATGGTTGCTATAGTTCATTTGTTGCTAATTGATGTATTAGTTCTCACCTGTATGTAATTGAGTTCATTTAAGCCCTTCAGTTTCTTCAGTTCATTGTCTGGTATTGTTGCTTTCTACACACTTTAGCAATCCGTCCACACTGAGACGGCGTTTTTAGCAAAGAAAACAAAGCTTTTTGAAAACGCTCTCTAAAGCAGATACACGCTGTTTTCACATTGAAGTGTGGCCTGTCAAAACGGAGGTATTTGAAAACGATGATGTAAGTTTAGTCATGTGACGCATATTGAACCCATAGATAGTCATGTGTATACCAGTATTGTGCCTGTTATGTGCTATTCGCTTTCACACAGTTGCTAAAATATGTTACCTTGCACACTCTTCGTATCACAGTCCTGCAAAGATGACAGAAAGTTCACTTGCATTTGCTGTCCTGTGGCAAAACATGAGAGCAGTTGTGTTTTAGACCAAACATATAATGGTCAGTGAGTGCGACCTGGAAGCATCAGTGAATGGTGAGATATTTTGCTAAATAAAATGATCCAGCCAGAAGAATTGCATGATAACTTGATCACCTATGTCTTGTTCTGTCTGTATCATCTCAGTGAGCTTTTATGAGGGTTTACGCATGAACTGTAAGGTGAATTTAGCAACTTTTCAGTGTGGATGAGAAACTTTTGGAAAGCTCTTGAAAACGCTAGTGTGGACAGAGAGCGTTTTGAAACGATCTCCGTTCACCAGTTCAGTCACCTCAGCACAGTACGATTCCCAGAATCCCTTCTGGCTCACACCTGCTCACACGCCACAATCACCACACCTGTCTGTGATAACCCTCATCAGCACCTTCTATTTAAGCTCACCAGTCAATTCACCATTTGTCTGGTCAGGGTGTTCAATACTGAACACTTACCTGACTATGTACCGGTCTCGAACTGTCGAGTCTTCTGTGAAAGGAAACTTACCTGTGTGATCCTGTCTCGAACTGTCCATTCTTCAGTCTTTATCCATCATCTGTCTTCTGGTTTTCCTCTCATTTATCATCACCGGCTGCAACAGATAAGAACTGTCACTTTCCTACAATCCAGTTACTCATCTGCTCAAATTTACCTGTGTTTGCAACCTTCTTTTCTGTGATACAAAATTTCACGATGTATAGGAAAACTAACACTTGGTGAAAAACAAACACTTGTATTTTAAAATGAAAAAGGACATTAAATTACCACTATAACCAGTAGATGGCCATTCCATTTTGGACAGGGCCAAGGTTGCAACAGCACTATTTGCACTTGATTTATTTGCACAGTTCAATACTAGATTTATTTGATACAGATAATAGCTATTATACCAAAGTTTGAGACGCATAATAACAAACAACTTGCTATACAGATATATTTAAACAGTTTTTTGTTGTTGTTGTTGTTGTAAAAACTGTAAGGCGGATACCAGAATGTCTGGACTGAGAAAAAACTACTCAGAGGAAACCAAGGACTTGTCCTGAGAGAATTACCATTTGAACACTCTCTTGACTTGCATAAGTAACAACGCCATCCGAGACGCACCACACCAGTTCATGAATCACCCTTACATTCTCCACATCACCCATCTCTTCTCTCCTCATGCTGGGATAACCTGAAATTCACCCAAAAATCTGTATGGTTTAATGTGAACAATTATCATACAACTCTATACGTGTTTGGTATCATTTGAAATGTCAAATGTCTGTCATTCCCACAGAAGTAAAATCAAGCAGTCAGTTCTGGCAGGTCAGGTTAGTCAAGCTCGCATCAGCTGACTCTCAGCTGATCCCCGTCTACCTATAGGAATACGACGCCTATCACTGTGTGTGTGTGTGTGTGTGTATATAAGCTCGTTCAGTATTATCAGCAGCTATCGCATTTCTCAGGAGCGAATTACCCTCCTCCATCCCCAGCTCAGTCAGGATTTGGCATTCTGATTCCCCCTGAATCAGACTAAATTCTCAATTATGTTGTACATTAAAATCTTTATTAATTAATGATATCTGCAATACATTCATGTTTGTTGTGTTATGTTATGCAACCAAGAACTCTCCTCTCCTGTTCCAGCACTCCAAAAAAAATTTAAAAAAAATCACACAGATTTTTAGAAACACTCAAGTGACTTTATTTGGATTAGTCCAAAGTACAAAAAAGGGGAAGCATAAAAGAAGCTTCAGGATGGGACAAGGCCCAAACAATAAACATAAAGTTCTGACTTTATGGGGAACACTTTAACCTTTCAAAATAAGACAAAATGAATAACAAACTTCTTACCTTACTCCCTCTCTAGCCAAACACAGGAGAAAAACATGGGACAAAATGGACAAAAATGGCCTCTCTAAACTGGGTTTTCCTCTCCAGCTTTATCCCCAAGCTTTCCCAGCCAGTGACAGCTGGTCTCCATTTGCACCCAGGAGAGAGAAAAGGAGATAGAGCACAAAAAACAAAACAAAAAACCACCAAAACATTGCACACATAATAATAATTACGCTCTGCGATGTAACACAGAACCAAAAGGTAATGAGGGTTTTAAGAGTTTGGAGAGATATTTTGCTTTCTTTGGAAGGCGGATCATCCGCTAATTGGTCTTTCATGGAAATTACCTTCTGTCCCCAAAATGTGTAAACTACCCATATTTGGCCTTGATTATTGCAAATTCCCATTTGTTAAACTCATGTTTCCATTTGAAATGAGATTTCTGTCTTGGCCTGAGTATTTAAAGAAATGCTTCAAGAGGCTCAGGGCGATTTGTAACCAGATCAGCCCATAATGATGAATGTCTTTTAGACACTAAGCATTATGTATACTATTTTCAGGTATGCATATTTTACTCTTTACTTCAGAGCATTTGATGTTATGTATCGATTGTCTTTGAATTGATTCTGTAATTGGCATGATACATTTACATGATTAATAATAAATTGTTACATTTGATTTTATTCTGACTTATTCTGAAATTGATTCTAGAAGATTACGCTCAGGTTAGTAATGGACTAAAATACAGCTTAGGTGGAGCAGAGGTGCACACCAACTGAAGTTTTAGAGATCTGACTTAGACAGAGATCTACATATACTTAGACAGTAGAGACTAAAAATGGGTTTGTTAGACCAATCTAAATAGGGTGAGCCTCAACTTCTGATTATTGTATAGTATTATTCCAACTAAGTGTATTTTGGAAAACCATGACATGATTATACAAAGTTACCATTAGAAGAAGTTAAGTTGGTCAGCTTCGTTCTATGGTAATGGTCATGAACTCTGGTTAGATATAGTCTTACCTTAATTATGTGTGTTAAGATCTATGGGGACTAAATAATATATTCTAGAATGAGCAAGTAGAGTACGACCGTCTAGAGACTGTTAGTCAATCGCCACTGTCCAATGACCAAGACCGGCGAGCTTGTGGTTAAGAGATCGTATACCCGGCGAGACTCAAAGTGTTATAGGAATTCGGATGAACAAGTGTAATTTACTTGTAATTTAAAAGTGTAATTTAACAAGAGTAAATTGAATAATCAAACATTCACCTAAATTTAATGATATTCAGACATAATTTAAAACCTTTTTCATTTTTGGAGTAAGATGAAATGAAGAGGTAATAAAATTACTTTGCCACGCTGAAAAGACAGTAACATGCAGCTTATCAGAAACTGTCGTTGGACCGATTGGGCAGGCCCTACAATAACAAAACAAAAAATGTTCCATGTCTGGATTTCCCTCTTCCTGAGGTGGCATTTTATTGCTTGCAAAAGTGAGATGACTGTGATGCGCACAGGAAGGAGCAGGAATATTTGCAAGGAGTGCCTCTCTCACTATTAACAGTAATAACAGAAAGAATGTTGTTGTGCAATCACTGCCCGAGTGCTATGTGAAAAATGATTTCTTGTAAATCACTCTTAAGGAAAGAAGCTTGTGAAATAATTTCATATGAAATGCTTCAGGACTGTCAGTCAATTAGCCTATAGCACATAATTACCATACATGAATAACTCAAGCAGATGTTCCAGAGGTTTATATCTTAATTTGATCCTTTTAAGCATAAATATTTGATTCATGTGAATCTGGTATGTCACACGGTAATACATGGTAACCCTCAATAATGGTTTGAAAAGGACATGTTAACTATGGCAACATTTAAATTAATTACTTGATAATACATTTAGGCCTGCTTCACAGACAGGGCTTAGATTAAACCAGGATTAGGCCTTTTTTCTATTAGGGCATTTAAGTAGCTTTTATAAATGTGCCTTAGAAAAAACAGTACTGGTGTGGTTTTTAAAGACAAAACAATGGCACTGACATATTTTAAGATATATCAGTGCAAGTTGCTTTCAGTAACAACAGCTCAAAGATGCATTTTACTCTGAGACTATCTTATGAAATTAACTAGCCTATTAAAGGAGTGGTATAATGCCCTTTTGACAAGATGTTAAATAAGTCTTTGATGTCCCCAGAGTGTGTATGTAAAGTTTTAGCTCAAAATACCCTACAGATATTTTTATATAGAATGTTAAAATTGTCACTTTTTGAGGGTGAGCAAAAGCGCATCGTTTTATGTCTGTTCCTTTAAATGCAAATGAGCTGCTGCTCCCGGCACAGAGGGCGGGGCTCCAAGAGCTTGTGTCCTTTTACCTCACACGGACATGCACTGAAAATTTCAAAAACTTTTAGCCTTTTATGTTCAAACCGGAGTCAGACGAAGCAGCTGCGTCTCGTGCTTCTGCTTTCTTAATGCCAGATCAAGCTCTTTTAACTTAAGCGCCACTTGAGAATGAAGAGGTAATAAAATTACTTTGCCACGCTGAAAAGACAGTAACATGCAGCTTATCAGAAACTGTCGTTGGACCGATTGGGCAGGCCCTACAATAACAAAACAAAAATGTTCCATGTCTGGATTTCCCTCTTCCTGAGGTGGCATTTTATTGCTTGCAAAAGTGAGATGACTGTGATGCGCACAGGAAGGAGCAGGAATATTTGCAAGGAGTGTCTCTTTCACTATTTACAGTAATTACAGAAAGAATGTTGTTGTGCAATCATTGCCCGAGTGCTATGTGAAAAATGATTTCTTGTAAATCACTCTTAAGGAAAGAAGCTTGTGATATAATTTCATATAAAATGCTTCAGAACTGCAACTGTCAAGTATCCTACAGCACATCCTTACCATACATGAATAATTCAAGCAGATGTTCCAGAGGTTTATATCTTAATTTGATCATTTTAAGCATACATATTTGATTCTTGTGAATCTGGTATGTCACACGGTAATACATGGTAACCCTCAATTATGGTTTGAAAAGGACATGTTAATTATGGTAACATTTAAATGAATTACTTGATAATACATTTAGGCCTGCTTCACAGACAGGGCTTAGATTAAACCAGGATTAGGCCTTAGTTCAATTAGGGCATTTAAGTAGCTTTTATAAAAGTGCCTTAGAAAAACATTACTGGTGTGCTTTTTAAAGACAAAACAATGGCACTGACATATTTTAAGATAAATCAGTGCAAGTTGCTTTCAGATAAAACAGCTCAAATATGCATTTTAGTCTGGGACTAGCTAATGAATTAAACTAGCCTATTAAATAAAAACTTTAAAGGGACTGTGTGTATCTTTTTAGGTATTTTATTATCTAAAATCAATATTTTTATTAATAAATATGCCCTCAATGATGTACAAATACCTATGCCAATGATCAGACTAATCCTCGTAAACGAAGAATTTATTATCTTTATATACATGGGACGGGTAGGTCCACGGAGGCTTCCATGTAGTTCCGCCATCTTGAAAAACTATAATAGCAGAGAGGGACAAAAAGTACTAGACCAACGCGTTTCCACAACGCGTTTTCGTTCAGAGCCAGGCGTCACGTGACTGAAGCCAGCAGAAGCGGAGGAGCAGAGCAGTGAGAGGCGCTTGTCACTGCCGCGGCAAGTTTAAAAGGCTGCACTGTACGGTTATTTATACACGTTCATTCATACATATGCTGAGTCACAGAATAAGGAGTCCTCGTCGTCGAAAAAGTCCAAAATAGACCGTAAAAGGAAACGTGACCGGAGATTACAAAAACAAGGGTTAATGTCGGGATAGCTAATGCAGGAGAAAGCTTTTAAAAGAGACCCTGAAGTTGCCTGCTTTCTTCTCGACAGGTAAGTCAATGTTACGGTCTTAATTACAAGCTTTTTTTTCATTGCTTGGTTGTGTACTTTATTATATAGACAGAAGAACATTTATAGTAAAAGTTAAACAGGCTCTTTGATGAATAGCAGCTATTGAGTAAAGTAACATTAGAGAAGTTTTTTATTATATAGACAGAAAAAAAAACTATATAAGTTTTTTATTATTGTAGCACTCTATAGGCTATGTTCTAATAACGTTATCTAGAGTGCTCTGGGTTCGTTACTGTGGTATATATATATTATATTGAAGGGAAAGTGAATGAAAGCTTTTAAAATCACAGAATGTAAGTGTAATAAGAAAACAGGAATAAATACTCAATTTGAAATACTCAATTGTTTCCCTGTTACTTGAAGATTAACTAAAGTTGGGAAACGAACCTCCAAAACCAGTTATCCAACACAGTAAATAACTTTACATCACTCACATTGAAATGGATGGAGTAGGCTATATTCAAAACTTTCACACCACTTTACATTTCTTTTCAGACAGTTATTAATTTTCACTGGGCCCAGACTTTTGAAAAATAAAAATAAAACTGACAAAAATAGTCCCAATAAAGTAAACAAAATAAAAGAGTTGCAGGCCTGAACGATGCTCGTGTGCGGTGGGGCGGAAAAAATACAAATCGCCGCTTCACTCTTACTAGAGCCAACAATAATGTAAAGTAACGTTACTACTCACGGTCGTCATGCTCACATCATCATAGTCCCACGACAAATGGATCAACAAAGAGAGCGACAGGAAGGACAAAGACTGCTGCACCGAGCAAAACGTTCAACACTCGCCGTGCGGTCCCGATCAGGGAATCCAACGAGGCCAGGGGAACTTACAGGCAATCCAGGGTACCTGAAGCGCTACCTGGTGATGAAATCCAACGTGGCCGGAGGAGCTCAGTCTCCGGTTCATCCAAATCACTCGTGAATAACAAGTGCGTCACATTCGCGAGTATGTACTAACTTACATGCACTCATGATGAATAAAGTAGGAGATCAACACTTTAACTTCTGTACGAAATTATATAGACTCACTACTATTAATAAAACAAAAGAACACTCAAATTGTAACTGCGTCACACTCTGTGTCGACGTAGTTATTTTTTCCTTCTATCTCCTCTTCTTCGTCCCCTCTCTCTTCCCGCTCTCTCCTCCCGCCCCCTCTGGCCTATCACATTGCTCTCCAAACCAAACTGACATGTGAAATACCCAATCAGAACCTAGACAAACTTTATACACTGCTAACAATATAAAATCATTTTCAATACACATGAAAAAAACAAAAATACAACATAAATCAAATAAACAAAACAATATAAGATAAGTTTTGAAGAAAATATTATAGATAATTTCAACAGGGCTACACCCTCCCCCTTCTAAAAGGTCTTCATGTCCCCATGAGACTTAACAGGGAACTCAATTGTCTACCCTCTGACAGGTAAGTAATGAAGATATATATCAAGAAGGTATCAATGTATAGGCTAAATTGTGAGACTTAAAGTTCTTATTGATAAGAGATCTGAATCATCATGCCCCTATGTATTATTGTAATTGGTCTGTCTGTTGGTTTTCCAGGTTCATCGTAACTAAGTCGGATGACAGGCTTCACTTTTCTACGTTCTTTTGGTTCAGAGATAGACTCCACCTCCTTATCCAAGACACTAGAAGCAAGGACGTCTCCCCCATCTAGTTCTGTGTCCACCACAGGTTCCAGGACAGGTGATAGAGGATCATCTGTTCCTCCACACTGAATTAACTCTTCTTGTTCATCCTCTTCTTCTGATACATCTGAAACTGGAGGTCTTTCAACATGAACAACCGGGGTATCGCTTGGAGCAGGTAAGGTATTTTCAGACTCAACAGGTTTATCCCATAACCCAGTCCTTTCAAAGGTAAGTTGTGGTAAAGGATAAAGATCTTCCTCTTCAGACTCATCTTGTTCTTCATGGTCACCACTTTGTGCTGAACTTTGATTGTTTAATTCTCTTAATCTTTCGACTCCTCGTGCTCGAGTCATCGGCCTCCGGCTTTTTGGTGATTTGGGAACACTCACTGGCATCCTCACCAGATAACCAATTGGCAGTAAGTGATTACGGTGTAATGTTTTCACAGAGCCCAGGCCCCGTTCAGGCTTTACTCTGTAAACAGGTAGGTGAGGAAGCTTTTCTATCACCAGGTAAGGCAATGGATTCCACCTATCCTGCAACTTGTGTTTTCCAGTGATCCCTAGGTTACGCACCAACACTCGATCACCTTCTTCGAGAGTCTGATTTCGGACTCTAGAATCATAATGTTTTTTTGTTTCTTTGATGATTCTTAGAGGCTTCCTCCATGGCCAGCTGATAAGCACTTTTCAACTCACGTTTCATTTGATCCACGTACTGATGATATTTGACATCATTTTCACCCTCAGTAGATATTTCAAAACACAAGTCAATGGGCAGTTTAGCCTCTCGACCAAACATTAAGTAGTATGGCGAAAAACCAGTGGCATCATTTTTGGTGCAGTTATATGCATGGACCAGCTGGCATACATACTGGCTCCACCTTGACTTTTTGTCTGGATCGAGAGTTCCGAGCATGGACAGTAACGTGCGGTTAAATCTCTCGGGTTGGGCGTCACCTTGAGGGTGGTACGGTGAAGTTCTTGACTTATGGATACCCAACATTCCCAACAACTCTTTAATGACCTGACTCTCAAAATCGCGTCCTTGGTCAGAATGAATGCGATTAGGAAATCCATAATGCACAAAGAACTTTTCAAACAGTACCTTTGCCACTGTTAAAGCCTTTTGGTCTTTAGTTATAAAGGCTTGTGCATATCTGGTGAAATGATCTGTCACTATTAGCACATTTGAGATTCCTCTAGAATCCGGCTCTATAGACAAAAAGTCTATACACACCAAATCAAGCGGGCCTGTACTTGTGATCTGCTGTAAGAGCGCAGCTCTCTGTGGCACAGTCTTACGCGCAACACATCTGCCACAATTCTTGATGTACTGTGTAATCTCAAAGGCCATCCTGGGCCAATAAAATCTGTCCTTTATGAGAGCCATAGTTCTCTCAACTCCAAAATGTCCTAGGTCATCATGCATAGCTTCTAGAACCATAGGCCTGTATTGCTCGGGTAGAATTAACTGACACACCTCTTTTCCAGATCTTTGGATGATTCTATATAGAAGCCCCTTCTTCATCTGGATCTTAGGACTCTCCCGCTGAAATATCATGAGGACAGGATCTTGTGTTGTAAGATCAGACATGGACTTCCTAGCTTCCATATGTTTCATCACGACCCCGATGGCAGGATCACATCTTTGTGCTTTTGTCAAGTCACCTCTACTTAACTGGTCAAGCGTACTAACACCAACTTTTGTTGGAAAAGCAAAAACATCTGGGATGGCTTTAGGAGATGCCCCAAGCTGGTCTACAAATCTGGAGGTGTCATTCATACTAACACAAACCTGCTGACAAAGAGCTTTCACTCCAGAAAGGGGTATCTTCTCCCAGTCATCCTGAGAATCCTGAGCATTCCTTGACAAAAGGTCAGCATCCACATTGCTTTTTCCTGGTTTGTACTCTACATCAAAGTCATAGGTAGTTAACGCAGCCAACCACCTATGGCCTGTGGCGTTAAGTTTGGCAGTTGTCAGCACATATGTGAGAGGATTGTTATCTGTCCTCACTGTAAACTTGGCTCCATAAAGGTAATCATGGAACTTATCCACGACGGCCCATTTCACAGCAAGGAATTCTAGCTGATGTATAGGATAATTACGTTCCGACATACTCAACTTTCGGCTGGCAAAAGCAATGGGACGAAGACCTTCAGGGTATTCTTGATTAAGCACTGCACCCAACCCATCCAGGCTCGCATCCACATGAAGAATGTAAGGTTTGCTTGGGTCAGCGAAAGCTAACACGGGAGCATTGGTGAGGCATTTTATGATTTTCTCAAAGGAATCATCACAGGCTTTGTCCCATCTATCAGCGAACGGTTCCGACTCCTTGAAGTACTGCTGCTTCTCGGAACTACCAGATTTCTTCCTTTTCTGAGTTGGTGGGTAACCCTTAGTTAACTCGGTCAAGGGCCTGACAATGGATGAATAATTGGCAATAAAACGCCGATAATACCCACAGAACCCAAGGAATGATCGTAGTGACTTCAAATCTACAGGTTTCTTCCAGTCAAGAACGGCTTTCACTTTTTCAGGGTCAGTTGCTACACCAGCTGCAGACACGATATGGCCCAGGTATTTCACCTGGGGCTGGCAAAATTGACACTTATCAAGTGAAATTTTTAGGCCACACTCCTCTAGCCTTTTCAGTACCTTCAACAGGCGTTCCTCATGCTCCTCAAGGGTTTTTCCGAACACTATTAAATCATCCAGATAGACCAGTACTTGTAACAGATTCATGTCTCCAACTGCTGCTTCCATCAATCGTTGGAATGTCGCAGGAGCTCCAGTTATTCCCTGAGGCATCCTCTCAAACTGATAGAATCCCAATGGACAAATGAACGCTGTTTTCTCCTTATCTTTGTCTTCCATTGCAATCTGGTAATATCCGCTCCGCAGATCCAGAACAGAAAACCATTTGCTGCCCGTCAAACAATCAAGCACATCATCAATACGTGGCATGGTGTACTGATCGGGCACTGTGCGGGAGTTCAATGTGCGATAGTCAATGCACATGCGTATTCGACCATTCTTCTTTCTTGCAATGACTATGGGGGAAGCGTAAGGACTGCGTGATTCTTTAATTATTCCTGCAGCCAACAGTTCCTGTATATGACGCCGAACATCCTCAATGTCAGCTGGGGCTATACGCCTGGATCTCTCTCGAAATGGCTTTGAATCACTGAGTCTTATTTGGTGTTTCACCCCACTGGCTAGTCCTACATCCCATTCATCTACTGAAAAAACTCCAGTTTTCTGTGACAGTGTGTTGATGAGGCGTGTTTTCCAAACTTCTGGAATTGGAGAGTCTCCAAAGTCAAACAAGCTAGGGTCTAGGGTATTTTCTGTGGAAACTGATTTCTGTGGCACTGTGACAGTGTCTACCACACATACTTGAGCCACTAGAGTCCCAATAGGAATCACAGTTCCCTTCTGAGATTCGTTTTGAAGGGGTACAAGGAAATGATCTTCATTCACAGAAGAAGGAGTCATCACAAGAGAGGGCATTAGGACACCAGCAGGAAGTTGACCATCTTCTGGCATCTCCATAAGAAGAATGTGATGGGCTAAAGGTTGGTGGGGCATGACCTTACACACAGCATAACTAGTACTGCGAGGAGGAATAGTTAATGGTCCGGGACCCTCCCATTTCACTAGTCCCACAACATCAGTAGATACTCTGCTGTTGGATGTCAAAGACTGTTTGGTAGCATTCAACTCATAAGGAAGTATTCTCAGCGAATTGACAGTGCTGCTATTGACCAATTCTTTGCAGTGAGCCAACAGCGTGTTAAGCTTGGAAGTATTTGTGCCAAGAATGACTGAAACCGGATCTGGACTCTTGGGGTCCGGACATACAAGTGCCAAGATTGAAATCTTCTCTTTAGAGAGTGATTTGACATCAGGAAAAGCCAATTCAACAGATATATACCCACTGTAAGGGTAAGTGGAATCACTGAGACCCCATATTGCAAGGTCTGAAAGAGGCATAAGAGGAACATGCGAAAGGTGCTGCTGGTACCAACTTTCAAACACTATGGTGACACGGGAACCACTGTCCAGTAGGGCTTTGCATCGCTGACCTTCAAGCGTGACACTAGCAAGAGGAGATGGGCCCACTAACCCCTCAGGTAAGTGGCTTGGCTTTAGAGACTCTACTTTTCCCTGACGAACAGAAAAGTTCTCTACTGCTGCAGATGCTGATCCTTTTCCACTCTTTCCCCTCCGAAGAGCACGGATCAGCTTTTGAATGACTTTTGCAGTGTTCTCAGAAGAATTGCAATGCGTGGCAATATGGCCATCCTCGCCACATCTGTAACAAAAGAAATCTGAAGTTTCGGGAGGTAACTGTGGTTTCTGGTTAATATTAGGCTTGATTCTGCCATCCCTCCTTGAGAACTCCCTAGACGCAGACACACCTTGTGACACTGTCATTACACTAAGCTGTTCCTGGAGCTGTTTCACTTGTTTCTGCAGAATCTGAACATCCTTCTCCGTTTCAATCTCAACTGGCTTTTGAGAATTTTTCAGTTTTGTTTCAGGCTCAGAATCTCTTTTCTTCAATTTAGAAGTTAACACTTTGATTTCGGCTTTTAGCTCTTGAATTTCAGAAGAATTTGACTTCGTCTCTTTGGTAGCCTGAACCTGTCTCACCGTAGGATTCAGCTTTCGACGTGAGGCTTCATATTCTTCTTCCTCTCTGATCTCATTCAACAACTGCAAAAAGGTAGGAGGCTTCTCTCTTCTCTCCCTTAGCCGTAGATGCACCAGTATCATGTCAGATTGTGTGGAACCTCTAATAAGCTGTTCTAGCCTAACTTGGTCTGTGCGTTGGGGCGATATTCCCTCTCTGTGCAAAACTCTTCTAAGAGATCTCTCCAACCTTTGCAAGAAATCAGACAGCTTTTCACCAGACTGCTGGTGCATAGATCTGAAAGCAAAATACAAGTCCTCCCCTGACTCAGGAGTACCAAAAGCATTCTCCAATGCCTTCAAATAATCAGTAGGGGTTGCATCTGGATCGTTTAGCCTCACTGCTTGAATAATATCTAAAGCGGGTCCCTTTAAGCTTTCAACTATCCTTGTGCGTTTTTCTCTGTTGGAACAGCTACACTCTTCAACCATTAACTGTGCATGAGAAAGCCAATGTTCTAGACTTTCTTCACCTGGAGGAGTGGGAATGCTCCCAGAAAACGTTCTCAAACGTCTGAAAGCATTAGCATCACTGCTGGGTCTCATGGTTTTCTCAAGTAGATCTCCAACTGCTCGGATGATACTATCAGGTGAACTTCCTTGAAGGGGATCCTTGGAGAAAAGAGCCCTGACATCATCCATAGTCTTCCCCTCTTCTTGTAATAACTTGCGAAATTTATCAGAAAACTGCTCTGACTCTCTTGGGGTAAGTAGAATTATCTTCCAGGGAATTTCTCCACTAGCAGGTCGGATCTCAGGTGGGGTATGATCTGGGTTTACTGGCTGCCTACACTCGCACAGCACAATTTTACTTTGCATGTAAGAGTAGTATTTTTCATCCCTTACTCGTACTCTCCCAAAAACTTTTACTGTTTGTGCCAATTCTTCAATGTCTGATACATCTAAATCAGTGGGCACTCCACTTAACACAAAAGCATGGGAGGGGTTAACTCCTAAACCCTCACACCATTCAATGAGTTCACCCATGGTTAAATTTTTGGGAGTATCCATACTGGGTAATATATGTCTCTCACAATAACACACTAGCCTATGTGGTAGAAAAAATGGGGGGGAAAATCCCAGCGGTGCCTCCAATTTATGTAGCACTCTATAGGCTATGTTCTAATAACGTTATCTAGAGTGCTCTGGGTTCGTTACTGTGGTATATATATATTATATTGAAGGGAAAGTGAATGAAAGCTTTTAAAATCACAGAATGTAAGTGTAATAAGAAAACAGGAATAAATACTCAATTTGAAATACTCAATTGTTTCCCTGTTACTTGAAGATTAACTAAAGTTGGGAAACGAACCTCCAAAACCAGTTATCCAACACAGTAAATAACTTTACATCACTCACATTGAAATGGATGGAGTAGGCTATATTCAAAACTTTCACACCACTTTACATTTCTTTTCAGACAGTTATTAATTTTCACTGGGCCCAGACTTTTGAAAAATAAAAATAAAACTGACAAAAATAGTCCCAATAAAGTAAACAAAATAAAAGAGTTGCAGGCCTGAACGATGCTCGTGTGCGGTGGGGCGGAAAAAATACAAATCGCCGCTTCACTCTTACTAGAGCCAACAATAATGTAAAGTAACGTTACTACTCACGGTCGTCATGCTCACATCATCATAGTCCCACGACAAATGGATCAACAAAGAGAGCGACAGGAAGGACAAAGACTGCTGCACCGAGCAAAACGTTCAACACTCGCCGTGCGGTCCCGATCAGGGAATCCAACGAGGCCAGGGGAACTTACAGGCAATCCAGGGTACCTGAAGCACTACCTGGTGATGAAATCCAACGTGGCCGGAGGAGCTCAGTCTCCGGTTCATCCAAATCACTCGTGAATAACAAGTGCGTCACATTCGCGAGTATGTACTAACTTACATGCACTCATGATGAATAAAGTAGGAGATCAACACTTTAACTTCTGTACGAAATTATATAGACTCACTACTATTAATAAAACAAAAGAACACTCAAATTGTAACTGCGTCACACTCTGTGTCGACGTAGTTATTTTTTCCTTCTATCTCCTCTTCTTCGTCCCCTCTCTCTTCCCGCTCTCTCCTCCCGCCCCCTCTGGCCTATCACATTGCTCTCCAAACCAAACTGACATGTGAAATACCCAATCAGAACCTAGACAAACTTTATACACTGCTAACAATATAAAATCATTTTCAATACACATGAAAAAAACAAAAATACAACATAAATCAAATAAACAAAACAATATAAGATAAGTTTTGAAGAAAATATTATAGATAATTTCAACAGGGCTACATTATATAGAGAAGTACTTTATTATATAGACAGAAGAACATTTATAGTAAAAGTTAAACAGGCTCTTTGATGAATAGCAGCTATTGAGTAAAGTAACATTAGAGAAGGCTCTGATGATGATGATGATATCTAACAATGCACGCACTTCAAAAAATATAACGAGTAAAGAAGGCTTTATTACTACTAATTACCTTAGTTAATGTTTTTCACAGTCAGTAATTCATACTGTAGCATTCTTTTTTCGTTGTTTCAAGTTTCAGTTTGTTTTAAATAACAAACCTGTTCACCCGAAGAAAAACTCGAAGTGCTATTATAAGACATCCTGTCATAGCTTTTTGGTACATAACGGCTACCGTAGATGCAACGCGCATTTGAAAAAGTGAGGCGCTGGAGAGCATTATTCGTTTGAATGCAAAATACAATTTCACCACTAGATGGGAGAAATTCCTACTTACAGTCCCTTTAAGCACTACGAAGTTGTCCACATCTGTCGCCATGGTTACTATGGCTACATGGTTACAAGGGGAAACCAGGGATAAGGATTTTTGTTACGTAAGGGTAGTCTGTCCAATCATACTTTAGTTTTTGTATCCGAATCAAAATAGCACACTTCACTTTTTCGATATTTCAGTCTTGTCCTGTTTAATTTTAAGACAATACTGTTTAATATTTGGGATGGTTAGACTGGAGAGGAAAATGCATGCCATATCAAATAATTTCTTACAATAGCATTAACATGTTTGCAATTAATAAACCAAGTTACAATTATTTATTCATGGATGGACTAGCATTAAAAGATGTATAAAAGTCAATATGATAATATTCATTCAAGTATCAAGGTGTTTGAGCTATTGAAGTCACAGATATAAGTGGATATGAGAATCTTAAAGGCTTTCTGAAAGCGTGGATAGAAAAAACCATAGATCAATGGGTTACAAGTGGAGTTAAAGTATCCAAACCAAACCAAAGCATCAAAAACATCAACAGGAGTCATGAAATTGAGGAAAGGATCAACAGCAGTGGCGGTAAAAAAAGGCAGCCAGCAGATGCAAAAAACACCCATGACAATGGCCAGAGTTTTCGCTGCTTTTCCTTCTCTTTGTGCAGAGCTTTGGCTCTTCAACCCTCCTGCTGCCGCCACAGTCACTCTTTCTGACATTACCTTTGCATGTTTTCTTGCAACATGGAAGATTTTCATATACAGAGAGCTCATGATTGTCACAGGGAGGAAGAATGTGAGAATTGGACATATAAGACCCCACTGTTTGTTAAAAAACAGAACACAACTTCCCACACAGTAAACCTGCATGATAAATGACTCTAAGCCAGTTGTGTTCACACCTGAAAATACAATAGAAAAGCTGTAGAGAAATGAAAACAGCCACGCGAAGGTAGTAAATACAGCCACAATGTTGTTTGTGACCCTTATTTTGTACCTTAAAGGATCACAAATGGCCCAGTACCTGTCAACAGATATTAAACTGAGATGTAATTTAGAAGAAATGCTGAAAGTCATGTCCAAACTAGAATGCACTTTACACACAAAATCTCCCAGATACCAGCAGCCTTCAAGAGATCGCACCATGCTGTACGGCATGACCAAAGAGCCCAGCAGACAATCACTGGCAGCCAGACACCAAACGATCATGTGGGTTGGAGACTGTAGATGTTTGAAGTGAGAGATGGAGATGATGATCAGTAGATTCCCAAAAACTGTTATGAGGATCATTAGCACCATGAAAACATACAATGCCACTTTAACCACAGTAAGACGATGAGCTCTTGGACAGGAGTCCGGCAGGAGTGGATAGCAGAGAAGCACATTCTCAGAGTAAATGTCGGTTTCATTTGAGGTCATTACGAAGATATAAACAGGATCAAAAAACAATATTTCCTTTGTAAAAGTAAAAAATAAAATCACACAGATATCGTTGAAACTCTGAGGGGAATCAACCACAGTCAGATAGAGACCAAAAAACAAAGAAAATATACAGTACATGCACATAAGGAACTACATAGTCTATGGATTCAGCAGCTCAGTTTGAGCTATATATACAGTTTACTCAGGTTCCAAAACAGGTAACGCCCCGACCCTCATAAACATTTGAATATGATAACAATGGTGCTGTAACTTTCTTATTTTTTTCTTATTTGCTAATCTATCTTATTTTTTAATTCCCACCTAGGAGTGAGCACATCACAAATGTAGCCCATGAGCAAACAAAAAAGGGCAAAAACTGAGGTGAGAGATATAAAAGACCAGATATCATCTTAGTTTATCTCAAAATCAGTTTCATCAGTATGACTCGGAAATACTGTACTATTCAGTGGGATTTGGATTATTTACGTGTATAAACTGGAATGAGAATTTGTATATATCACGTAATTTGTCATTGATATATGCTTTTAATAATTTCCCCTTTTAATTTAGTAGAATGTAAGTTTTGACAACGTAATTTTCTTCGGCTATAGAGTGCTGCAGTGATGAAACATTTTTGCAGGCCAACCCAGAAGTTCACATCACACTCGAACATCGGCTTGGGTCTTCTGACGTCGCACTGCCAGCTGAAGCTGATGCTAGGCTGCATCCCAGACCCTTATATTGATTGATGAAAGTATTTAGAGACTGTGTTGCAGGACCAGCCTGGTTCCAGATTGTTTCCGCCCATTGGAGCGCTCGCCACGACAGAAGAGACAGGATGAAGGCAATCTTGGCTCAATCGGTGGTGTACAGATGCAGCTGCATCTCCAGGGCCAACGAACAATGGAGAAGGAACCCGTTGCAATCCTCCACCAAGCCAGGGCAGGGCGCTGGTCGGGCCATGGGGCTGGCAACTACCGCCAGTAAAGGAGTCGTGGTGGTGTTTGCGGAAATGGCGATGAGGATGAAAGGACACAGCGCAGGCCATCCACAATCTTCTGAAACGGATAGGGTGCGCTCATGGTCCTGTCAACTATTAAGGTCCGGTCTTCTGTTACGGAATACAGACTCGGAAACAGTGAAATACGATGACAGGTATTTTGCAGCACAGAGCGCAATGGTGGGAAACAGGTGAGTGAATAGGACAATGAGAAATATCGTTGACATGAGATGGATGATAATGGGAAGTCTTTTGTCTTACAGGTGCAGGAGATTGTGGATGACGGATGCAGGATGGCAGATGGAAGCACACACCTCGCTGGTACGCACGCACGCACGCACGCACGCACGCACGCACGCACACACACACACACACACGACCAGGAAACATGGAGTGATGAGATGCTGGAGAAACTCAGAGAGGAATTACATAGGAGAAAAATCACTGGAGTATAACGTTGGAGATAAATCGCAGGAGTCAGGTAGGTAGTCCGAACAAATGTCTATGAACCAGACCAGATGGTGAACTGGTGTGAGGTGTGTGCTTAAGTAGCAGAGCTATAGATGCATTGCAGGTGTGTGTGTGATTAGTATACAGGTGAGAGTGACCGTTGTGATTGGCTGGGTGGAGAGCCTGGCTGATCTGTGAAACATGTTTTGTTCATTGTGATAATCTTAACAAATGAACACAACTTTTATGTATTTTGAAGCCTAAATACAATCAGCAGAAGTAAAAAAAAACTACACCATGGTCACATGACTTCAATGTCACCATCACTAAGCCTTTGACAACTCTTTTAGTCTTTGTTTAAAAACATTTTCCCTGAAAGTTAGAGTTACAATAGTTTGCAAAGGCACAATTATAACCACAAGGAGTTTTGAGTAGATGAGTTTTTTCTGTTCGGCTTATGACGTTTAATGTCCCCGACAACCTCTGAAGTCCCGTTTAGCCACTTGTCATCAACCTCCTTTTACAAGACAAGTAAAAGCTTTTTTTTTTTTTTAAACACAAGAGGGTATGACTGATGTATTTAATATCATAAAATAAAACATGAAAATATATTGAATTTGTGTTCACCATAGACCATATTTCAAACATTTAACCAAAAACACACAAAAAAAGTGTAGTTTCACGAGTTTGTTTGCCCATATAATCTTTAAGCTATTAAGGTCAAGCGTATTTGGCTTGCTGTCTGCAGTAGAGGAGCTAGAGGAAGCAGCTTCAACTCAAGATTAGATACAGCCCCAGAAATAGGTTAAAATAGATTAGAAATAGGTAAATCTAGAAAGGGCTCAAACAGTAGACTCTCATCAGCCATCCGCTCCTCCATGGGCCCTTCTACCATCCACTCCTCCATGGGCCCTTCTACCATCCACTCCTCCATGGGCCCTTCTACCATCCACTCCTCCATGGGCCCTTCCACCATCCACTCCTCCATGTCTTCTCCCACCATCCACTCCTCCATGGCTTCTCCCACCGTCCACTCCTCCATGGCTTTTCCCACCATCCACTCCTCCATGGGCCCTTCTACCATCCACACCTCCATGGGCCCTTCTACCATCCACTCCTCCATGGGCCCTTCCACTCCTCCATGGGCCCTTCCACCATCCACTCCTCCATGTCTTCTCCCACCATCCACTCCTCCATGGCTTCTCCCACCGTCCACTCCTCCATGGCTTTTCCCACCATCCACTCCTCCATGGGCCCTTCTACCATCCACACCTCCATAGGCCTTTCCACCATCCACTTCTCCATGGGCCCTTCCACCATCTACCCCTCCATGGCTTCTCCCACCAGGGTTTCTAAGCAGGGTTGAGCCTGGTTAGTACATGGATGGTGGACCTTCTGGGAAAACCAGGTTGCTGCTGGAAGAGGTGTTAGTGAGGCCAGCAGGAGGTGCTTACCCTGTGGTCTCTGTGGGTCCTAACGCCCCAGTATAGTGATGGGGACACTATCCTGTCAAAGAGCACCGTCCTTCGGATGAGACGTTAAACCGAGGTCCTGACTCTCTGTGGTCACAAAAAAATCCCAGGATGTCTTTCGAAAGAGTAGGGGTGTAACCCCGGCATCCTTGCCAAATTTGCCCAGTGGCCTCTGTCCATCATGGCCTCCTAATCATCCCCATATATACTAATTGGCTTCATCGCTCTGTCTCCTCTCCAGAACTGTTATAGGGTGAGGTTGTGCCTTCCCCGGGGGGTGTTCTGTCACAGCCTGCCTGCTTGTCTTCGTTTTCATTAATTTTTCATTTGTATTTCCTTGGTTACCTGTTGTCCAATGTCCCGCTCTTCATTTTTTGCTCTGGTTATTGATTAATTAGTTTTCACCTTTTCGGCATTGAGTTCATCACCCTGTATATTATAGCTCTTCAGTTTCTTCAGTTCATTGTCTGGTATTGTTTACACACTGTTTCATTGATGTTTTTCTCTATTGGAGTTTACTTTCTTTAATAAAAGGACTTATAATTGACTTTTTTAGCCTCTGCTCGTCAGCATCAGACTGTAAACGTGACACACTTCATAACTCAAAAGTCTAAATATTATCCAATTGTTATTTTTAATGTGATGACCAAAAACATTTTTTGAATATCCTTCAAAGGTTGCCCCCATTTGTAAAACTAAGTTTCATGATGTATAGGAAAACTAACACTTGGTGAAAAACAAACACTTGTATTTTAAAATTAAAAAAAGACACTAAATTACCACAACAACCAGTAGATGGCTGTTCCATTTGGGACAGGGCCAATAGTAGGTTGTAACTGCACTATTTGCACTTGAGATTTATTTTGCACAGTTTAGGGACAAGTTGAAGATTTCAAAACTAGTTTTATTTGATGCAGATGATAGCTATTTTGCCAAAGTTTGAGACACATAATACCAAAAATCTTGTAGGTCTGGATTTCCTTCTTCCTGAGATGACATTTTATTGATTGCAAAAGTGAGATGACTGTGATGCGCACAGGAAGGAGCAGGAATATCCTTGTAAGGAGTGTCTCTCACTATTAACAGAAATAACAGAACATTTTTTGTTGTGCAATCACTGCCTGAGTGCGACGTGAAATTTGATTTCTTGTATATCTCTTTTAAGAAAAGAAGCTTGTGATATCATTTCATTTTAAATGCTTCAGAACTGCCAGTCAAGTAGCCTACATCACATCATGAATAATTCAAGCAGATGTTCCAGAGGTTTATATTTTAGTTTTATCATTTTAAGCATAAATATTTGATTCATGTGAATCTGGTATGTCACATTGTAACACATGGTAACCCTCTATATTGGTTAGAAAAGGACCTGTTAACTCATTGGTAACATTTAAATGACTTATACTTGATACTTAATCTTAAATATTTTATTTAATGGGCTATACGTATGTATTAAGGCATTTTCAAATGCAGATGTATGCAAAATTTAACCCTAAACCCCATCTTCTCTTTGGTTGTTGTTAGATGTTGTATAACCATGGATAAACCTGTCCATCTCGGTTAGTCCAGTGTATCTCTCCCACACAAGTAATTCGATCAAATATTGCAGATAAAAAAAAAATAAATAAAACAAATCAAATGTTATTTATTCTACTAATTGCATAAAACCTGCATGAAAGCTTTTTCAATAAAAGTTAAAAATTTAAATATTGTAGTAATTACACTATTTGTGTTGAGTTTATGATTGTCAGTGTTGGCACACAATCATCAGAAACTTTGCAAAGAATAATGATATAAAAAAAATTTTTAAATTATATTTATGGAAAAAAAATGGGAAATAACTATTAAGATCTATATCATGATCTCTCTCCCTCTCTCTAAGAAAGTGCATGAGTCCACATTACAATTTAGAGTGATCTTTTATAAAAGGTGACTAAGTTATGTATTTCAGAAATGTACATATACATATCACAGTTAGCTAAAAAAAAAAAATAATAATAATTAAACAATGTAATCATTTAAGGCATTCAATTATTTCAGTATTGTCCTGATTCAATTCAATTCAATACATTATTGTTTAACATTTGGGATGGTTAGACTGGAGAGGAAAATGCAGATATAATTTCTTTCAATAGCATTAACATGTTTACATTTAATAAACAAAGTTAACATTATTTATTAATGGATGGACTAGCATTAAAAGATGCATAAAAGTAAATATGATAATATTCATTCAAGTATCAAGGTGTTTGAGTCATTGAATCCACAGATATAAGTGGATATGAGAATCTTAAAGGCTTTCTGAAAGCGTGGATAGAAAAAACCATAGATCAATGGGTTACAAGTGGAGTTAAAGTATCCAAACCAAACCAAAGCATCAAAAACATCACCAGGAGTCACGAAATTGAGGAAAGGATCAACAGCAGTGGCGGCAAAAAAAGGCAGCCAGCAGATGTAAAAAACACCCATGACAATGGCCAGAGTTTTTGCTGCTTTTCCTTCTCTTTGTGCAGAGCTTTGGCTCTTCAACCCTCCTGCTGTCGCCACAGTCACTCTTTCTGACATTACCTTTGCATGTTTTCTTGCAACATGGAAGATTTTCATATACAGAGAGCTCATGATCGTCCCAGGGAGGAAGAATGTGAGAAGTGAGCATATAAGACCCCACTGTTTGTTAAAAAAAAGAACACAACTTCCCACACAGTAAACCTGCATGATAAACGACTCTAAGCCAAATTTGTTCACACCTGAAAACACAATAGAAAAACTGTAGAGAAATGAAAACAGCCACGCGAATGTAGTAAACAGAGTCACAATGTTATTTGTGACCCTCATTTTGTATCTTAAAGGATCACAAACGGCCCAGTACCTGTCAATAGATATTAAACTAAGATGTATTAAAGAAGAAATGCTGAAAGTCATGTCCAAACTAGAATGCACTTTACACACAACATTTCCCAGATACCAGCAGCCTTCAACAGATCGCACCATGCTGTACGGCATGACCAAAGAGCCCAGCAGACAATCACTGGCAGCCAGAGAGCGAACGATCAGATGAGTTGGAGACTGTAGATGTTTGAAGTGAGAGATGGAGATGATGATCAGCAGATTCCCAAAAACTGTTAAGAGGATCATCAGCACCATGAAAACATACAATGCCACTTTAAGGACAGTAAGACGATGAGCTCTCGGACAGGAGTCCGGCAGGAGTGGATAGCAGAGAAGCACATTCTCAGAGTAAATGTCAGTTTCATTTGAGGTCATTACGAAGATATAAACTGATATGCAGGATCAAAACACAATATTTCCTTTGTAAATCTAAAAAATAAAATCACACAGATATCGTTGAAACTCTGAGGGGAATCAACCACAGTCAGATAGAGACCAAAAAACAAAGAAAATATACAGTACATGCACATAAGGAACTACATAGTCTATGGATTCAGCAGCTCAGTTTGAGCTATATATACAGTTTACTCAGGTTCCAAAACAGGTAACGCCCCGACCCTCATAAACATATTTAAATATGATAACAATGGTGCTGTAACTAATCTTGGTACACGAGGCGCCCCCAGGTGGCCACAAAAATGACAATCTATCTATCTATCTATCTATCTATCTATCTATCTATCTATCTATCTATCTATCTATCTATCTATCTATCTATCTATCTATCTATCTATCTATCTATCTACACTCTAAAAACTGCTGGGTTAAAAAATAACCCAACCTTAACCACACTGCTGGGTCACTATTGGACAGAACACGCGCTGGGTTGGTTTGACCCAAGTGCTGGGTTTTACCATTTAACCCATATTTCTGGGTCATTCATTTGACCCAACCAGTGGGTGAAATTAACCCTCTTGCTGGGTTAAGTCTTACTCATGTGCTGGGTTATTTATTGTCTCATAAAATTAGAAACAAATATTTGTTATATTATGAATGTAAAATAATTATTATCTCTGTAATACAATAAACCAGAGAGGCCACTGTATGATTTCAATCTCATTTTTTTATTTTATACATTTCTTTAATACTTTTCTTTATCGAATACAAATGTTAATCAATGTCAAAGGTCTGACATGTCCCCCTCATTTCATCCCTGAGGCACAGAATGTGCAGCAATTCACCAGTCATCTCATTTTGTAAATATTCAACCATGTTGGTCCTCACCTGTTGATTACACAAGTCAAGTCAAGTCATCTTTATTTATATAGCGCTTTTTACAATACAGATTGTATCAAAGCAGCTTCACAGTAATACTGTAACATGAATATAATACAACAAAGTTTGTTTCTAGAAGAAAATTGCGTCATCGTCCACCTTTAGGCAAATCAATAATATTGTTGAATATTAAATGTCCCCAACTAAGCAAGCCAAAAGCCAAGGCAGCAGTGGCAAGGAACCAAAACTCCATCAGTGACAGAATGGAGAGAAAAACCTTGTGAGAACCCAGACTCAGTCGCTCAGTTCTCCTCTGGCCAACGAGCGAACAGTGTATGATTATGATTACAGGTCAGAGGTCAGATTGAATAAGAACATTCAGAATATTTATCCAGTTCCATCTGGTTGGAAGTCGGAGTCATCACACCGGTATGGAGACGAGTTTGTTGAGGATCAGTCATGTCGATGAGGCCTTCACAGGGCTGATGAGGTTGGCCCTTCAGGGATGCGTCATGGATGGGTCCAGGCGCAGGTCCACCTTCTGATCTGGATACGACCTGGATCCGGCTGACTTCAGTAAACTTTAGAATGAACAGAAAGACAAACATTAGCATAGATGCCATTCTTCTTATTAAATAATGAGTACATCAGGTGTTATAGGAAAGTGTCCCTGGTTCCGGCTGACCTATGTTAAATGTTGACTTATGTCAAGTTAAGCTATTTTTGTGGAAGTATCAATTTATTATTGAATATGCAATTAAAATTATTGCAAACATTACCAAATGACCAAATGTGAAAAACAAACAAAATGTGTATTCAGTATTTGCAAACTGAATTATAGTAATAAAAGAGTAATTTGGACAAATATGATCAACATTAAGGCATTAAAATTATTTATTATTTTATTAAAAGTAAAATATTACTGTAATGTTGATAGTGTCTTTAACATTAAAACTCACAAACCCACAAAGCTGCTCGTTAATCTCCTGACTGGCAGCGCTGATGATCGCCTCGTTTAGATGTTAACTTACACACAATAAAATGAAAGATGACATGCATTATGGTAGGGTAGGCTATCATGTAAGTTTACATTTTTTAAGTTTTAAATATTGACGATCATTCGTTCAACTAAACGGGTATACTTTTCTTCTCAAAACTGGCGCCTGTCCATTTATTTCTCCTTTCCTCAGTCGATGTTTATAAAGATTGCAAGTCATACATTTACAAAAAAAAACTAGGCTATATCAAGCTCTTGAAAGCCTTTTTTTTTTTGGCAGAAATGATGGTTCGAGACATTACAGAAGACACACGCAGACTGTGCTGGAACTTACCTCATTTCTTCTGACGAGTATTTCTAAAACTACGCCAGCAGACTTTTCACTCACAACTCACTAGCTAGCCTACATTAGAGACTCATTTCCCGCTGATTTTACGCGCGAGCCCTGTGAGGGAAACTGCGCGTATGGATTTCATACAAAACGCTTTTCTCACTTTTAAATACGCAACGTCCACAATGAATAGCAGGCCTACGATAATTACATGATGAATTTAGAATTTAAACTGCATATTTCAAAAAGGCTGCTGATATAGCTGGTTTAATTTCAACTAAGGATTTAACGATGCGGCATTTTGTCAAAAATTCTAACCGGCTAGCTGTGGCTAATTAATGTTTCACAGAATAAATAAGTTACCCCTCACACTTCCATATCAAAGACTGTATGTTGAACAGTGAAATTAGCTTGCTGCTACCACCACAACTTATTAAAAATATAGGTAAACATTCATATTAACTTACCATAAAACACTGCCTGGGCCGAGTGGCGTGCTCCTCGAGTCAGAAGTGAAGAATCCAGAAAGTTCCGCAAAGAATGAAAACAGTAACCAGTTGCTGAGTCAAAATAACCCAACCAACGGTTTATTTGTGAATGACCCCCTTACAACTCATTTGACCCAGCATGAGCAACCCAATAATGTGTTTTACAGTACCCCAAACAACCCAACTTTTTGACCCAGCACAATCAACCCAACAATTTGTTTACAGAAACAACCCAGCATTTTTTTGAGTGTATCTATCTATCTATCTATCTGTCTATCTGTCTGTCTGTACTTCTCTATGTTTTATTTTTCATTTCAGCCTACTTACAGTATGACTCAGAAGTACTGTTCTATTCAGTGGGATTTTAATCATTTATTTGTTTGAATTTGTATATATTAACATGAAAACACATTGTAATTTTTAAATGTCAATGTGATATATGCTTGTGTGCTTTTAAATAATTTTCCCTTCTTTTAATTTTGTAGAATGAAAGTTTTGACTACATAATTGGCTAGAGTGCTGCAGGAATGACATATTTTTGTAGGCCAACCCCGAAGTTAGCATTACCCTGCTTGCCCTAGTGAAAAAAGCATACTTTATTGTATTTGAAATATATTCCATTTTTCAATAGTACATTGCAAATATACAAACACATTTTTTTACTATCTTTAAATATATTAAAAGTATATTAGCATCATGCTTTTACCTATTTTCACAATACAACTTTTAACACACTTTAAAATAATTGTACTTTAGAAAAATATACTTGAAGTGAAACCGTTTTAAAACGTTTAACACAGGAGACCCAATTTTAAATCCTGATCAAGCCTCAAATTCATTTGCATCACATACAACAAAACTAGAACAAATCCTTAAAATATATACTATGTTAAAATACATAATTCAGGCATGAAACTAACCGAACGCGATTTGGTTCTTTCAACGCCGTGGCACCAGCTTAATCAGAATCCACGTAACCATTTATATCATACGCTAGCCTGCGATCGGTAAGCTGTGCGATATGAAAGCTTCTGTTCTCTCTCCTCCTCCCCAGTGCCACTTGTAGAGATCTGCTATGGGGGTTCTACCATTTCTTGCAGCAGCCTTTCCTTTGTTTGTTATTTTTGACTAAGCTGAACAAATTATTGTATTTGCTCAGCAGCAGCAGTGTAGCAGATCTCGTCCACCAAAATCAAGCCTATGTATATTTCATGCCACATGCCAATGAATGCTGGTTGAAATTTATTCACTCCGAGAGTCATGACTGAAAATGTTTTCTCAGTTGAGTTAAGTTCATTAAATATTTTATTTGGATAAAGTCCTTCCATAAACCAGAAACATGCCATTCAAGGAACAAAACGTGTGTTTTTTGGTGCACCATGGTTTATTTTAACTATATGAACGTAAGATTTAGACTATAATCAGGGCTTGACAATAACTTTTTTGCTCACCAGCCACTGTGGCTAGTGGTTTTCCAAAGTTACTAGCCACTCAACATTTTCACTGGCAACAATTTTGACATCGGATACCATTAGGAAAAACTGCCATATAGATATTTTTTTATATTATCTCATAATTTGGTAGCAGGTATATTAGGCTGCTGTCACTTTAACCCTTGTGTTATGTTGGAATTCTGTGCACTCCCCTTATGGTCCGGGTCAAATTGACCCGCATTGGATTCAATACAATTCCTCAAAAATCACACTATGAAAAACAACAAAGATTCAGGTACAAACTGTAAACTTTTAATATCAACATTTGTCAAATATTCCAAAATATATATATCTGAAGATATGATTTAATTTTTTTTTTTTTTTAAGATTTTTTAAAACTGTTTTGCTTTGACAAAATTTGAATATACATTATATTTATATATATTTGAATATACATTTTTTTTTTTACTTTTTTTTTTTTTTTGCTTAGAACATCATAACTGAACAATTAATCAATTAATCTGAGCTAATTTTTCCTGCAGTCTATGTCGAAGTCTCAAGATATTTCAGATATCTTGAATATATAAATGAGAGCTTATTTTACTATCTGCGTCTGTCAAAGATTTTCATTTGTAATTTGCAATTAACTCTGAACACCATGATTTAGCTTTTTCAAGTGTGTTTGGTTTGGGTTAGAGCACTTTTAGATACACTTACACTTTAGAACTGGAGTTGATGCCCAGTTGATACATAAAATAAATGTTTTTATGTTGTGTCTGTACAGTTGCTTTTGAATAGCCTGTTGGGGGTCAAATTGACCTGCGAACATCACAAACGTAATAGTAATTTTGTTTGTATATGTAAAAAAAAAAAACACCAGCATGTTGAAACTTTGCATGCATGTTCATGAAGATAAATGCAAAAAAGTCACAAAATATCAAGAAAAAAAAAAAGATTTAATATTATTTCAGGTAGCTTGAAAAAATAAATTATAGGTAATTTTTACCATCTGTGGCTGACAAAATATTTTTCTGTATTGAAATAAGTGTGGAAAACCTAATTTTTTAGCTTCATAAGGTAGTAAAAAAATAAAATAAAGTATAACCAAGAAATGTTATTATTTTGGGTCCGTACAGTTGCCTTAGAGCGTTAAAATATGCGGGTCAAATTGACCCGCGAACATCACGAAAGGAACAGTAATTTTGTTTGTATATGTCAAAAAACACCAGCATGTTGAAACTTTGCATGCATGTTCATGATGATAAATGAGAAAAAGTCACAAAATATCAAGACAAAAAAACATAGGTTAACCAGTATTTCCAGCAACTATAAAATCTAAACGGGTCAAATTGACCCGCAACATAACAAGGGTTAAGACTTGACACACAGATCCATTATACTGTTACACATGTTTTCTTTCTTAAATGTTTACTGTGTTTACTCGCCAAGACCGGCATTTTGACATTATTTTGTGTGTATTTGACTGTTTAAGCTCAATAAGTATTGAAAAAGAACTTAATTTAGTACTGAGAGGTGGCTTTATGTGCAGGCACTTTGGGTGTAAGCACAACATCTGAAGGAATTAGTAAAATTATGTTCAATACATGCAATCCCATGCCAAAATTCAAGCCCTGTAACACAAACAATATTCATCCAGAGCAAATGAAAGGAATGAGTGAGGGGAGGCGGGTTTGTGTGTAGTTCGCTATAGGAGAGATAAGTGAGTGAGAAAGCGCAGCTGGTATCGTGAATCTGTTTTGCGAAAAATTAGTATTGGAAACGTTTCAGAGATTTCAGAAACGATATGTATTGAAAAATCTATATTTTTGACAACATTGCCTTGTAACGGGTGTTTGAGACGGTTAACCGATATTAATATGTCTTAGGCTAGTAAAATAACAGAAGTCTAAATTCGTCTACAGGAGCTGGTGGTCAGTAACAACACAGAAACATAAGTTTAAATTTGGTGCAGGTACCATATATTGCAAAATAATTAAACAAAATATTTACAAATAGAAATAATGAAAGGAAAGAAAAAGAAAAGAATCCCAAAATATTTACAGACTGCAGTTGAACCGGTTTGTAGTTAAGTGCACTTGATAGTTGTTGTTCAAGTATATACTAATATAAATTACAGCAAATACACACACACAAAAACCAAAAAGAAAAAGAACTGTCCCAGCAATAGATGGTATACAAGACCAGCGCGACAACCCACAAGGGTTTTATGGAAGTTTGTAGTGATAAGTCCGTAAGTTATTGTTCATCATGTGAACGATGTGTATGTGGGGTTGAAGCACTAGTCTATGGAGAAGTGTGTGGGGGACAGGCTGTGGACAACCTTCCTACCAGACCAGTAGGATGGCTATTCAGTGGATGCTACACGGATGGTAGGCTCCCAGCAATAGAAATTCGGCTCGCCATCATTCGTCTCCAGACAGAGAGAAAAAACCTGGCCTGTAGTACAACAACAGGACCAGTAAATAACAGGGCTAAGTTGAAACTAAGCATCAGCTCATTCCACACTCAGATATCATTTTCATGTGCACACAATTCTAAATTATTACAAAATGAATCAATAAATGTACAAACTACAAATAATAAACATTAAGGCCATGACAACACAATAAACAGTACAATGTTAAAGTTGTATTGGCTGCACAAAGTTCAAATAAATTCAACAGTACTACAATCAGATTTCCTTACTACATATAAACACACTTACTGAAAACAAATATATTTGTAACCCACAAATGCAAATGTCACAAAAGCATAAAATTAATCAAAACCAGTTGGTGAATATTTGGCTAACATGTTAGCTTTCAGCATGTAGTTCATTCATTCAGAGTACTCACCAGTTCCTCTAAGTAAACATATGGCAATCTGGTGACGGTGACAATCCCCTGCAGCCACTAAGTTATTCTAAAAGTTATAATGATGTGTTTAACTTAAAAGAATGAATCAAGCAAAAGAGTGAATTGTTTGTTGAACACAAACCTGTCCACAGCTGCCGATCAGCTTCCCCACACCTCTGAATGAGGAAGAAGCTGCAGCCTAATTAAACTCGTGCTCTACTGCGCGATTGGCCAAGCACAGTCACATGACTGGGGTGGCATGAGATCACTTCTTAAAGGGGCAGCAGAACTAATAATATATTACCAGATTTCAACCTGGGTTACACCCTCCCCCTTTAAACCCATGCACGTCCCGTTGCATGTTAAACCACGTGAATAACCGAACTGGTGGTAGAAGCAGGATTTAATGCCTCAGATATACTATGTAAAAGGGTTTGAACCACAGATATCAGGGGATTACCAAGCGAACTGTACTGCAACCTTTTAGGTGGTAATCGTTGACGCACAGAACGTCTTGGACCGGGTTCTGGTTCTACAGAATCAAGAGTTAAATCAAAGTTTAGGGGCTCAAAGACACTAGAAACTGACGTCTCAGGATCGACAGATTCTTCAGAGTCTTCAGTGAGTGGAATTTCAACAAATTCGGGACTGACACTTCCAGAGTTTCTTTCCACAGGTAGTTCGACAGACTCTTCTTCTTCCTCGGCTTCAGACTCAGATAGGTGTTCAGGTAAGTCAGCTTCAACAGGTGCTACCGATTCTTCAGCTTCAGATAAATGGTCAGGTGTTACAGGTAACGTCTCTTCTTCAGGTAAGTGCTCACTCTCTGATCCTTCATCAACAACAGCTGGTTCACTCGCAGGTGTCATTGGTGGAGAAAGATAGTCATTGGCAACACTTGGGGATGAAGCCTTTTTATAAAACTTCTCCACAGTGAACTTCATTGGACTTGAATCCAGACCAAGAACTGTTGGTTCAGGTGGAGAGTCTTCCTCTTCAGAGACCTCAGAGTCAGGAGGGATCTCACGCTGCTGCCGCGTTCTTGGCCTTGAGACTGAACTGGCCTCAATGAACGGCTCTTCAACAGCAGGGAGGAAACCACATGGTAAAAGAAGATCTCTGTGAAGAGTACGTTTAGGACCATCACAACGCTCTGGCTTCACTGTATAGACTGGTAGGTCTCCAGCTTGATCCACCACAACGTAGATGTCCTGCTCCCACTTATCACTGAGCTTGTGTTTACCTCTCAATCGAACATTACGGACAAGCACTCGATCTCCAGGCTCCAACCTTGAAGGAATAACTCTTTGATCAAAGCGGACCTTGTTCTTTTCAGATGCTTTAACAGCATTCTTCGAGGCAATATCATAGCTTTCTTTCAACCGGGACTTCAGATTTTGGACATACTGTGAATGAGGTTGGTGTTTTTCCCCACTCAGAGGTAATCCAAAAGCCAGGTCGACCGGAAGACGGGGAGAACGTCCAAACATCAGCTCGTATGGTGTATATCCTGTGGTCTCATTCCTTGTACAATTGTAAGCGTGTACCAAGGGTTTGACGAAGTCCTTCCATTTCATTTTCTGTTTTGCTTCCAGAGTCCCCAACATGTTGAGCAGAGTGCGATTGAACCTTTCTACCGGATTCCCTCGAGGATGGTATGGTGTCGTCCGACACTTCTTGATTCCAGCCACTTCACATAACTCCTTGATCAGTTTGGACTCAAAGTCCCGCCCTTGGTCTGTATGTAGTCGTTCTGGTATCCCATAATAGACTATAAAGTTGTCCCACAGACATTTGGCCACTGTCCTAGCCTTCTGATTAGAGGTTGGAAAGGCTAAGGCGAATTTAGTGAAGTGGTCTGTTAACACGAGGATGTCTTTAGTGTTGCTGGTGTCTGGTTCAAGACTGAGAAAATCCATGCAGATGAGTTCAAGTGGTCTAAAAGTTTGAATACTGATGAGAGGAGCGGCTCTCTCAGGAAGAACTTTGCGACGAATGCACCGTCCACAAGTCTTTATCTTGTGCTCTATGTCAGCAGACATTTTGGGCCAATAGAAGCGGGTACGAGCGAGGTCTAACGTGCGCTCTATCCCCATATGACCCATATCATTATGGAGACTCTGCAAAACAGGGGAACGAAGTTCTTCAGGCAGGACAAGTTGATATGAAGTCTGTTCATTGTCTTGTCGCTTTCTGTAGAGAATGCCTTCGACTAGTTCGAGCTTGTTGAGCTCCCTCAGCAACAAGGAGATCTCAGGCAGCCCCTCCCTGGCAGTAGGAGGAACTTTCTCACCTGTCTCCATCTGGTGAATGACTTCCCGAAGATTTGGGTCAGCCCGCTGTTTGTCCCGGAGCTCAAGATGGGACAGAACCGGAACCACAGGCAGCCCAGGATCTTCTGTGTAACTCTCAGGAAGAACGTCTGCCATGATAGACAGGGACTCGATCAAAGTGCTTGCTGCTTCTGCTCGGATGAGGCAACTCTGACAAATGGCATTGACAACCTCAGACGGAATTGAGGGGTCGCCAGGATTAGAAAGATGTTGTCTAGCAAACTGATTGAGGAGTTCTTGATCGGATTCGCAACAGGACGGGTCCTCCTGTGGTCGGCGGGAAAGTGCATCCGCATCCAGATTCTGTCGTCCAGCTCTATATTGCAACTTAAAGGAAAACGTGGAAAGTGCAGCCAACCACCGATGGCTCGTTGCATCCAGCTT
The DNA here is from genome assembly GCF_963993115.1 of Abramis brama. Lineage (NCBI taxonomy): Eukaryota > Metazoa > Chordata > Actinopteri > Cypriniformes > Leuciscidae > Abramis > Abramis brama. Next base: position 30,989,059 of record NC_139980.1, read on the forward strand.
GGCTGATGTCAGGATGTAGGTAAGAGGGTTATTATCAGTAACCACAGTAAAATTGGCACCATACAGATAGTCCTGAAATTTTTCTGTCACACTCCACTTTAGTGCTAAAAACTCAAGCTTATGAGCTGGGTAGCGACTTTCGCTTAATGATAGTCCTCGGCTTGCAAAAGCAATAGGCCGAAGGTTGGAGTCTTGCTCTTGATACAGCGCTGCACCCAGCCCAATGGTGCTCGCATCCGTATGCAGAATGTAAGGGCGTTTTGGATCAGCGAACCCCAGGACTGGTGCACTGGTAAGTTTCTCAATCAAGGTAGTAAAAGCAAGTTGACAATGAGGACTCCACCGAGAACCAAAGGGTTGCTTTGGATCGAACTGGTGGATATTTGAGTCAAGGGGTTTCAAGTTCTTTCTTGTAGAAGAATATCCGCGGGTCAGGTCATTGAGAGGCTTTGCAATGGCTGAATACCCCTTAATAAAACGGCGGTAATAGCCTGCGAATCCCAGGAAGGATCTTAAGGTTTTGAGATTAGTGGGAACTGGCCAGGATTTTAGTGCAGATACCTTCTCTGGGTCAGTCTCAACACCATTTTCAGAAACAATGTGTCCTAGATATTTGACTGATGTCTGAAAGAATTTACACTTTTCAGGCGATAGTTTCAATCCGTACTCTCGTAGACGGCTCAGCACTCTAAGCAGACGGCTCTCATGCTCCTCAAGCGTGTTGGAAAAAATAATCAGGTCATCCAAAAACACAAGGACCTCTTCCAAGTGGAGATCTCCCATACACTTTTCCATTAACCTTTGAAAGGTTGAAGGTGCATTGGTTACTCCCTGGGGCATACGGTTGAATTCCCAGAATCCAAGAGGCGTAACAAAGGCTGTTTTTGGTTTATCTGCTTCATTCATTTCGATTTGATAATAACCGGACTTCAGATCTAGCACCGAAAACCACTTGGATCCAGTGAGTGCAGAAAATGATTCCTCCAAGTTTGGCAATGCATATGCATCCTTTACAGTCTGCAAATTGAGCTTGCGGTAATCAATACATAATCGAATATCTCCATTTTTCTTCTTGACAACAACTATAGGCGACGAGAATGGTGACTCGGATTCTCTGATAACACCAGCATCTAGAAGCTCTCTCAGATGTTTGCGAACAGCTTCTATATCCTGAGGATGAATTGGTCTTGCTCGGTGCTTGAACAAAGTGTTGTCATGGAGATTAATATGATGTTTCACATGACTAGCGCAGCCAACATCCATGTCATGCTGGGAAAAGACATTGGACATTGCATTCAACTTGCTGGTTATTCTTTCCTTCCATTCCGGGGGTAATGGCGATTCCCCAAAGTTGAAAACTAGTGGAGTGCCGTTGGGCCCATGTGCTGAGGAACTGGTCACATGCTGCTCTGAGACGATGCACTCATACACTCCCAGCTCTGCTATGATGGTCGAAGATGGTATGTAGATGTCTTGCTCCGATTCGTTTCTCACCATGACAGGTACTTGGTGAGGAAAACGCGTTGGCATAGAGACAAGACAGCTGCTAACGCACAAACCACCCGGTAGACCTGAATCCGGATGTTGGACGACAGCATACTGACTTGCTGGAGCAGAGACTTTAGCGGAGCCTTTCAGCAATACGGTGTGGCCAGCAGGAACGAGCACAGAGGATTTACTGAGCAGAGTTACAACTCCAAGATGGTCGCTACAGCTTTGTTGGTAGGTCACTTGGAGAGTTTGTAGTACAGCTCGGTAACCTAATGCATTTGGTTGGAAGGAAGAATTGTCGCTTTGCCGAAACTGGTCATAGAGCGTCTCGAGAGTGTTCATGCCAATCAAGATTGAGGTGGGAAATCCTGGTCTGACATCAGGAACAATGAGTGCAAGAGTTGGAACAGTAATGATGCTTCCAACAAAGTCTTTAGGAAAAGTCACTGTAGTTTCAACGTAGCCAAGATATGGAACATTTTGGCCTGCTGCTCCTTCAACGTGGAGTAGCTCATGCAGGGGTTGAACTGGTTGATTGGAGAGACGTTCATTGTAAAAGGAAACCGGAATGGTCGTAACTTGGGACCCGGTATCCAAAAGACAGGAACCTTGGTGACCGGCGACTTTGACATCAGCAGTACATCTGGATCCTATAAGTCCTTTTGGTACTCTCCTTGATGTAGACTGCAGCTCAGAACAGTTGACAGGAAGCTTACTCTTGGCGGGACAAATTTGGTCCTGCTCAGCCCCTGGGTGTCCCACACCAGGAACTGAAGCTAGTTTAAATGCTTCTTTGCAGATGGATTTTGTCCCTGCCACTTCTGCTGCCTGTCTTGAAACTGCTTTCGCTTGGCGCTAACCAGTGCTGGGTTCGGATCAGAATCACACTGAGGCTTAATGTGGCCATCCTCCCCACAGCGAAAGCAAAACCCAGGTTTTGGATAGGAAGAAGCTAGTTTGGCATTTCTCCCCGTCTTCCCGGTTTCAGACTGCTTTGAGGCAGAATACATAGCTGCTGGCTGATGTCTGTTGGTTTGACCGGCGTTGAGAGCGGCAAGCTGTTGTTGAATGGCTGTCATCTGGTGTGAAAGCTCCTTGGTGAACTTTGTTATCGCAGTGCACAGATTTGATTCTTCATCCGGCCTGTTTACAAATTGAGCATGAGTGGTTACCTTTTGTTTGGTTCCTCCAAGGTGCTGTTTCATTCTTCGCTCCTTTGCTGCTTCTCTGTCCTCCTCTGTTCGCAGGAGTAGTAAAAGTTCAGCAAAAGATGGTGGACTGGATTTCCTTTGTTTGAGTTGGAGTTCTGAAATCAGTCCATTGTCCCAACACCCAGTGCAGAATTGAGCCAATAAACGTTTATCCATATCTCTCTCAGATACTCCTCCTCTCCTCACAGCATGTTGCAGTGCCACCTGGAGTCTCTGCAGGTACTCAGACGGCTTCTCTCCATGATTTTGGTAAGTGTCCATGAACTTGGCGTAAAGTTCTTCACCATCCTGGACAGTGCCATACGCTGACTCCAGCTGCTGCAGATACACATCAGGCAGCGCATCATGGCTTAGATGTTTCACCATGTCACAGGCAGGGGGCAGCAGGCTGTCACGAATTAGTCTGGCGCGTTGGAGATCAGATATGGCTGGATCACGCAGCACTAATTCGACGCCAGACCGCCAGGTGTCGTAGTCCATTTCATGGTTTGGCCTGGGCACTTTACCAGAGAACGGTCTCAGTCGGTGGGTGGCATGCATGGATGTATCACTGCTCCGAACCACATGCTCCACGACGTAACGCTGCACCTCAGGAGGGTTAAGGTCACCAGGTGCAATCGGTCGTCCCCCGGCGCTGTTCATACCGGCACTGTTAAAAGCAGAAGCAGGTGGGGTGAGAGAGGTTTGTAAGGGAGCATACACTGGACCAAAAGTTCGACTTGGTACAGAAGGAGGTACAAATGGCTCTGGAGGGGTTTTTGGTTGGTCAGCTATCTTTTGTTCAATTTTAGGGACATTTACAGCAGCGGGAGGAAGTTGTGCTATAGCTTGTTGTATCTGGGACATCATTTCACCAAGAACCATCGAATAATCTTTTCCAGACATTTTAGCAATTCCTTTCAAGTCAGATAAATAAGTGTCAGTCTTTGAACCACCCAACTTTGAAGTGTAAATTTGGGATAAATTCCTAATATGGAATTCGTTATTTTCATCAGAAATAAATGTATACGGCAGTCGTGAAGACAGTTTTGCTACTGACGCTCCTGACACAAATTCAACAACGAGCATATGATGAAATTCGGATTCGCTATCATCAATAATGTCATCGCGATTAATGTCGCCATATTGATCAAGAAAATCTATAACTTCAGAGGAACTCTCTTCAACCGGCCCATCCACTAAGACGGCATTAGGAATTTTTATCCCGAGTGTTTCGAAAACTTCCATCGCAAAAACGAACTGGTGAGTCTGAATAAACGGTTTCTGTTATTATAAAAATGTTAATTACTGTACAAACCGGCTCCTGGCTGGCTCGCCAAGATGTAACGGGTGTTTGAGACGGTTAACCGATATTAATATGTCTTAGGCTAGTAAAATAACAGAAGTCTAAATTCGTCTACAGGAGCTGGTGGTCAGTAACAACACAGAAACATAAGTTTAAATTTGGTGCAGGTACCATATATTGCAAAATAATTAAACAAAATATTTACAAATAGAAATAATGAAAGGAAAGAAAAAGAAAAGAATCCCAAAATATTTACAGACTGCAGTTGAACCGGTTTGTAGTTAAGTGCACTTGATAGTTGTTGTTCAAGTATATACTAATATAAATTACAGCAAATACACACACACAAAAACCAAAAAGAAAAAGAACTGTCCCAGCAATAGATGGTATACAAGACCAGCGCGACAACCCACAAGGGTTTTATGGAAGTTTGTAGTGATAAGTCCGTAAGTTATTGTTCATCATGTGAAGGATGTGTATGTGGGGTTGAAGCACTAGTCTATGGAGAAGTGTGTGGGGGACAGGCTGTGGACAACCTTCCTACCAGACCAGTAGGATGGCTATTCAGTGGATGCTACACGGATGGTAGGCTCCCAGCAATAGAAATTCGGCTCGCCATCATTCGTCTCCAGACAGAGAGAAAAAACCTGGCCTGTAGTACAACAACAGGACCAGTAAATAACAGGGCTAAGTTGAAACTAAGCATCAGCTCATTCCACACTCAGATATCATTTTCATGTGCACACAATTCTAAATTATTACAAAATGAATCAATAAATGTACAAACTACAAATAATAAACATTAAGGCCATGACAACACAATAAACAGTACAATGTTAAAGTTGTATTGGCTGCACAAAGTTCAAATAAATTCAACAGTACTACAATCAGATTTCCTTACTACATATAAACACACTTACTGAAAACAAATATATTTGTAACCCACAAATGCAAATGTCACAAAAGCATAAAATTAATCAAAACCAGTTGGTGAATATTTGGCTAACATGTTAGCTTTCAGCATGTAGTTCATTCATTCAGAGTACTCACCAGTTCCTCTAAGTAAACATATGGCAATCTGGTGACGGTGACAATCCCCTGCAGCCACTAAGTTTTTCTAAAAGTTATAATGATGTGTTTAACTTAAAAGAATGAATCAAGCAAAAGAGTGAATTGTTTGTTGAACACAAACCTGTCCACAGCTGCCGATCAGCTTCCCCACACCTCTGAATGAGGAAGAAGCTGCAGCCTAATTAAACTCGTGCTCTACTGCGCGATTGGCCAAGCACAGTCACATGACTGGGGTGGCATGAGATCACTTCTTAAAGGGGCAGCAGAACTAATAATATATTACCAGATTTCAACCTGGGTTACACTTAGTTTATTATTTCAGATTCCTTTTCGAAAGACTACAACTGGAAAATGTATATATATATTTTTTTAAATCAACCCGCCTAAGTGGATTGACTGCGCTGCACGCCACTGCTGAAATCCACCCGCATTTGGAGGGTTAGCAGGTGTTAACGTCAAGCCCAGACCATAATCTATATGAATGTATAATGTAAAGTGGTCAGGTTTTCCCCTCGAAATAAAAAGTAGGCATTCAACGTAATCTCTCAGTTAAAATTATGTCATGAAACTAGGAAATTGACAATGATGTTAGTTTTATGAATATAGTTGTCCCACTGAAGAACACTGTTGTCATTGTGAACATCAGTTGCCCCTATACGGTATATTTAGCCACAATATAACTTATTTTGTGCATTATGCAAAGAACCTTTTCTTTGATTTTAACCTCTCTCCAAATGGTATACACAGAATACTTTGAAAACTCATTATCATATATTTCTAAATTAACATTTTGCGGCAATTGTTCACAATGTTTTATCTTCCACAAATGTCACTCATTCAATGAACACACACACACACACACACACACACACACACACACCTTAGCTATGATGCAATGTTTGTGCTTAGTCCAGAAGAGTACCCAGTAGACTTATTATCATTTCTCACTTTTAATGACTGTGATTCTCAAAGGTGAAAAGTTGTTAAAAGCAATTCGTCCAGTTTTATTATGAAATAATAAAAATAATAAGTTCCAGAGGTTCCAGAGTGGTTGACTGTCACATCTCACATCAAATCAACTCATTATACTTAGTTACATATAAAGTATTACTAGTCATTAGCTTATTATCATGACTTTTTATTCTTTAATTAACAAACAAGGATTCATGTTTTATTACTTACAATGGAAAAGATACACATAAGATATTATGTTGGCACAAACAACAAAAACAATAACTTTTATATTTCACATCTATTTGAGAAACTACGGTTGAGGTTGGTAATGGTCATTGACCTTGATTTAGATTTGCTTCCATCTAAATCATTACAAAAGACTGAAAGCCTCTTCAACAGGCTTATGACAGGCCAAAAACACATTCTCTCAAGAAAAAATTAAGTGAAATAGTTATCTTGAACTAGTGGGTGATAAAACTACGGATGAAAATTAGAGTATTATTATTAAACCTGCACATGTGCAAAATGTATTATAAGTATATATATATATATATATATATATATATATACTGTATATATATATATATATATATATATATATATAATTTCATTTTCATTAAAATGTCAAGGTGTGTAATTCACTGATGCCACAGATATAAGTGGATATGAGAATCTTAAAGGCTTTCTGAAAGCGTGGATAGAAAAAACCATAGATCAATGGGTTACAAGTGGAGTTAAAGTATCCAAACCAAACCAAAGCATCAAAAACATCACCAGGAGTCACGAAATTGAGGAAAGGATCAACAGCAGTGGCGGCAAAAAAAGGCAGCCAGCAGATGTAAAAAACACCCATGACAATGGCCAGAGTTTTCGCTGCTTTTCTCTCTCTGTGTGAAGCGGTTTGGCAATTACCGCCTACAGTCGGGGCAACGGACACTTTCTCAGACAGAACCTTTGCATGTTTCTTTACAACATTGAAGATGCTCAAATACAGAGAGCTCATGATAGTTCCTGGAATTAGGAACACAAAAAGTGCACAAATTAAGCCCCATTCTTTGTTAAAAAACAGAACACAGCCACCAAAACAAGAAATCTGTAAAATGAGTTCTTCCAAACCAATGTTGTTTACCCCTGTAAACACAACAGAAAAACTGTACACAAATGAAAACAGCCATGTGAAGGTAATAAACACAGTCACAATGTTGTTTGTGACCCTCATTTTGTACCTTAAAGGATCACAAATGGCCCAGTACCTGTCAATAGATATTAAACTGAGATGCAGTATGGAAGAGATACTGAAAGTCATGTCTAAACTAGAATGTACTTTACACACAAAATCTCCCAGATACCAGCAGCCTTCAACAGATCGCACCATGCTGTACGGCATGACCAAAGAGCCCAGCAGACAATCACAAGCTGCCAGTGACTGAACGATCATGTGAGTTGGAGACTGTAGATGTCTGAAGTGAGAGATAGAGATGATGATCAGCAGATTCCCAAAAACTGTTGTGAGGATCATCAGCACCATGAAAACATACATTGACACTTTAAGGACAGTAAGACGATGAGCTCTTGGACAGGAGTCCGGCAGGTGTGGATAGCAGAGAAGCACATTCTCAGAGTAAATGTCAGTTTCATTTGAAATCATCTCGTCTGCCCCAGATAAGGACTGATAAGCAGGATTAAAACACAATATTTGTTTTGTAAATGTAAAAAGACACACAAAAATTGATAAAATTGAGCCCAGAATTATTTCATAAATAATGATACGGTAAAGACAAATATTCAAAGAAAGATGAATATAAATACAGTACATGCCCACACAATATAGGCTAATTTTTTTAATGGACTCAGAGCAGTTCAGTCTTGTTCATATATACTCTCAGATTTGAGAGAACCCTCCTTCATCTGTCAATGTAACCCATGGTTACAAAAACAACAAACTCAGGATATTAAAATGAAAGAGAGAAAAAAAAGAAAAGAAAACAGAATCGCCCTGTCTGTCCTGTAATGGAGATTGAGGTTGTCCCCTAGCACCTGAAAGATATTTCTAAAGATACATAAAAATAATAAATGATATTTTCAAACTTTTAAATCGTTAATACTTAATAAACAGGTAATGTGAATGCATAAGACAAGACAGGACAGTTTTTTTTCGTGCCAGTGCGACTACGTGTTGTAGAGGTTCCACTGATTTCGCTACAAAGTTGCTCTCTTTGATTTAGCACTGCCCTTTCTGTTGTTGTGTATAGCCGCTTTTCCACCGAAATTACCCAGAACAATTTGTCCCAGGAACTTTTTTCCCCCCAGACCTGTTGCTGTCTGTGATCTAAAGTACTATGAAGATTAGACAAATAGTCCGGTGACGTAGGACTGCAAGCAACTTTACAGTTCCCACTGGATTTCATCTTCTGAATTTAAGCTTAATAAAGCCTGAACCTCAACATCGGTCCATCGGTCGTATTATTATTGTTGATTCGAATAGCAGACAACTGTTACTGCACGCAACCATAGACAGTATATAAACTGGACACAGCGACCCCATTGGATTCAACGGAGACAAGTGAAGTCAGTTAGAAGCTCTTACTTCCTGGGGGTCGAGCGTACTGCGCAGACTCAAACTGAGCTTGACGACGTAGATGTGACGTGAGCAACCCGTCTGTCTTCTAGTAGCTGTGCCAAGCGAAATCTAAATCATTCCTTTCCGAAACTTGCAGAGACGGAGAGTGTGAGTAGGAGGTGTCCATGAGCTAGGAGCAGGAGAAACTTTTGCTATGTTTTCTGATTAATTATTTTGTCACTTTGCCTCCACGTCCCCCCGATTTCCCGCGAGCTTCTCCTCCTGTCCATACGGTAATTCTCTACTGTGTGACAGAGAGTCGCGTGGTTATGATGCAATCGTTAGCCTATTTTTACAAAAATTGCTTCTACGGGGCCATAACGTAAGCTACAAGGTAATGGAGCCTTATACATTTTCGTGTTTCTTTAGAAATAAATAATGGACAAATGGAGTCTTTAAACGCCTCAGATGTAAAGTTATTCGCTGTCAAAGTGACGCCAAAATGAATGGGAGTCAATGGGATGCTAACAGCAGGTGGGGGTCCGCTAGCCAATGGCGGCGCCCGGGGAAACTTCAAAATAATATAAAACCCTGCCCCCCTGCACGCAACAGATAGTGGTTGAAATAAAATGCTGCATGGAGACAACCAATCAAAATACGGCATGAACTCAACCAATCAGCATGTTCAGTGCCCAAGTCCTAACCCTGAAAGTTCCTGAACTTTGAAAAAGTTCTACCCCGTGAGCAGGGACTTTCGGAGGGGAAAATATTTACCTGGCACTTTATTTAGACCCTGTTTCCTGCGGTGTAATCACACGGAGTACCATCCCAAAGTCCCTAGTTCCTGGGGAAAGTTCTTAAACGCGGCTTATGAGAAACATTAAAGGAATAGTTCACCCTAAAATAAAAATGAAGACTTAATTTACTCACCCTGGTGATGTTCTAATGGCGTATTCCAAGAGCTGGGTGATGTGGCCAAATTGTTTTTTTGTTTTTTTTGTCAGAATGGTGATATATGCCACAAAAGGAGAGTAAATAAAGAAAAATATATGTCCAGCTCACGTATTTATCAATCTTGATTTCTCACAACTTGTGTGTCTTTTCGGGTGAGATGAAGTTAACTGCAGTGCTTATACAGTCTCACGAACACCAACAGCCAAGGTAAGGATTTTCTACATTAATAATACATTACACCGTTTTTCACCAAACCCTATCATATACCCCAGAACACATGGAATATGACGCCTCATGGGACCATTCTGTGATTCTTCTGTTTTAAATTCTCTTTTTGTGGTAATAAAAAAAGGAAAAAATAGTACAAATTTTAAAATACCAAGATATATACCATAGTCTTTTATATCATTCAGACAAAAAATACAGACATATTTTTTGGCCATATCGCCCAGCTCTAGGCAACTGTGCGTTCACACCAAACGCGAATAGCGCGTCAAATTCGCGTCTACTGCGTCTAGTTGGACACTTGAACATTTTGAATCCATTCGCGCGTCCAGAGCGAAATTGACGCGCGTAAAAAGCAAAAGTTTGAAGCGAAATTGACGCGCCTCTAGAGGCGAAATCCGCTTCTTGTGGGTGGGGTAAGTGCTAGGCGGTTGTCTGTTTGCAAAATGGCTGATGTTGATCGAGCATTCCTCGAGAGAGCTACTGCTCTGTATTTGTTTTGGAAAGCAGAATAGCAGCATAGAGGTCATTGTCGCCGTTCTTGGGTCCACCGAGACCCTCCGGAGGCGTACCCAGTTTGGCGAGTTTCACCATTTGCTCCAGGAACTGCGCCTGGATGACGGCCGCTATCAGCGGTGCTTCCGCCTGTCCAGCGCCCAGTTTGATGACCTGTTGTCCCGCATCGGAGTGAGGATCACCCTCGCCCTTACCCACATAATCTGTCATTTATTTTTGTATTGATGATAAATGGAGCCAGCCTCCAAAAGTAATTAACCTGTCCTGTGATTTTTTTTTTCTCACACAACACTGTCCAGACACGAACTATGTTCTTATACACTAAAGTATATTGGTTGTCTTTACATTAGAATAATAATGTTTCATATAATCTGGATTTAGATATGGAATAAATAGCATTCAATACAAAATGAATATGTCTCATATATTGAAATCAAGTTTTTATGTGATAAAAGTGTTTTGAACAAATGTGATACTTTGTTTTTACTTCACCACGTGACAGCAGTAAGCAGGCTCCTGATTGGTTAACGCGGCGTGAACTGACGCCAAAGTTCAGATTTTTCAACTCGGGCGTCAGACGCGAATTCGCGTCAAACGCGTGAATGCACAAAAAGCACCAAATGAAATCATTCATGCGTAACGCGCCAGACGCTCAATTCGGACGCGTGAATGAGGCGAATTCATGTCTACCGCGCCGCGCTAAACGCTTCATTCGCACCGCAGGACCTCCAGACGCGCGTAAACGCGTCTTTGCATTGACTTAACATTGAAATCACTCGCGTCAGATGCTCTATTCACGTTTGGTGTGAATGCACCATTACTGTGCGTTCACACCGGACGCGAATAGCGCGTCAAATTCGCGGCTGCCGTGTCTAGTTATATACGCTTGACCACTTTGTGTTAATTCGTAAACGTAAATTTTGCTTCAAACTTTTGTCTTGACGCGCGAATTAACACAAAGTGGTCAAGCGTATAACTAGACAGAGGCGAAAGTTTCGAAACCTGTTGGCGGCCATCTTTTTTAGATGTTTATTGAGCATTAGCGTTAGCATTAATCGAGAGAGTCACCGCTCGTATATGCTCTGGAGAGCAGAAACAGCTGCGTAGGGGACATCGTCGCTGTACTCGGGTCCACCAGACCCTCCGGAGGGTTTCAGGAGTTTCACAATTTGCTCCAGGAGCTAGGTTTGGTGGACCTAACGGTGAGGACGCTGACGAGGACAGCGTAGGCCGTATAAGGCCTCGGCCTCGAGTGGTCGCTGCCTGACGAGCCCTCGCTGTACAGCCCGGCGCGAGGTTCACCCTCGTCCGCACCCACCTAATCTGTCATTTATTTTTG
>NC_139980.1:31663164-31728164 GCF_963993115.1 Abramis brama
TGAGCAGGTCACGGATCTCCTCCTGGTAGATCTCCAAATACGAGGCCCGGACCAGGTACTGCTGGTTCTGAGAGCGCGAGATGTGCGTGAAGATGTGCTCGAACGAGTTCGGGATGATGCCGCGGCGCTCGGGGTCCAGCCACTGGCCTTGCATGGTGTACGTTTTCCCGGTTCCCGTCTGTCCGTACGCGAAGATGGTGCCGTTAAACCCGCGCAGAACCGAGTCGATGAGCGGCCGGACCGTCTCGTCGTACAGGTCGCTCTGTTTGGAGCACGCGTCGTAAACCGCATCAAACGTGAAGGTCTTGAGAAGCTCTCCCGGACCCGCCTTGTGGTTCCGCAGGGCCACCTGGCCCAGTTTCACATCCATCTGCACGATATTCTCATAACCCGTCGATTCTTCTTTACGGTTGATCGGGCGACACCGAACCACCACCTTCACAGCCTCGCCGGTCTTTGACTTCATGGACATATTGACTCCCGTCTGAGATGAGTGGATCACAAATGAATGAGCGCAGTAATTCCCGTTAAACCAGAAGGACGGTGGTGGAAGATGGGAATGTCAGCATCAGCATCCTCCGGTTTCCGAGCGCATAATGTCAGTCACGGCACAAATCTCTGCGGTCTCCACAAATGAATAAAAGATAAACGCGCTTCCGTCATGAACACGCATGGATGAAATCATAAGCTCGAAATATCTCACCGATTTCCACTGAAAACACAAGATCCAAAATATAAGCGCGCGTCTGGCAGAGAATCACATAGCCTACATCAGCTGCGCTTCACTGCAGCCCTGCCCAAACACACACACACACACACACACACACACACATCCATCATGGTTGCCAGATCTCGCATGAGAACCAAGCAATCTGAATATAGGGGATGGGGATTTTCAGGAATTGTGGCTCTGCTTTATTACAGACACTTCATATCTTAATTCTTGAGATTTAAAAAGGTATTTTTCCTAAGTGGAAATTGTTACTAACCAGATAGGATTCTGAGTTGTAGTGGTTCCTTAAAGCTGTTCCAATTCTATTAGACTAAACTCTATGAGATTTTAATAAATGCAGTTATTTTAGAAATAATTTCCCTCAGCATTTTGTTAACAAATAATAAGAAAAATTTAGATTTCAACAGAAATAAATTCAGTACAATTATTGTGTGTTTACACTCGTTTTAATGACTTAAATGCATAAATTCGAATCAATCCAGTAATTGGCTCTAAACACCTATATCTATTTAAAACATAATGAACAATATATATATATATATTTTACATTTAACTTAACTAGCTAATTCATTCATTCATTTTTATAACAAAAAATTATGCCACTGATTACAACACAACCACAGGCTGAATTCAGTTTGATTCACTAAAAATAACTAAAGCACTGGAGACCAGTTTTATTAACACCTCGTAGATTTAACATGATAAGAATGAATAAAAAATGAATATAAAATAAACATAAAATAAAACAATATTATATACCCCAAAGCAAATATGTAAACTGAAAACCTCCTGAAGGGTGACATGAAGGGTGAACATGGCAACACACACACACACACACACACACACACACACACACACACACACACACACACACACACACACACACACACACACACACTTTTTCATGTTTTATTTGGACTTTCCATAAACCTAGCCATCATAGAATACTTTCTTCATTATTACACTTTCAAAAAACATAACTTAGCATGATTTATTTAAATTTATTTCAAAACTCTTCACACAGTAATCACAGTATCAGTCCATGTGAGCTCAACTGTGGATCATTTATCATTGCTTTGGCACAAAATGTTAAAAAAATATTTTCTCACTCCAACAAACACCAGCAAAACTCTATACAGAGTTTTTTCAAAACTGTTTACCTTAAGTTCAAAACTTAACATAATTGAATAAGACAGCAATTCGCTTCTAATGCAACATTAAAATATATTCTGAATATCAAAAATTAAATACTAAAAACCAAGAAAGCATTGTATAATTGTTGTTGTTAGTGTTTTTAGGCTTTTGATTTATGAGTGACAAGTGTGTTTGTTGGGTGAAACCCCTTGCGTTGGCAGAATGACTTGATTAGAGTCATGAATAAAAGGTTTTGGAAGTTTTAGAGCATTTTGAATGTGAAATTAACTGCTGTGCCAAGCTGGAAGTTGGTTAGAAGAACTGTGAGTTTTGAAAAAGTGACCCAAGTATTGAGAAAAATGTCCTTAAAAATTGATCAGATTCCTTCTATTGTGGTCTTGTTTGTGCATCAATGGCGCCATCTAGTGAATTTCTAATATATACATATATATATATATATTTTTTTTTTTTAACCACAAGAGGCTCCACATTTAAATATTCTTATCTTTTTAAAATTCATTAGTACTGTGATCAATTATTTTATGTTTATCAAGAGTCAAGAGACCCATACAGAGGATGCTTCGAGCACTAATATTAGCCTGAGTGTCTGACTCTAGAATATGATCAGACCAGCTCTTGGGTTTCAAAGGTTTTAAGCATGTAATCTATCAGAGGGAAGCCAAAGCACTTAGTGAAACATCTTGGATGAAATCAATCCATGAAGAAAGAGCTGATAGCCTGTGATGATGCTTCCTCTCAAGATGATGCTTTTAGCTGTATAAGAGGCCACAATTCATGATGATTCAAAACATTTACGTTACCTTAAAACTTTGAGACAATAACATGTATGTATTCAAGCTGTAAGGAAAGAATTTTAGTATAATATATTCTCAAAAGATAAATAAAACTGTCTGCACACTTGAATCCTTTCAGCAAATTTAATAGCCAAGCTTTCGGTCAGACGACCATCCTCAGGGCATACAGACAATCAATGTAGCAATCAACTTAACTGTGTTCAAACACATCAGGACAATCAACAGTGATTACCACACCTGTGGAAGCCAGGTAGGAGAGTTGTAGTCCAATGGTGGGAGTTGTAGTTTTTCTTTAACTTACCCAACATATTGAGTTATCTACATAATTTACACATTTACTCCCCATAGTGAAAATCCCCAATACAAGAAACAAACAAAAGTACAGATATACAAAAATACAAGCACATATATACATACATACATGCTGTATAAGTACATGAAGACTGCAAGAACATCAGTAAAAACCTTCATAAACTGCAGTATTCAAGACTTATAAAAACAGTACAGCTGTGACTATAACATGACACTCATGTCGAAATCCACATTTAAACCTTTGGGATATAAGGCATCCAAAGTATGAATCCAGTACAGTTCCCTTTGGCATAGCACTTTATCAATGTTGCCACCAGATAATTTAATCTGCTCAATTCCCTGAAAACGGAGAGAAGAGACTGAGTGAGCACACTCTGTAAAGTGACAGGCCACAGGGTAGTTAGGGTCAGCACGTCTGATAGAGCTTTTATGCTCGCTTATCCTCTGTTTTAAACTACGTGTGGTCTTTCCCACATACACCATGTCACAAGGACATCTTAAAATGTAAATAACATTCTTAGTTTTACATGTAATAATGCCCTTCACATTGTAGCTCTTACCGGATCTGGGATGTTTAAAGTTACAGGTCTTGTGTGTATTATTACATTGGGCACAATTGCCACAGGGATAGTTACCATCCCTAAGAGGTGCTAAGAGTGTTTGGGAGCTGATCTTATGCATGCTTTCACTACCCTGTTGTGGAGGTTAGGGCCCCGTCTGGACACAAACAAAGGTGGATCCTTAAATTTATCTTAAATAAATGTTTACATGTCTAAGAAATGCACACATTTGGAGTCAGATTCTACAGTTAATTTTAGATCTGGGCTCATCCTATTGAGGTGAGTGGATCATGTGGATCAAACTAGAAGATGGTAGATTGACCACAACCCTCTATCGTAAAGAGACGGATCGCAATTCGTTCCTTTTGGCAAGCAGCTCGCATCCCAGTGCCCTAAAAAACGGCCTGCCTAAGAGTCAATTCTATAGACTTAGACGGATTTGCCATTCAATTGAAGAGTTCAAGGAGAATGCTATAGATATGAAGCAAAGATTTCTAGCCAGGGGGTATCCCACTAAAAGTATTGAAGAGGCATATAATATCGCCCTCTCCACACCACGGCCACACCTTTTGAAAAAGAGTGTTAAAAAGGATAAAAAGTTTTCTGTCTTTTGCATAACTACTTTTACTCCAAGATCCTTTATTATTAAAAACACCATTATGAAATACTGGCACCTAATATCTGATGATTCTTCTCTTCAGGATAAATTTAAGGATCCACCTTTGTTTGTGTCCAGACGGGGCCCTAACCTCCACAACAGGTTAGTGAAAGCATGCATAAGATCAGCTCCTACCCAAACACTCTTAGCACCTCTTAGGGATGGTAACTATCCCTGTGGCAATTGTGCCCAATGTAATAATACACACAAGACCTGTAACTTTAAACATCCCAGATCCGGTAAGAGCTACAATGTGAAGGGCATTATTACATGTAAAACTAAGAATGTTATTTACATTTTAAGATGTCCTTGTGACATGGTGTATGTGGGAAAGACCACACGTAGTTTAAAACAGAGGATAAGCGAGCATAAAAGCTCTATCAGACGTGCTGACCCTAACTGTGGCCTGTCACTTTACAGAGTGTGCTCACTCAGTCTCTTCTCTCCGTTTTCAGGGAATTGAGCAGATTAAATTATCTGGTGGCAACATTGATAAAGTGCTATGCCAAAGGGAACTGTACTGGATTCATACTTTGGATGCCTTATATCCCAAAGGTTTAAATGTGGATTTCGACATGAGTGTCATGTTATAGTCACAGCTGTACTGTTTTTATAAGTCTTGAATACTGCAGTTTATGAAGGTTTTTACTGATGTTCTTGCAGTCTTCATGTACTTATACAGCATGTATGTATGTATATATGTGCTTGTATTTTTGTATATCTGTACTTTTGTTTGTTTCTTGTATTGGGGATTTTCACTATGGGGAGTAAATGTGTAAATTATGTAGATAACTCAATATGTTGGGTAAGTTAAAGAAAAACTACAACTCCCACCATTGGACTACAACTCTCCTACCTGGCTTCCACAGGTGTGGTAATCACTGTTGATTGTCCTGATGTGTTTGAACACAGTTAAGTTGATTGCTACATTGATTGTCTGTATGCCCTGAGGATGGTCGTCTGACCGAAAGCTTGGCTATTAAATTTGCTGAAAGGATTCAAGCAGGGCCGGAGTGGGGCCACTTTTCAGCCCGGGAGTTTCAGGCCCAAGACCGGCCCACTTTTTCCATGGTGGAATTCCAAATTAGCACTTTTTCTAAATTGGATAAATGAAGCAACAGTTCAGCTCTTACTATTGTGTAGTTTGTATTAATACCATGGGTTAACAAATAATGTAAAAGTTAAATAATAATTCACTTAGACTTTATAAGAAGCAATTACAACTTTATTTCACACAATTCTGACTTTATATTTCGCAATTCTGACTTTATATCACAATTCTGACTCTATATCTTGCAGTTCTGACTTTATAAGCAACTGCAACTTTATTTCACGCAGTCCTGAATTTATATCTTGCAATTCTGACTTTATAAGAAGCAATTGCGACTTTATTTCACACAATTCTGACTTTATATCTTGCAATTCTGACTTTATAACACACAATTGCGACTTTATCACACAATTCTGACTTTATATCTCGCAATTCTGACTTTATAACACGCAATTGCTACTTTATTTCACACAATTCTGACTATATATCTTGCAGTTCTGACTTTATAAGCAATTGCGACTTTATTTCACACAATTCTGAATTTATAATACACAATTGTGACTTTATATCACACAATTCTGACTCTATATCTTGCAGTTCTGACTTAATAAGCAATTGCGACTTTATTTCACGCAGTTTTTCTTTATATCTTGCAATTCTGACTTTATAAGAAGCAATTTCGACTTTATTTCACACAATTCTGAATTTATATCTCGCAATTCTGACTTTATAACACACAATTGCGACTTAATATCACGCAATTCTGACTTTATATCTCGCAATTCTGACTTTATAACACGCAATTGCGACTTTATTTCACGCAATTTTGACTTTATATCTCGCAATTCTGAGAAATAAAGTCAGAATTGCGAGATGTAAACTCGCAATTGTGAGATAAAAAGTCGCAATTATCTTTTAAAATGTTTTATTCTGTGGCTTAAAAAAAGCTTCAATACCTCCTGGCCTCTTCCTCCCATCCATCCTCCCTGACGCGTTACGGTAGGGCCGGCCCAGCTATCGGTAGGCGCCGGCGGTGCCGCGGTAGCCTACCTGAGAAAACGTTTTGGAAAAGACCTTTCTTTTACTGTCTATGGAAAAGACGGACTATGGACCCAACCAACTCTATAGGAGGGGAGGGGAGAACTCCCTCACATGGTACAACCCATGCAGAGGCTGCGCGCTGCGGTGTCAGAATGCGAAACGTGTGTAGCCTATGTAACTAACGTGACATTGAAATGTGAAAAAAAAAAAAAAAAAAAAAAATTCCTCGACCGGCCCAAAAGTGAAGCGGCCCACCGGGAATTCTCCCGATTACCCACTCCGGGCCTGGATTCAAGTGTGCAGACAGTTTTATTTATCTTTTGAGATCTTCAGTTTTGTTTGTCTGGCACCTTGTTGTTCGTGAGTGCGGTGTTATTCTTTCAAAGTATAATATATTCTGTAACTGCCACGTTTGTAAGTCACTGAAATTTTCATTTTATATATAGGCTATATGTAAAATATATATTTTTTAAATTACAAAATGTATCTGCATGATTAAATGTTATGTAAATGGAAGTTTGAATTATAATAATTAACATGTTAAAGAGATTCTATCGCCATGCACATTGACACAACTTTTTTTAAATGGCTGTGACTCAAACTCTGAATGACATCCGGTGTATTTAACAGAACCAGATGTTTAACTCCACTGTGACTCACATATCAGCAGATTGACTTACAGCCCTCATCTACGCCTCTGCTGACTGTCAGTGTGTGTTCACTAGACTGCTTAAACCCGGTCAAATGAGGTGAGGAATCCTGAGAGACGACAAACTGAAAGAACTGGGCTATTTAAAAACACACGCGTGGCAAATAAAATCAAACAAAAACTGAAACATCTGAGCAAAAAGAAATTCCTGTAATATTCCAGATTCATGCGGCGTGGAGCGGGACAGTCTGGAAACAGAAAAAGAGAGAGTGACTCACTGACAGATTTGAAGGAAAATGAAACCTCCAGCAGTTCTGGAGTCTCAGCAGGTTTCTTCATGTTTACAGCTGCATTATGGGGGAAATGTTGCCCAATAGCCAGATTCTTCAAACCTCACAGGACACGAGAGCAGGACTCATTCCAGCTCACAGTCTGTGCTCTTTTCCCCACATTAAAACAGATTAAATGGGGCATTTTGATTTATTCTCTTCATTTAGGATACAGTTGGCATCATGCTACTTTACACTCTTAAAAATAAAAGTTCTTCAGGAGAAACGCGAAAAATTAGAATATCGTCCAAAAGTTCATTTATTTCAGTAAATCAACTTAAAAGGTGAAATTAATGTACTATATAGACTCATTACATGGAAAGTGAGATATTTCAAGCCTTTATTTGTTATAATTTTGATGATTATGGCTTACAGCTTATGAAAACCCCAATTAAAAACCTAAGCAATATTGATTTTCATAAGCTGTAAGCCATAATCATCAAACAAATGATTTTGACAATCAGTTCATTCAACAGCAAACAATGCAAGATACATGTTTCAAATCACTGTTGTTGCGGAAATAATTACAGTAATACAGGCTACAGTTGCCACATTAGAAGTAATTGAATCCATAATGTTTGTAATAGTATCTATCCAGTGTGTTATCAAAAGGTGTGATGAAGCACAGCCATGAGGTTCTGTTCTAGAACAGAGTTTGCTGGCAATGAATACAGTAAATGATTTTGACTATTTGACTGAATATACTGTAGTGGACCTTTACAGATGAAGGTTGAGTTACAGTAATGTGGCAGTCTCTACCATGGTAATCTGTTTACAGTATCACATACATACTGTAATGTAAAATGCTGTATTTGATGCCATCTGTCTCCCTTTTACTGATGCATCTCTGATCAATCTGTTTCCTCTCCCTTATACTCTATTCTGCTTTACAGTATTTGCACAAATAGCAAATTTGTAGCTCTCTCTCTCTCTCTCTCTCTCTCTCTCTCTCACACACACACAGACACACACGTAGAACATAGTTTGAACATAGTAGTGGTGGTTATTATCTATAAATCACTTATGTAAAAAGAATTCATTACATTTGGTCATCCATATCAGAAATTGCAAACAAGTTATATAGAAACTGTATATAGAATCAATATCTATAGAAATCTATAGGTGTCCCAAATGATTCATTGATTAAGATCAGTTGGATTAAATAATAGACAAATGTATTAAACTGAACAAGAAGAGATGCAAATCAAAAGTTTGATATAAGAGCTTTATGAAAGGCAGATGGAAAAGTTTGCTATATACAAATTGTATTCATGTATTTAATAGTTTATTTAAGAGGGACTATAGACAAGAGCGACATTTCATTTGTAGTCCCTGGGCAGGGAGAAAAGAACATAGGATCTTATGGCATAGTTAAAACGATAAATAATACGTAAAAACACCTTAAACATACATTACAGTTAATAACAATTACACAACTTACACCGTCAATAAGGAAGAAAATAAAAACAATCAATAAATACATTTTGTTCACCTTGGATAAAAGCGTCTACAAAATGAATAAATGTAGCCTAAAACGTTAAAAAATATACAAAGAAAAATAGTGCATGATAAGCATGGTTTTGCACATGTACCATGGTATTGCAATGAAGTATCACGTTTCAGCATTGTCAGCGGATAACTTATATTCATTGTCATTTGGAAATGTTCTAAAAGGGGCACGCCCGGACTGACGTCACCGTGTTTGACTAAACATCTGGATTCGTCACGGTGACACAATCACACCCCGCAACGATGGTCCGGGACGGAAACTAGCTGTCGGGCCACGGAGTGCCGTTTACGGGCCAGGTTCTGGGCTGCGCCAGCTGCATTCGCCCTCCCCGAAAAGCTACGTCAATGTATCCGGACGCTTTGTGCTCCGTCCAATCAGCGTCCGAGATAGATTTGAAAAACGGCGCGGTCGGCCAATCAGAAACCCAGACGCTGACGTAGGGGCGGGAAGAGAGGCGTGGCTCTGAAATCTAGGGTGTCGCCGTGGAGGCTCCATTCGAAGGCGACGGCGGTTGGTCGGTCGTCTATGTGTTTGTCCTCTTCTAAACTCCACAAACGGACCCGGTAAGGACTGTCGTAACGGAACCGGCTGTCAAACGAGATCTACGCGGTTCGGCATCGCTGGGATGAAGCGGAATAGCTTTCATTTAAATCAGATCGCTGGTGTAGTTTGAAGAAAGAAAGTCGGGCGGAGGAGCCATTTTGTCCCGACAGTGTGTGAGAGAAAGAAATACTGAGACATTAAAAATACCAAACACCACGCTTTGAGAGGAAACACGCATCATAAATACATCCTTAGGAATATAAAAAGAGTCTACAGAGGAAATCAACGCAATTCAGCTGTGAAGAGACTGTCCGGCGTGTGTTTTCGGATAACAGACACACACTTTCCATTTAACACACACTTAGTTTCTATTCGCTTCTCATCAGTGTGTGTTTATAATAGCTCAGATGGCGAAGAAGACATATGATCTGCTCTTTAAACTGCTTTTGATTGGTGATTCTGGGGTGGGAAAGACCTGCGTGCTGTTCCGATTCTCTGATGACGCCTTCAACACCACCTTTATCTCCACTATAGGTGAGACACACACACTAATCTACCCGGTCTAAGGGTTTTAGTCATTGTTTTAGGTGAGAAATGCGGTTAGATGTGTGTATACATGGTGACTAGGCCTTGATTCTGGGCTTTAGCATGCTAGCCGGCTAAATGATTCATATCAGCTGAGTGAATCACCTCAGTTGATTCAGAATCATGTTGTCGAGTTGTGAAGCTTGTTCTGGTTGTCTGTCTTTTGGATCAATGTTATTGTTATTGTTGAGGTTATTTGGCTAAAGTTCGCGCCACCATGCGAGTTGATTGACAAATGGCAATTTGATGCCAGAGGATTTAAATTAATGTTTTTTCGATGTTTAATATGTAGCCTAGTTATTATTTTGTCCAGATGAGATCTATACATCGCGAATTGCTTAGGTTAAATGTTCAAGCGGCCTGTTACATGCAGTAACCCCAAAAATCCATCACTCCTAAGTGTTATACCTGTTAACACACCAGTACAAAACATATTTACTGTGCCACTAGTGCGTTTACCCTGTCAGTTTGTTGAAATAATCGATCATAAGTTATATATATATTAAAAAAGCATAAACAGTTCAGTAATGTGGCGTCATCTGCTGCGCTACTGCGCATGCGCATTTATGCCAATAGAGTGTTTGCCAAACTGTGTTCTCTATGCTAAACCAGTCGTTTCAGTATGATATCATGGGAAAGGCACACTTGAGATGGGTTTTTGCTAGTCTCTGTGTATGTTTATTGTAGTTTTTGGGTTATGGCCAGGTGTGAGAGTTGCAATCTTTCAACCCTCTCATAAAAAAAGTACTTTGAAACTGTCATTGTACCACTGTACTGAATTATTACAGTATAGTTATGCCAGGGTTTTTCCAAGGTATATTTCGAGTGGGCTGTGTTAAGAATCCATATTAATACCGTGGTACTTTTTGTAAGCATCCTAAAAGGGCCACGTTCAAATTTGATTTGTTGTATTTGAGTGTAAAGTCGTTTTCTTGCTTTCCTGCTTATTTGACCTTTTTTAGCTGTCAAATCCATCATCCATCACCTGTCAATCATCATTTAACATGTAAATGCAAGATAGACAGCTTGTCTTTATTGCTGCAGATGTTTGGACGCCATTGTTGCGATATAACAGACTTCCTATCCTCAATCTTCCTCTGTGTTCAGATCCCTGGAAGGTAAATGCAAAAATGAGAGTTAAAGTTAAACAGAGTTGCAGGCCATACCTGTTAGATCACAGGAACTACATGTAAATGTCATACGGCAGATGCTCTTGAACTCAGTTTACGGACGGCAGGGTCATTTCTCTGGGGGTAACAGGAGATCTCAGTGTCACATCAGTTCACGGGGCAAATTTAGACACAGCCGGCCCTGTCCGTTTATCTATAAGAACTGATACTATATGCTCTCTCTCACTGATATTTTGTCTGATTTTGAAGAGTTTTGGCTGAAGAAAAGCTTACATCTTGTAACTGTTAGATGTTACTCACCTTAAGCTTTGTCAACATGAAATCAGAATTGAATTCAAGTATTTTAATTAAAATTTTCATATTCTATGTTGTAGATATTATTATTTTGATTTAATCTTATAATTCAATTATATTTAGGTCACTATTTTCTTTATATAGGCCTAATATTTTTGGAGAGTATTTGTTATATATGGTCTTGTTTACACCTGGTATTAAGATGCGTTTTGGTAGATCGGATCACAAGTGGACGACGCTAAATACAGGCGTAAACGGGGTCTAAAACGTTTTGAGCTCGTCCACTTTTGACCACTTCCAGAGGTAGTTGAAAACACATTCGACCGGATCGCTTTCATGAGGTCGAATGTGTTCAAACAGCCACTAAAAACCGTCTACTGATCTAATGTGGGAACATTATGGGAAGAGCTCTAGCCAGACGTGATTTAAACTTTAGCTGGAGACCCAAGTTTGGTTTGAAGATGAAAAACGTTCCAAGCTCAATGTTCTCTCACCACTGATTTCTAACACACACTCACAGCGTTCGGCTGGTCTTGTGGCTGTCAGAGCAGAAGCTAAAGCTGATCTGATGTCCATTAGATCAAAATATCTGAAAAGCCCATACATTTACCCGCACATAGACCCTCCACCTGAAGAAATCAGGACAGAAGTGATTGAAAGTGGACAAAAGAGACGGATTAAAACACCAGGTGTAAACGGATATGTGTCTCCCTCATCTACTTGTGATCCACTATATTTGCTTGGTTTTTGATAATGTTTAAGTGTTCTTGTATGTTGGCCTGTACAACCAATTTATGTGATGCATGTTCAAGCTTGTTCCTAAAAAGAAAAGAATCAAAAAATTAAGTTTAAAAAGAAATCCAAATTGGCTTGGTTTGCTTATATAATGCACGTTTTCTGGTTCTTCCAGGCTATTGTGAGTGATTCATTGGCGCTTATTATACTAATTCCAAAGAAAAGGTCTTTGATCTGAAATGTAGCTCATAACTTGTGCTTCCTCTTAAATGACTTTACATTTTGTAAACATATGATATCACATGGGCCATTCAGTACTGGTTAATGTAAAACCGTTTAATCTGTGGAACAATCTGTTCGTTTTTAGTGACGCATGACTCTAATATAGAAGTTGAATAAAGTTACTGTCTTTGATTGGTTTGGACTGATAAAATCCTGGATATGGTCATGATTAGGTTTGAAAACAAATATTGAGCTGGTTTCAGGAAGGGCACAAGTGTGACCTTTACAATGGTGTTTTTATCTCTTTATTGTGAGTCACATGACTGCTCACGGTGTGTCAGGTGACCACATCAGACCTGTGGCTTCCTGTTGCCATCAGCAAGTGTGTGAGATCAGGTGGCACATGTAAACTGTCAGCACAAGGTCGATGTTCTGAAATGCCAGGAAACTGTGGTTGACGTGATCCGATCAGTGAGAAGAATCCAGATTCACACTTGTATTTCTCTTCTACTCCAGTTCTTTCTTTCTTTTTTCTTTCTTTCAGTTTTCTCTCATGTTTCTTTTGGTTGCTTTTTTAAAATCCCTATTTACTTTTTCTTAAATGCATGTTTCTGGTATTATTCTCCATGTTATTCCAACTACGTATAGTTTTTGCAATCTATTAAAAAAAAAGAAAAAAAGTAACAACTTGCAAACTAGGCTATTTTATTTTATTTGAAAATTCTGTCTTTAATTACTCACCCTCTTGTCGTTTCAAACCCGTAAGACTTTCTTTCATCTTCAGAACACAAATGAAGATATTTTTGATGAAATCTGAGAGCTTTCTGTCCCTCCATACTCAACTACCACTTTGATGTTTCAAAAAGTTCATAAAGAGATCGTAAAACTAATTCATATGAATTGAGCGGTTTAGTCCACATTTTCTGAAGAGACTCGATCACTTTATATGATGAAAAAATTGAATTTAGACTTTTATTTACATATAAACATTGATATTTTATTCCAGAATTGATAAAATGACAGAATTTTAATTTTTAGGTGAAAGGACCCTTTAAGTTTTGACCAATGACAGATTTGTTTCAGAAAGGTAGTCCTTCATTTGACTACAAACTTTCATTCCTGATGGATAAACTAAATTCTCACCTTTCATATTTTCCCTTTTTAAATATCCTGTCACTTAATAATAATATAGGTTATGAATGTCATTTCATGTAGACTTTAAGTCCATCTCTCTCTTTCTTTCTGTTGTAGTTCAGGGCCTTAAAATACTCGCCGGAAACTCCCTGCAGTCCCAAGAGAAAGATCACCTTTCACGCTCACACACAAACACAAATCTTAACCACATTTGCACTATTAAACTCATGATTTATTATCGTATAAACTTCTAAATGCATAAAAAGTGAGCGCTTTCTCACTTTTCCCCTTTCTGACTGGCAGTAGTGCATTCTTTTTCTTTGATTGACAGGATCTTGGCTCAGTTGGGCGGAGCTTCAGTCTTGACCCCTGAGGGGCCCCACAGCTGCAGAGGCTCATGGGAAGGGGTCTGATTGGCTGCCTGTCAGGAACCCTTCCATGTCCTTTGTGTTCAGAACTCGTATAACCCAAGTTTATTTAAACCAGCCTCACATTTGGTGCTGTACTAGCCAGTATAAACCAGACTTCTTCTCAAACAGTTTACTCACCCTTACGTCACTTTAAACCTGTGTTTTATTTTCCTTTGTTGATGTAGGGCAGAATAATATAGTTTTTTTTGTTTTGTCAACTACGTTTACAGTACTTTTTTGCCGTTTTTAAAGCTCCTAGTCCTCATTCACTTTCATTGTATGTAATAGAATAGCATCACCGAAACATCTTATCTTGAGTTCCACAGAAGAAAAGCATGCAGGTTTTTAAAGATGTGGAGGAGAAGTAAATGATGGCAGAATTGTCACATTTAGCATTAGCGTGGCTCAAACTTTCTGCTCTTAAAGCTTGAAATACTAGACTGCTGTTTTTGAGTGAGTGTGACTTTGGCATGTTTCCAGAGGTTAAACTATGAGTGTGTGTCGTGTTTTTACATCTCATGTTCATCAGAGTTTTCACTCTTTATTCTCTTTCTAACTCCTTCTCTGTTGTGGTTTATGTGTATTGTATGAGAATGACTCAGTCTTTGGCTGCTCATTTGTGTATCATTTCATAAAGCAGCTCCCACCCATAGTGCAGCTGTGTGTGTGTGGTTTGAGTTCTGTTAAGCATTACTGCTAAATATGCTGGTCAGTCTTTCTGCATGTTAGAACTTGGGGTGTAACGGTACACACATTCGAACAGAATTTTTGTTACGGGTCTTTCGTTTCGGCTTGCCTGTATACTGAATGAATGCGGTTATTTTAATATGCGTGGAACTTTTGTGTGCAGAATTAGATATAGATATACTTTGATGTTGCAAACGTATTTGAAAAATACGGAGGAAACCAAGTGTGCAGCTGTGGGAAAAGTAGCCTATGATCCAAGTTGTTCAAAACATGACACATACTTTATATTAAGCGCTTCAAAGTTACTCATAAGCATACAGTTTAAAACGGCTTGCCCTCATATCAGATACGAATGATGCTTGATGCATTTGAGACATGTTTTCCTCAACACATAACTTGCTTCTTACGGGTTTATGTTTGTGTAAATGTTAGAAAGATGTTCTTATTTACAAATAGAGCTGTTCCAAAAACTGTGACTTCAAAACCAAGGTATGTCCCGAACCATCATTTTTGTGTACCCTTACACTCCTTGTTAGAACATTAAAACACTCCAAATCCTGTTTAGACTATTTGGTAACAAAATGGTTAGTGCCTTGTTTTGTCATCATTTGAGTGATCGTTTGGATGCTATAATGTATTTAAGTGATTTAGGTTGTTACTGTGCCATTTCTAATGTGTTTTGAGTGGACTTGATTGTTGTATGCCATTGCTGAGGTATTTTGAGTGACTTAGGTTAGAGATGCCCTGGTCGACTGATCCTAAATCAGAACCGGGCGGTTTTTGCTCCAAACACACGATTGGCAACTTGCCGTTTCTTTTGTTTTAGATTGGCCGTTCTTAGTTCCGGATGTGCACTCAAACTGCTTTACAATAATTTCCATTTATGTGTAAATGTAACAGAGTCTGTAAACACTGGCTAGACGGGACACAAAGAAGAGAGGAGAGCACAGATGCATCAGCAGAGGGAACTGTTTGCGATGCTCAACATATTAGAAGAAAAATATAAATTGAATTGGAGGGAACTGACTGACTGTCTTCAGAAAAGTTTCGATTGCATTTTCATTTCCTCTTACCTTTGTATAATGCCTATTAAAGTAGCCTGGATGCCAGCTGAACTTAGCCCCGCCCACAACATTTGAGGTCGGGAAGTTCGGTCCGGACTTGATCCGTTGAGGAGCAACTATGCTCGAATCAGAGCTGTTCGGACCAATCAAATTGTCAGGGCGGGCTTTATACGATCAACAGTAACGTAATCATCCACGTCAGCCACGAGCGCTTGTGTTGAATTCGTTTACAACAAAGATGGCGCCATTGCGTCTGTTATAGAAGATATCGACAGCGCATTAAAGAGGAATAGAGAACCACAATCAAGGCATTTGTCGTTTAGAAAGATGTTTTGCTGTCCTTCCTACGGGATTCGGCAAAAGTTGAATTTATCATCTGGCCCTGATGGTCGGCAAGAAAATGGGGCGCAGCGAAAACCCTGTGGTCATTGTGGTTTCTCCGTTTCTCTGATTGGGCCTAAAAAAAAAAAAAGTTTGGTTCCTGTTGGTTGTCAGTTGAGGTCATGGGTCGGTAGGGTTTTTTTTTTTTTTTTTTTCAGTGGCAGCAAGAGAGAGGTAGGAAATTATTATAATATTTTTTATTTTACTTTACAGTAGCGATGGATACTCTATTTTTTCATAACATAGCCTACCTATATTACATGTACATGTACCTATACCACCTTGTAGTGTTGTCACGATACCAAAATTATTGTTTCGATACCGATAAGTCAAGTATTGCGATTTCGATACTTTTTCGATACTTTTCCTGAAAAGGGAGAAACGCTCTCAAATATCATTGCTGTGCTTTATTTTAAAACCGGGACAACATTCTAATCATATAACACACTAATAAATGAACATATGAACAGCAGATATATTAAACATTTGAACAAAATATGAAATATCAAAATATAAAAAATAAATTAGAGCAATGACATTCAAGGTAAAAAAATATATAAATTTAGCAGCATTATCTCATTTATCATAAGAAACATAAGAGCTTTATCTTGATTCTGAACTTTTGAATAAAAATATGAACAGCGATTATATTAAACAATGTTTAATATTGGTAACATATGAATAAGCCTCATTGGTGATATATTTGACATATGGGGATAGAGTTGTGGAAGGCCTATACTTCATGTTAAACATAAATATATAGCAGCAAAGACAACGTCGGCAGTGTTGACGGCAAAATAGGCTACAGAATAATTCGTTCTGTATTGAGAGGTGCAATATTTGAAAATCGATAATATTTTTTTAAATTACATTTATTGTATTTATGTCAAAACTTTCAAACATCAAAATGTCATTTATTAATATGTATTCGTGTCAAAATGACATAGAAACATCTTTTCCTATTCTATTTTGCCTGGAAACGCTTCCAACACGCTTCTGTTTCTAGCATGCACGCGTTTTCCGCGTGTCTCGAGCTGCACCCAGACGCGTGTGTCACGCAGGCAGTTAACATGGGAGCCGAAATAAAAACGGACACGACACGGAGCCAGTGTGTCGCCGGCCATCTGGAACGCGGTCATTCTTAGAAGTATCGATACTAATAAATTAACGAATCGTGACGTTTTTAATTTCCGATTTACTTTTGAAGTATCAGTGCACCGTGCAACAGAGCGTCATCTTTTTCTATGAGTCGTGGGCCACTTGTGCTCGCACATGCAGCCATCTCGCTGTAGTGTTTTGTCACATGACACTGACAGCGGCAGGTTCTTTGCTGCGTGCGTCAGGAAAAAAACACAGACGTCCATAGGGAGGCGTTTTTTTTTTTTTTTTAAAGTATGGATACTGATAAATTTAGGTATCGTGACGTTTTTAATTTCCGAGTATCGCGATACTTTTGAAGTATCGGTACACCGTGCAACACTACCACCTTGTGTGTCCCAGCATGTTACACACACACATGCTGATTTTAAATGTGTGTACTTTTTTCTACTCCAAAAAAACAGACATCTCAAGCAATGTTTCATCTATACCTTTAATTGTAACCTCAATACAAACGGGGGAAACACGGGTTTAAAACAATCACATGCAAACGTAAAAATATATGCATATTTTTAGGAACACATCTACAAAAATATGCCTATGTTTCAAGTTGATAAAATAATTTAAAATCCACATCAGTTTATTTGTGCCCACGCGCCACGCCCATGTTACCTAGGCTACTTTCATTTTTAAAAATTCATCATAACCGCGCGCGCGATCTGCTTGCAGTCGTCGAGATGGATGCTGAGGAGTTGAAGAAAAGAATAGCTAGTGGAGATTGTAAAGTTGTCGACAGTACGTCATCAAAAATCAAGTCCAGTGTGTGGGAGAAATTTGGAGTTATCTGAAGAAAATATTGTGACAGGCATATGTTGTTTTCGTGTTGGATAGCCGCAAATGTGGAACTTAATCGCTGAGGAAGCACGCAGATTACTGTGGTAACAAAGCAGTTCTATCGAACAGTATTTTCACAAGTTAAGTATGTGTGGTGTGCAGGGCGTGTTTGAACCCAAAATTTATGTAGGCTAGACGAAATTGCGTGGCATATAGTGTTATAGCCGCGTCTGTTCGATTGGTAAAATGTTAAGGTTACTCAGTTTTGTGGTAACGTTTGCCATGTTCTTCATGTACCGGCCTTTTGACAGCTTCGGCTGAAGTTGTCCTTGTGTTAATTGTCGTGTAGCCTAATAACTTCTGTATGACCTGGCAATAAACATTTTTGTAAGTGTGTCTATAATGTGATTGGCTAAACTGATTTTATTTCGGGTGCGGGTCAGGTGTCTGTTCTATTTGAAGCGGGTCGGGTCGTCAGGCTACTTTGGTGCAGCATTAACCAAGGAAATGCTATATCGCTGCTGTTCCATAAGCGCCACCTACTGTCAGAGTGTGAATTTGCTTTTTCATTCACTTCGTTTGTAGGTTTTTTGTGTGTGTGCAGGTACAGTGTGTGTTTTATGTAGGGATGCAGTAAACGGCAAACAAATAAATTAATAATCAAATAATTATTAACACTTATTAACACTGCACATAAGGCAGTTTTATATCTATCTTTTAATAACAGAATTGTTTTTACTCCATTTGTTGCTGAAATATAAACATTTAAATGACAATAAACTGTAATAACTTGTTTTCCTGATAGATTTATCCAAACATACATTAAATAATGAAGACATCACTAACAGGTTAAGTAAAAATACAATGAATGTGGAATACAGTGCACATATTTAGCAAAATGCTCTTCTCTAGAGTTTATGGACATTGAATAGCTTTCTTGAAATGTAACCTTATGTATAACATAAAAGCCGTTTTGACGTCTTTCCTTGGTTGAAACACTGATTGAGTGATTGCATGAGACAGGATTCATTTGGATAAGTTGTGATGTATCTTTCGACGGTGTTCACCCATGTTTATTTCATGCTGTAACTAGTAGTAAAGAGGAGATGAGATGATCGGCTCAATTTCACAAGCGCTTGAACTGAGGTGCTACAGCCATCTGCCATATTAAAGAGTTTTTATTGATATTTATTGTTTGAAATGCACAATAAAATCAAAAGAATTTTAAAGTTGAGACTTGGCTTCATATTAACAGTAACACAGCAAAAAGCTTTTTGCAATTATTGGATTGCAGGCGTGTTACAAATGTTTAGTTAGGGGCCAAGCCCAAGACTGAGCCGCACAGAAATGACTGAACAGATTTTTTTATTCATCTTTGTTCAAAAGTTATGGTGTCGCAAACTTAACGAGGTCCACCCAAAATTGGTTAAGAGGCTTGTATCTCGGCCAAAGTTTGATCAATCGAAACAAAAATTGGTACGCTTCATCGAAAACATGATCAGAGGGTCCATGCCAAAGTTGCCAAAGGCTTTTTAAATACAATATGCTCTGCATTAACTTCATAATTTTGACTTGATTCTCTCTTGAAACTATTGGATTTTGGCAGTTGTGTAAATGCATGTCTGTCAAGTGGCGCAATGAGATGAATGGCAGACTCCTGACCCATAGCTAGTGGGTTCGAGTCCCGTGTTGTTCTACTTTAAAGTTATGTATAAAGTTGTCATTTAAATTCCTTTAGTATCCGAGTAAGAGCTGTACTAATCTTTCTTACTCTTGGATTAGAAATAGCCTAAGTGTGTGTTTTTTTTACTTCATTCTGTGTTCGTTCTCATCAGACCTTCTGTTCATTTTGATTTCACCCTATCTGTAATTCTGAATCTATCTGTTCTGGAAAAGTGCTGGAAAAGCCCTTACAAGCCGAAAAGCCATAAGGGCTTGGCCCCGGAAGGCTGCTTGCAGCTTTAATTAAGTTTTATTCACGCTACGCATCAACAGAAAACAGCACAGACTAAAAGATTTTAGATTTAAAGTTCCCATGACATGAAATTTCCACTTTCTGAGGTTTTTTAACATTAATATGAGTTCCCCTAGCCTGTATATGGTCCCAAAGTTTCTAGAAATTTAAATCGGTGTAAATCGAGCTTTTGCTATTTTTCTCTGCCTTTGAGTAAATGGAAGCTCAACCGGGCTGATCTTGAATCTCCTCCTTATGACGTTATAAGGAGAAATGTTACCTCCCCTTTCTCTGCTTTGCCCACCCAGAGAATATTTCTCGCCCATGAGAAAATGAGCTAGGAAGTAGAACGCGCGCACGATTTTAGTTTGTCCACGAGAGATATCATGGCTTTTGAGCGAGCGAAGCATAATAATTGCTCAATAATTGGATGTACAAATGAACATCGAATGGTCAATACAGAGCTGGGCTTGCTGAACGTCGGACAAGTAAGTCAACAAATGATATATAAGTGTGTTGCTTTACTGTTTATGGTTACCTAGCTTGTTACACGTAGAATGTGGCTGTCACATTAGCTATGCAGCTATGCAATTACTTGCGCTAATGTAAAGGTAGACAGCATCAAGTTACACACACTGTAACGCGAGTGTTGTACATTTCTTTGTTATTTGGATAACCGTTTTCCTGTTGGTTATATGGCGCGCGCGATATCCGCATTTCAAGATCGCAGAGCTTGATGTAATTGTAATAAGATAAATTACAGACGTTACAGATCTCTCATGAAAAGGCAACAGTAGGTTCGCGTTTGCTACATGATAATAACTGTAAACCATCTGAATAAAGTACCATATCCAGACATAATATTTTAAACTAACCATTCGGAAACGTCCTGCTGGAGCCGCTGAGTTGCAACTTCTTCATCCGTTGCTTCTCCATCTGGATCCGATTCTGGGTCAAACTGAAATGCTTGAACGACTGCGTGTCTTCGTGCCATTGCAATATATCCAACATAAACAAACATGCATGGTACCGTTGCGCAAGATGGTCAAGGCCACACCCACCCTCCACCTTGCGCCACCTTTCTCCTCCTCATTAGCATTTAAAGCTACAGACACCGAAACGGCCCGTCTGAAGGAAGCTCATTCTGGGACTGGCTTGTAGTGGCTATAATTCTGCACCGAGGCTGAATTTTTGGAAAGAGATTTCAGATACAGTACTAAGGACCACTAAGGACTATATTAAAGCCTACAAAAAGTAGCATGTCATGGGACCTTTAAGAAACCATATCATTACCGATTAAAATCGGGAAGTTAATATGGTCTATTCAGAGCTAGTGACACGTTTAACTGTTGTAGCTTATCCACAGTGTGCGCGAAATAGATGCTGAACACAGTCAAAACATGCCATCGGAGAAGCGCTAATCAAATGTCTGTTTCCATCACTGATTTCGGCCCTCCAAAAAGCATTTTAGCCCAGAACCGAAAATAGCTGTTTCGCCGATTAAAAAACTGTATTTTTTAATGCCAGTTTGGCCTGTAATAGTAGCCTGGAAATCCAGACCTAAATCTGAAAGATTAATGATCTGGCATCGACTAATGAAAATCAGCCAACTCGAGGGGCGGCACCAAGCATGCATTTGAAAATCTCACTGCACGCAATTGGATAACACTACGACCAATCACAACAAGCCCCATACGCTTCGCTACCAGCGGAGCTAACTGGTAGATTAGACTCTCGCCGTATCCGGTCGGCAAAACAGCAAAAACGTCCTTCTTGCAAAGGAAGGATTCGAGCGCCGTTTTCTGTTCCTCTTTTAGATAAAAAGCCAAGTCTAACTCGTTCATTGTAGCGGCCAAAGCCGTTTCAAACAACTGGTGTTCATCCATAGCCATCTTGCAATGTTTACTAATGACTTCGACTCTAACAGTCCCCTAATTTATAATGTTACTATGTAGATGCTATGGTATTTTAATTGGATTAGTTCATTAGTATGCCATTTCTATAGTGTTTTGAGTGGATTAGGTTGTTGCTATGCAGTTGCTGAGGAGGGTTGTTACAGTGCGGTTGCTAAAGTGCTTTGAGTGATTTAGATTGTTACTATGCCATTACTATGGTGTTTTAGGTGATTTTAAGTCGTTGCTAAGTTGTTGTTTTTTTGCACATTGCTTATGGTTGCCAGGGTATTGTGGGAGTTGCTTACTAATCCAAGTTTCTCTGCAAACATCAGTTTTGTGTGTGTGTGTGGCAAGGACAAAGTAGCTACCAGTGATCTGTTCAGGTCATTTTCCAGTGTGAATTTGTCTGAATGCTTTTACTGTGCAATTGGGCCATTAAACTCTCTCAACAGTTTCACAGATGAACCTTTCCATTCTGTCTGCGTGCCCGTGTTAGTCCGTGCTAGTCTCAACAACACACGCTGCTAGTGTTCTCTCTGAACGGTAGAGATCTCTCTACTCATGAGCAAACACTGTGATGCTACTTTGAGCTGCTTAAACCTCATGGTTTATATATTTATCTTTAATTTAGGAACATGGTAGAAATGCCCCATCGATATTGCTATAGATAGTGTAGCGTTTTCTTTGTCACACTGAGTGCTCAGTCTTGTTTCTCATTTGAAAAAGCTTCTCCCACGCTAAAGCCCTTAGGGGCAAATTTTCACAAGTCATGATTTTTGATGATTTTACAACAAATTAATGTATGCCATTGCCTACACATCCCACACTTTTACACTGAATGATGAAAATTCAGTATTGGAGCCATTTAGTGCAAAACATTATCTATGCATTAGGGCTGCCCCCTGACTAGATTTTTCTAGTCATATATTAGTCGCTCATTTAAGCCATTATTAGTCGACTAATCGCACATTTATATTAATTTAATTACTTAAATATATACTGGGGGGAATACGAAACCATAAAGAGCCCTATAGGCCTAATATAGGCCACTCGTAAAGCTTGCTGCAAAGCACCGGCAAAAGTAATGATTATGAATGTGTTGAAAAAAATTGCAAGGAGACATTTTAATTATTTATTAATAAATTATGGTTTTCTGAGTCCGTATAGTAAAACCGGTGCCACTAAGTTCTACAGATGGTGGCGCAAGCACCTTATTTGGTAGCGCTAGTGGGATTTTTAAAATCAAAATTACTAATGTTTTGCATTAAGTACAGTTGCTAATAATATTACTTGTTTGTTTGTTGGAAATTTGACAGTAAAGCACTGAGCTTGAATGGACTTTTATTAAAAAAGGAATGTGCAAAAACCTAGGGAACCTCCTTATAGGGAAAATTAAAATATCAAAAGTATCAAATTTAAACTACAAATTTGATCACGCAGCGATATTATTAATACTGAGCTGTAGCATTGCTTTATGGAGAAACAAGTATGTGAACTTAGCATGTTTCCTAAATCTCTGCAAACATACTATGGAATTTTTGTGCTTTAGTATAGTCAAAAACATTACATACAGCACCTTTAATGTAGTCATTGTTGTAGATAAGGCAAACTTTCTAAACTGTTAACAGTCATTTTAACTAAGCCAGTTAATGTGCTAAAGCTTGCAGTGATTATAGCAAATAACATTCTACTTAGAAAAAGTAGTGCCACCATTGGGAAATGTAAAGAAGCTCTTGAGCTTCAGCCTCAACATTCTGGTCAAAATGCCTCCTAGAACATGCTGGAGGTTCAGGAGGAGAGCAAATCCCCCACAATCCACTGCAAACTCACTTTCAGATCCAACTCCATTATAATATGAAAAGCCTAGGTGGATCCAATCAATTTCCAATGAATAAAATTCACATTTTCCCATTGAATATTGTGTTTTACTGTAGATTACAGAAATAAATCGGGGTTGTGAATGCTTTTAAGTGTCTTTCTTAAATTCCTCTTTCTGTTCTGTCTCTTTAGGAATCGATTTTAAGATCAAAACAGTTGAATTGCAAGGAAAGAAGATAAAGCTACAGATATGGTAAGTTCTTAGTGTGTGCTAACATGGTTTCATATTCATAACACACATTATACAAATAGATAATGTGATATGTAAATGCTTTAAGTTAATATTTAAATTATCTTTACATTTTGAATAACTGAAAATGAAATAACCAACCAAAAGTTTCAAATTTTTCTGGGAGAAAAAAAGTCTTAATGGTTTCTAAAAGCGAACAGCAGTGTTTTACTGTAGCATTACATAAAAAGCAATGTCACAAATCTGACAATTTAATTTTACATCAGTTTAGACTAACAAATAATATTTAAATATCACCAATTCTTATCTCAATTTGGTAATGTCAACTATATAATACCAACATCAACTATATATATTACATCAACTATATTATCAATTTGATATATTGTTCAGTTCTAGTTTATATGCAGGATACAAAATGAAAACTTCATTCAAGCATGAAGAGACTTGCTAGCATGCAATTCAGAGACTGAAAACTGGAAAAATGTTGTTCTTCATGGTTTCATTTCGGTGGCTTGTGACCTGGAATGTGTTACTGTTCTGTTATGACGACAGTAAAAGAAAAAAAAAAAAAAAAAACCTTGGGCTTCCTAGTAAAACAGCTAAAAGTGTCAGGTAGTGCAGCGATGTAGGCGTCACCATGACACAGTTTACTGCAGATATAAAAGGTAAAAGCACATAAATAATTCCATTGTTTGCGCATGAGCCGCACACACAAATCAAAACACTTTTATCGATTAAATTATCAACAATTAATTGATCATCGATTAACCGTTAGCATCCCTAGTCAGTTCTTATGCTTATCGTCCCAGCACTGTTTTCCATTTTGAATAAATTCTGTGAAATTGCCTTGTAACATATTGAAAGACAAGCGTTTGACCAGCAGTATAGCGGAGGCAACAGTTGCTGAGGTGGAATTAGTTGGTGCTGCTTAACAGCTGGTCCACTATGGTCACCAGCTATGGCCAACCGAAGTTTATTTTTGATCCTGTGTGTTTTATGATCCATTCGATGCCTGGGCTGGACTGACATGTTTGATTGTGTTTATGCAGGGATACAGCGGGACAGGAACGGTTTCACACCATCACTACCTCTTACTACAGAGGGGCCATGGGAATCATGCTCGTGTATGACATCACCAACGCCAAGAGCTTCGAAAACATCAGCAAATGGCTCAGAAACATTGACGAGGTCAGTCTCCACACAACATTACTGCAACCCTCTGACAACATCAGAAAAGACACAGTCGTTCAGGAAGTGATGTTTCAATGGGATTGTGTGTTTGAATGGAAAATGTTGCGATGTTGCGTTGAGAAATTTACTTGAGACCCAGATTTTACATTTGACATAAAATAGTCAACAAAATTGTGCTTAAAATGAAGAAAGTTTATTAGCAATGTGAACTGCAAAAGCTTAAAGCAGTGCTATTTTAGTATCATTGATATATTACCAAATATATTATAGTTTTTGGTAATATTTTGATATTTGAATATTTTAATTTTAGTTTACATATCATTGAGCCAGGGTTATTGTTAAGTTATTAACATGACATGGCCTCAATAGGAAAATGTTGGCCAATAATTGACTGCACAAAACACATTCTGGTCAAGTGAAATCACAGAGTTTTCTTTTACTTTGCATAGTTTTGTTTTTGATTTTTGAGACATGGATTTGTGCCCAAATTTGGTTGGAAACACATCTTTTGACCAAGTGCGTTCTTCTAGCATTTAAAAGTCAGGCCCTTTTATTTTACTAGTCTGACTATGCATGATCATATGGTTAGTTGCCATTTATTATTTTATTATTATAAATAGAGCAGACCTGCGACCCAGTTTTGAGTTGAGAACCGCTGGTGTAGGACTTTTGAAGTTCCAGTCCTGTAAAAACACCAACTTAAAGATATGTAGCCGTGTAGTGAAACTGCTGACTTTTGGAATTTCAGTGTGATTCATGCAGAATTTCCCAACAATCAGCAATTTCAAGAGAATTCATATAACGAGACTCCATTAGGGATGTGGTTGTGTTGTTTGGTGGCGTGTTGTTCATATCATCAAGTCACTTGCACCACTGTTACAAAACTAAGTTCCTCAGTGCTGTTTTTTTCAAAGACTTCCAAAGCCACTTTAATTCGGACTGTCAGTCTAAATTTCACAATTTGTAAGGATAGTGTAAGAATGCATCGTCTCAAATGTGTGTATGTTTGTTGCAGCATGCTAACGAGGATGTGGAGAGGATGCTGCTAGGCAACAAGTGTGACATGGAGGACAAACGTATCGTACCAAAAGCCAAGGGGGAACAGGTGAGAGACTATGGATGGGTCAGGATGGACAATTTGTCCACTAGTTTTTGATTAACAAGGTTAAAGATTGTAAAAACACATGCATAACAATTACTGAAATTAAATGTATATTTATATATATTTATTATTTACATAATATTAGAAATTAATATGAAATAAAAAATGATTTGAACTTGTTAAAAAATAAATCTGCAACTTCTTGATTCTGTCATTAATCAGACAGAGCGTAAATTAATAAAGACGGAGAATGGGAGCTCTGGCGTTCTCCGTGTTTTCAAATAAAAGTCCCATACACTGTCAAAATAAAAGTCCCATTCATTAGACAAACAGAAAAACTTTGTCAGCCGATGCCAATAAAAAAAAAAAAAGGCAAATATCAGCCTTGGCAATATATCAGTCGACCACTATTAACTGTTCTTGTGCTGATCCTTAGATCGCCAGAGAACACGGAATACGCTTCTTCGAGACAAGTGCAAAAGCCAACATCAACATCGAGAAGGCGTTCCTCACGTTAGCAGAAGACATTCTCAGAAAGGTGAGTTCTGGAATCGCTGACTGATATCACAATTGGTATGATTGAGCTTAATGCATTTAAAGGGTTTGTTCACCCCAAAAATGAAAATTATCCCATAATTTACTCACTCTCAAGCCATTCTAAGTGTATATGACACAATCTGAGTTATATAAAAAAAATATTGTGGCTCTTCCCAGCTTTATAATGGGAGTTTTTTTTTTTACCCCATTAAAAGGGCATCTATCCATCATAAGTAATCCATACGGCTCCAGTGGGTTAATAAAGGCCTTCTGAGGCGAAGCGGTTTATAACTTCATAAACTATAATCACTGGCTTCCGGTAACTGCTGTACGCGAGTCTAGTTCCAGTGGGAGAGTGACATCTGACCTGACGTATGACTTTGGCGTGGCGTAATCTTAGGTGAGAGTAAACGCCTCTCGCGTTTCAAACAAATAGGGCTGGGCAACAAACTCAAGCTCCTCAGATAATTCTCGTTTTAGACTTCTAATTTGTGTGCGGTGTTTTGTTTTGCTCTATCCTCTGTGCTTCCGCGTTCATCACTACGTCGGCTCAGAGGTCACTCTTCTGCCGGAACTCGCGAACGGCCAGTACCGGAAGCCAATAATTAGTTTATAAAGTTATAAATATGGATATTTTTCTTACAAAAACGCTGAAGCTTCACTTCAGAAGGCCTTTATTAACCCACTGGAGTCTCATGGATTATTTTTATGATGGATGGATGTGCTTTTTAGGGCTTCAAAATCTCAGTTACCATGCCAAGAGCCAGGATATTTTTTAATATAGCTCCGACTGTGTTCGGCTGAAAGAATAAAGTCCTATACGCCTAGGATGGGTTGAGATTGAGAAAATTCTGATATAATTTTCAGTTTTGGGTGAACTATGGCTTTAAGCAAAAACACTGCAATGCTAAAAAGCATCGATGTTGTTTGACTCATAAATTCACAGTTACAGCAGCTGACCTCTCTCGTGTATTCAGCTGGTGTTTACTCTTCTAGATACTATTATTTTAGAGCAGAAACGAGTCTGTATGTTCAGAATCATAATTCAACAAGATGAGCCACATCACCTCACTGAATAAATTGCATTGTGATTCCCTGAATCCAAATTGAATCACTAAAGATTCCCACCCCAGTTCTGTTTCTGTTGATTTGAGACACTGATGAATTTGTGTCTTTGACGACAGCCAGCTCTTAGTTAGTGGAATTATGTGGTTCCCTGTCAACAGTATCAACACAACAATGAATACAAGCTCTCTAAGTTGTTTACGTTCATTATTTTGCTTCGAGACATGAGGTAGTTTAAAGGATAACTCGCCAAAATGCAACCTAGGCTCTTTTTGTTAATCTACCCGAGAAAAACTTTTGTTTAAAAGCATAATTAGAATGGAAACGCCACTTTTAAGTTTGACCGTATTTTCGTTTTCGGTCAAATTGCCTTTTGAATGGGAGTGAATGGGGCACTTCTATGATCGCATCAAAAATCACTATTTTTAAAACACTAAGAAGGCTCGACACAACATGAAACTTTGCTCTCAGTATCACCAGAGGCTCTACACATGAACTCCAGCATTGAGAACATTGTTTGTGTACACAGAGTTTACTAAAAAGAAAGGTTTTGAACAACTCACTGTCTCTGTGTCCGCTGGCATTTTGACAGTCAAAAATAGTCAATCTCCGAATGCAACGTAACAGGGAGGAGAGTAAACAATGTTCTCAATGCTCGATTTTGATGCTATCATAGAAGTGCCCCAAGCACTCCCATTCAAAAGGCATTTTGACCAAAAACGAAAATACGGTCAAATTTAAAAGTTGCGTTTCCATTCTAATTATGCTTTTAAATGAAAGTTCGGCTCGGGTAGATTAACAAAAAGACCCTAGGTTGCATTTTGGCGAGAGTTACCCTTTAACGCGTCTCTTGTGAAGCTTTGCCGAGAGCAGCTGTGTGTGTGTGCCTTCATGTGTTTTGGAGGAGGTGTGTGTGCGATTTGCAGGGAGGGTGGGATTGTATGCTGACAGGTTAACGTTAGCATTTCCCAGATCACCTACTGCACCTTTAACTTTTTTGGATCTCTCTTTTGACTTAGCCATATTTCTAACATGCTGTCAAATGTGACACTCAACAAACCTAGCCAGTTCAGATATTTCATGTGTTCTAGCTCAAGCACACCTGGTGCAACTAATGAAGCCCTTGATTAGTTGCATCAGGTGTGCTTGAGACAACACTTGTTTTGCAGATTTGTGCTGTTGTGAGGGATTCTATTCAGGGGGTTGAATAATTTTGAGACTGCAGAAGTCATTAAAAGTTGCATTTTCAGTTGAATTTGGGGAAACGACTTGAAACATTTGTTGTGTTGAGCTATTTCAATGACTTTTGTTTGATTTGTTCAGTGCAAACATCTGAAAGTCTGTAAATTTAGTCAATAAACCTGATCTGCAATGGGGATTGAATAATTTTGATTACAACTGTAAACCATTAATAGGTTGATTCCAGTGAAAAGTATAAACATTGTGGCACCATCAAAACATCGCTCTGTTTGTTTGAACATCCTGATCAGCCGGACTGCGACAGTGACTCAACCAGTGGTGTGAGTTTGGTGCTGGAAACCAACCAAACAAAGCCGAAATGATCAAAACAAACTTGAGTTGGCGCCAAAGCTCAAAGTGTGGAGCAAAATCTCTATTTTAAAATCTCTCTCTTTTTTTTTTTTTTCAGACGCCCGTAAAAGAGCCCAACAGTGAAAACGTGGACATCAGCACTGGAGGCGGAGTCACAGGATGGAAGACCAAGTGCTGCAGTTGAACAGACACAGTTACTCACACACTTTACACAAACACACACACACACACACAATATGTTCTTCTATATCCCTCTTTTTCTCTCTCTCTCTCTCTCTCTCTCTCTCTCTCTCTCTCTTTCACTTATCCCTCATTTCTGTCTAACACTCTTCCGTTCTGTCCTTCTAATGGGATTCTCTGTAAAACACATCTCTAACGTTTCTCACACTCACGACTGCTTGCTGACATCATTTTATTTCTGAAAAAAAGTAAAGAGAGTCATTTCATGTTTCTTCGTACTTATTTTAAAGATTAAAGAAAGAATGAATGAAATGAATTTAAACGAAAAACAAACTCGCATTCACCACTACATAACGAGCGTCAGTGGACCTGGAGACGCTGTCCGTCAGCACAGAGGAGCGGCGTAGCGTTCAGTATGACATCCTAGATGAAGACTTTTGTCCAGTGTTTTGGGGTTAGTGTTGTGTGTTAGTGTGAGAGATCTTCTCTAGATGTTTTTTTTGTTTGTTTGTTTTTTTTTATTTGATTTCTTTCGTCCGGTGCCTTAATGTAGAGCCTTAGAGCTCATTCCCCCTCAAACACATTTAAACACCACTTTTCTGTAACATACACATATACACACGCGCACACACACACACACTGGTCCTCTCCTCTCTGCTTGACCTGCTAACTCAACCCCACACAACACACGCCCGAGTGGAACCATCTGGATTCAACCATTTTGCTCAGAAGAGAATGGCATTATACATTTTTTTTTTTTTTTTTTTTTTAGTTTAGTTTGTTCTTTATTTTTCAGAATGACTTGTTTTATGAATCTCCTCAATGTATTTTTGTTTTGTTGTCCCCCCCACCCCTCACTCAGTTACTCATTCTCTCCTGCATGCTGGTTTCTTTGGGTTTTTTGGGGTCTTTTGTAAGTTTTGCCATGTTTGTAATTCACAGGAAGTATCTCTTCTAGTCCAGATACGTGTCAGGGAGGGGAGCGTTCTCTTTGGAAATTCAAACGATTTTGCAGATCCATTAAAAACAAGCTTGTTTAAGTTACATGTTGGTCCCGTTTATTCAAGCATGGAGGGTTTGTAATGGTGAGTGTGTGTGTGTGTGTTTAGTTACTGTGAGATGCATAAGCACCTGAAAGACCACTGATCAATATGGTTTGTGAAGTTAAAACATATTCTGGAAGCCAGTGATTATAGTTTATGAAGCTTTAAATATGGATATTTTTCTTATAAAAATGCATCGCTTCACTTCAGAAGGCCTTTATTAACCCACTGGAATCGAATGGATTACTTTTATGATGTATGGATGCACTTTTTTGGCTTCAATAGGCTTCAAAAACTATTCAATGTCATTATAAACATGGGAATATTTTTTTAATATAACTCTGTGTTCGGCTGAAAGAAGAAAGTCATACACACCTAGGATGGCTTGAGGGTGAGTAAATAATGGGATCATTTTCATTTTTGGGTGAACTAACCCTTTAAATTCTGATGGTGCACAAGTTTTTGGAATTAAAAAAAACTTTTCAGAAGGAAATAATGTTGTAATATGATAAAGAGAAAACTTGGTCAAAGATGTCCTGCTGTTCAACTTCTAATCAGAAGAGATCTTAGACCAGATACTGTCAAAATCTTTCATTTCCAGTGTATTTCTGTCTCCTCCTGGTGGCTGGTGGTGTGATTACACATCTGCTCAAAAACATATTTTGGGGGGTGGGAAATTAAAAATAAAATAAAATTTAGTCTGTAGTCTTAAGACTTTGTATATTACTTAAAGCTTCTATAAATTCTGTAATACTTCTATAATGCCGTTTATATTTCCTTTTGTACGTCACCAAATGTTTCTAATGTTTTAACAGTGTTCTATAGTAAAAACAAGCTCTATGGTCCGTTTATAAACCACCAGACAGTCACATCTTTTTAATTAAAAAAATTGTAAAATTGTCATACGATCGACTATTAGCCTACCATTTGGTAACACTTTACAATAGGTCTCGCTTGTTAACAGTAGTTAATATAGGCCATTAACAAACTAACAACGAGCAATAATTGTTTTTTGTTGTTTTTTTTATCAATCTTTGGTAATGTTAATAAAAATACAATGGTGATTGTATGTTCATGTTAGTTCACAGTGCATTACTGTTAACAAATACAACTTTTGATTTTAATAATGTAATAGGTTTTAATAAATGTTGAATTTAACATCAACTAAGATTAATAAATGCTGTAGAAGTATTGGTCATTCTTCGTTCATGTTAATGAAAGTATTTTATATAGGCTAACTCCGCTCGCGCGTGTGAACTGTTTAGATCCTATCATAAAAGTATGAAAGTTATGAATTAAGATGACAGACAGGTTAATGGAAGTTTTTTCTTCTGTTATGCTCAGCTCTACAATATTTTCATTTTCTTGGAAATTATATATATCTATGTATAAATGTAAAAATAACAACAGTTGAACTATGTTCTCGTTCATTTGTGTAGCGCATTTATCGGCTTCGCTCGTTCAATGTTTTTGTTGCGCTGCGAATGTGAATTTGAAGTTATTTTATCTCATCTAGCACATGAATGAATCTCATTGTGACTGATAAAACTAAAATCATGTTTAAAGATTATATATTGTTAGGTAGCCTATATGATAGGCCTAATGCGTTCAAAAGCAAAGAATATA
Source organism: Abramis brama (assembly GCF_963993115.1). Lineage (NCBI taxonomy): Eukaryota > Metazoa > Chordata > Actinopteri > Cypriniformes > Leuciscidae > Abramis > Abramis brama. The sequence goes on from NC_139980.1 coordinate 31,695,289, forward strand.
TGAATAGCATAATTGCCCGCTAAACGATATCAATTAACCGTGTGTTTATTTGCGGTAGTTTTTAGACCACACGATGGCAGCACAGAAAAATAAAATCGTCATGTTTGTCCAGATATTCAGACGTGAAGATGAGGACTGACTGCATAAAGTGGGTGTTTATATGCTTGAAGTGAATACAGCTGACAGCCGCCTTCAGCATCAACTGAATTCATTTTCATTAATAATTGAATAACAGCATGGGTCTATGGACAGGTGAAATAGTCGATACTGCATAAAATAAGTTCATAAAAGCTTTTAGAGGAAGAGGCTGGACTGAAGAATGAAAGACTTGATGAAACCAATTCCCTTTATTGTTTGGAATATAAACAGCATTAATAAATGACCTTCCAAAAATAGGCTATACAAATATGATGATACAGATAGGTTATAAAAAAATATTCGATGTGGTACAAATCCACAAAAACAACAACAACAACAACAACAAAAAAAATTATATATATATGTGTGTGTGTGTGTGTGTGTGTGTGTGTGTGTGTGTGTGTATATATAGGCTATATTTCAAATGCAATAAAGCTTAAACAATCGTTGTCCTTTTTAATTAAATTAGTGACTTAATAATTTACAAATCAAAGCATTAGCTAAAAATGCAAGTCACAAATAGCATAAGCGAGAACCGTTCGTTGATTTTCTTTTCTTTTTTTTTCGTAGAACGGTTCGTTGATCTGTTGTATCAAGTTCCTCAGTATACGTCATAATTGGAACTTTTGCAGCAAAATTCAAACGGTGAAACTGTTTTGACGGAGAAAAGCATTCAAAATACAAAAAGACAAAAGATAACATTTGGCCAGCGGATATTGTAAAAAAACAACAACTAGTTTTTGTTGTTGTAAAATTACAACAGAAACACGTGACGACCTGCCCAATACACATGTGACAACTTTCCCCAACCTGACATTTATGAAAAACACTGAAAAATCACAGTAGCCTATGCAGTCAAACAAACAAAACCGTAGAGAAAACAAGAATTGGTGAAACTGGACTTAAAACCTTGTTGTTATAGGACCTATGGTATTCCCCTAAAATCTGTAAAAACAGTAGGCTATAGGCTAGGTATGGTGTTGTTAAAGACTAAAAAGAAAGAAAAGAAATGCAAGGATTTAGCTACATATTTTAGTTATCACTGTTAGGCTATATTGAAACCATGTGTCCTAATAGTAGGCTTATTTAATATTAGCCTATTGCATGCAATAACGATAATAGGCCTAATTAACTTAAGTATAGGTTATTAGCCTATATAATAAATAATACGTAGGGGAGACCGGGGACAGTTGCAACACTTTTTGCATTTCTCTCAGTTACTCAGAGACTATTTGGACTAGACAAACCAAATTTGTATATATTAAACTTGCATCTGTCTGCTAATTACCCATACCATTTAAAGTTGATTATATATGACATATCGTTCACAGTATTTATTTGAATTGAAGAAGTCCGATGTTGCAACTGACCCCGACCCAGGGGACGGTTGCAACACAACCCAGGGACGGTTGCAACATGTTAAAAATACCTTAAATTTCTCTAATTAATTTTAGCTTTTTGTCTCAATGAGCATATAATTCTGAAAATATAAACTGTTTTAGGCCTACTATAATATTATAGTATTATTTATTTCAATAATATTATTGTAGCCTATAATTTATTTATTTAGTCATATTTATCAAATAACAGTTATTGAGTTTTTTTTGTTTATGTGTAGAACATAGTCCTACATAGATTCAGTGTGCAGGTGTTACAGATGCTATTCAATCTCTGCATATTTCAGTGTCAGACAGGAAGAATTGAACAATTTGCAATGCAACAAACCTTTATTAAACATGCAATTTATAACTTGTTGCAACTGTCCCCAACACTATCAGCCATGACAGAACATCATATTCCTGCTAGACACACTGACTTTGACACATGCTAACCATGTCACTTAGAAGTCAACAAAACAATAATTCAAACTAAGTAAGTTTTGATTAATTCATACAAAATGTCTGGACAGTATGACAAAAAATATATCTCATGAAAAAATGTACTTTCATACCTTCAAAACAAGTTTTGTTCAATAAATGCAGCAGCAGATGTTGAATATGTCTACTGTCTTCTTAGTGGGGGGAGGGTCTAACTGTGCATGTGCAGTGTGAGTGTCATCACTCTAGCTTGTTTCTGATTGGAGAAAAATTACATGTTGCAACCATCCCCATGTTGCAACTGTCCCCGGTCTCCCCTATAGGCTACTTAAGGAATAAAATTAATGAATTTAATAAGATTTTAGGTATAGCCCCAATAATTAAGTTCTATAAAAACACCTAGGCCTGTTTATAAACATAGACTACAAATAATCACCTTTTTAAAAACAACTATGAATGTACATGCAAAAAATATTAGCTACTAAACAAAAAAATTGATTGCCAGGACAACAAAAGTGAGAGACATTTTTTTAAACATTTTTTTTTATATACAGTCTTCATATTGGTTGGTGGTTTCATAAAAACGAATAAATCTTGTCTCGTTTATTTGAACACATAGTTTCGACGCAAACCATGTAGCTATTAGGCTATTTGTCCAGTTTAAACGACTCTCTGACAGACTGCTCAAATTGCTGCACGACCTCATTATAACCAGTAGATGGAGCGATACATTTTCCTCCCCACATTTTCCCGCAATAATGACTGCTGATCATAGTGATTACCGTCAACTCAAAAGAAGAAACAGCTTTGGGTTTTTATTAAGCTACACGTCACATAAAAAAGTACAAATCACAAACATCCGTGTTTAAATATTTGAGTGAACACAAGCCTATTAGATAGGCTGCATGAAATAGATTCGCCTATATCGATCTAGAACACTCTAGTCAATCTAGCAATAAAAACAAATGGTTTTGTTTTTGAAGCAACCATAAAGTTTGATGTAGAGTCTGCGCATGTCTACTAGCGTCAGTCGCGCGGTGTCTATGGAGGATGCGGAGATGATGCTGAGCACAACCGGGAGATCTCCACCGTCACCCATCACCCAGACATCATCAACACACACATCTGCGGAATAAACACTCACACACACACGCGTGTTCCTGGCGCCCCGGTATTGGCGGATGAAAGGTAAGAGTGCGCATGTCGGCACATGATGAAACTGCATGCCTGTAAAATCAATAGGTGACTGATCATGATGTCCTTGTATTCAAAACACAAACATTCCCAGGTTTTATGTCTCATTATCTGAATCTTGGATTTACGGTAGAGTTTGTTCGAGTGTTATAGAATCCCATGGAAGGCCGTAATGGACAATTTCAACAGAAGAAAAATAATAATAATAATCAAAACCAAGACATTGTGTCACTCACTACACTGGCAAGATTTTATTCATGAGTCATCAACTTCACATTTATACAAACTTTTATTTTGAACTGCCCACTTAACAGTTTCATACTATACAGTTTGCTAAATTATATCCTCCTGAGACCCAGAAAAATGTTGACAAAAAATATTTTATTTATGTTATGCTATGTCCACTGTAGACAAAAGTTTTGGTGAACATTCACCAATACATTTTTAGGTTTCAGGATTTTTTTTAGACCAAACTTTGTAAAGATGATTCTCAACTATATTATGAAAGATATAAAGGAATTAATTGATATACCATTTAAATTATTTTTGCAAAATGGGGGTAAAATGGTCATAAATGTCCAATTCAATACAATGTATCTTATTTGCAAATTAATGTATTGGGGCAACATGTAATGAAAAAAGAAGTGTAATAATGAGAGTAATAATTGGCAACATTTTCATAATAATATCTAATATTTCATAGGAATATTGATATATTATTTATTTCCCTATTTCCCACGTTTTTTTCCACTACAGTGGACAAGTATAAAAATGCCCTGTTTGGTAACAGAAAGTCATATTTTGATTAAACCATAACATTTTACTAAGATGTTTATTTATGGCAAACAATTTGAAAATTAGTCAGATTTAAATGATAATCAATCACATTTTCCTTAGTGCTACATTTGATCACTAAATTAATGCCAGTCATATTAAAGAGCAAGGAGAAGTGACAAACCTGTGACGTGTGGTGTCAAGGAAATTCACTAAAATATAGTGTCAGAGGACATAAGTCTGTTCCTGGTCTCAGGAGGAGGTACTTCTGATTCTGAAAACATCTGAATTATACGCCAGCATCACTTGTAGCTGAACCTCATCCATCCAGTTTCTAAACTGCAGAACGTCTCCCACTCTGACGGCATTACGCTGATTGGCCGCCAGGTGGCGCTGCCGGAACTACATTCCTCCTACTGAAACCTTGAAGCAAATTAAACTGCCAGTTTGATGTGTGTTTTTATTTGGCCTCAAGAAGACACACAAGCTAGTAATGTCGAATTTAAAGTCCCGATGAAATCAAAATTTGAAAAAGTTTTTTGGCTTTTAGCCTTAATGTTATCTATAAGCTAGTGAGCTCCATCCAAAACAATGACAAAATTCGCATTTAGAAGAAATAAGCATTCAAAACTTAGTCTCTCTTATATGGATCAATGATTTTGATGACATCACTCTGCACTTCAGCTTCTCATTAGATTTTCTGTCCAATCAAATGCTGTCTAGAATCTGAATTGTCCCACCCCCTACGATATAAATAGTGTAGGTGAAGCAGCAGCTGAAATCAGTCACTTGTTCAATGTTCACACATTTACTATTTTATACATGGTGAATGGCACATAGTAGCCTACACTATATAGGGGATAGGGAACAATTCAGACAGTGTAAATATGCTTTCTATCAGGGCTAATGAAGTCTGGTAGCTCCGGTCCAGAGACAGGATACACAGAGCGGATCAAATGCGGGACTCAGCACAAGCCACAGAACATATTGGACCCATTTGAATTCTGCACAGAATTCTACATTTTAAAGCGATATAGAGGAGATAAGGAGGAAACTGGCTTTAGCGAGCTCAACGGCTCTGGTCGAGCTGTGATGTAAATTCAATTCTATTGGCTATTTTAAGAAAGGGGAGGAGTTAATCGATATGTCCCGCCCTATTTCACTGTTTCAGTGGAAAATATGTCAACACATTGAATAGGCTAATTCTGAGTGTGTCTAGGCACTTCAGTGGGCCTTTAAAAGTGATTACACAAAATGGCTGCCAATTAGATCCCCTCATTCAATCATGTGCTTTAGAATCATCTCTAGCCTATATCCTCACTGTAAAAGCATAAGGGAAAAATTAATGGAGGTTTGTGGTTTAAGTTTTATTTAATCAGAATACAGGTTGTTTAGTTGACTTTACCAGTTTAAACAAACCTAACAATTCAATGTTGTTTATAAAACACATGTTTTAACATATAGCCTAAGCATTATTATGATTGTATCAAAATCATATGTATCAATGTATCAAAAGAGCAGGGATGACTGTTTTTTTTTTTTTCTTCTTCTTTTTTTTTTCAACAGGTGTTTGCCGAATTTGACAAGATATTTTGACGCTAATGAACTTTCCAAAGATTGTCTGGAGTTTTCTGAGAAGTTTCGTTTCATTATCCACACCATTCTGGATCTGAAACGTAGAGATCTCTTCACATCATATAGCTTATACAGGTAGGCCTATGCCTGCATAGAATTTCATATTTTTATGTAGCCTACACTGTTGACTTTAACTTAAAAGCATCACAATAAAACACGCGCGTAAATAATAATAATACTTAAATAGGCATATTGTCATTAAATGTAGGCTATTTGGACAACTCCGAGTAGCCTATCTAAAATTAAAGCGCGTTTTTCTGCGCTTTAAATGAGATTTTCCTGCACATTATGCGCGGTTTGTATTTAAGGAGCGATTTAAACTCCTCTTAAATTTCACAGGCTCGATTAAATATTCATGCTGGAAAATTCCTCTATTCGTTATAAACGAACGAGCCACCAGCAGCCCAAACAAAACAGAAACCAACCTCGGTGGGAGCATTAGCCTAAAACATCTAACAGAAGAATTTAGATAGCCTATTAATCAAAAATAATCATTGCACTATTTTGACTCATCCACAGGGTCAGACACGGAGTTCACACAGCATGGCCGTGTACTCTATTTCAGGTGAGTGAGATATAGTGTGTAGACTATAAATAAATAAATACGAACATAACAGCTAACAATAATATCCTTTGTGAGCGCATGAACATTAGGGAAGCAGATCAACCGTTTGAATGAGAGCTCGTGGACCTTTATTATGTCACAATCATATAGCCTAATATGATCATAACAAGTGGTTAAACTAGTTACACGGGGGAAAACGTCGCCACGTCGTTGTGCAGTTTTATAAGCAGTGAGCGACTCAAAGAAAGACGTTGAGGAAAAGAATTCTACCGAATGCTCTGTTCATACTTCCGTTCAACGTCATGATTTAATTGTGACGTAATGGCTGAATCAGCCGCCAACATAACCCGCGTTAGATGGTACTATTTACACAGGGAATGCTGATGCGAGCTGTTAAAATGCTTAGAGTGCATAGAATATATTTTAAATGCGTTATATGTTGCTTACTATTAGCTATTTTGAAGCAAAGATAACGCATGCAGCCAGTTCATTCATATTTTTTTTTAAAGATTAACCATGATAAAATAATAGCCTAATAAACTAACATAAATTAATAAATAGCCTACAAGCTTCCAGTTTTATTTAACCAGTCATTTTCATGTAGGCTATTTAAATCGTATAGGCTACAGACAAAATTTTAACGTGAATTTTTTTGGTAAGAATTTTGTTAAGAAAAACATGTAGGCTAAACATCGTTTTTAAACAGAAATTAGGCAGATCTGACAAATCTGCCTAATCGGAACACATCTGAAATCCAATAACATTTTAAAACGTTTTTGCAATTTAAGGGAAACGAAAAATAGGCCTATAAAACAACATCTGAAATGTAAAAATTGGCAACAGAAACAACTGCTCATCTCCCTGTCTCAAGTCTTTTTGCGTGTGACAAAATGCCCCAAAATCACGATAAAGACGACTATTTTACACTGAGAATGAACTGTGACAATTAACCTACAGGAAACTGCGTGTTGTGGAAAATCTCTTTAATTTAAGATCTCTTATTTAACCAACCCCTTATCATAAAACTCGTTTGAGTCTGGTTTTAAAATGTAGGCTACGTCTGTTTTAAGAACTAATATCATTCGTGTATGTTTTGAAGAAGCCCTTACCTTCTAATGAAAGCACATTGTATTGCTCTTTGTAAGAACAATGATGTAGCAGCAGCCTTCACGTGTAAAACTGAGAATGAAGCATTTCAAATCTCTTCTTTATGTACTCGATATTTACCTCTGATTAGTTTTGAGTCGGTTTCATTGCTTCTAGAACTGTCGGGTTTGTGTTGGCTTCGGTAGATAATTTCGGAGAGATGGAGGAATTGAACGAATGCAACCAAAAGGAAAGAGAAAAGCCGAATAAACTCTTGTGAACTCTATTGACAAGTATGCGTTTGCTCGGGGGTTCGGCTGGTGGGGGTGGGTGAACGGGTGAACGGGTGAGGTGAAGGGATGGCGGATCACAAATGCTCAATACATCCAAACAGTCCAAGAAACCCTCCAGTCAGTTCGTTATACTGCACAAAGCGTCTATGGAAAGCTTCAGTTGCAAACTCAGATTATACTGATGGGTGAAACTGGGATATTGTTTGCTGCAGTGTTTAAAAATATATATTTAAATTGAATTACTTTAATTAAAGTTAATTAAACAAGTAGGCTATGTTCACGTTCTGTTTGGGAAGTCTAAGTAAACGACAAATTTCAAGACCCATGAGTGTTTTCAGGGTGCTTTTGTTCAGTATGTTTTCTTTTAAATGTTGTGCATTTGAATGAAAATGTCAATTGGTAAACCATTTTGCATTTCAATAGCACCATTTGCATAGTCTTGATAATAATTTCACATGTCAATTATTGAATTTCTTTTGTGGTTGGTATGAATTTGGATTTGAATAATCAGAAAGTTTAAAAGTGTCATATGAACTAGGCTATTCAGGATTTAAACAATCTACACTTATAGAAATAAAGGTTCCAAAAGTTTTTTTTTTTCTCACCTTAGAAGAACCATTTTGGGTTTTTTTTCTTGTGAAGAGTATTTGAATAATCTAAAGAACCATTTTCCACTATAAGAACATTTTGTGGAACATAAAGATTCCATGGATGTTAAAGGTTATTTATGGAACCATCAGTGCCAATAAAGAACCTTTATTTTTAAGAGTTATAACTGAACACTTGAAATTTAAATGTTGAGCTTTTTTTTTTTTTTGCTTTAATGTGTATTACTGTTTTATCCCACGTTTAAATATAATTTGAATTACATAAATGTTCTGTCATTGATTTAATGAGAGCTTAAAATTACTGTTATCATAACTGTTATATATCTGTTACATGTAGATTGTAGATTTTAGGGAAGATGTTAAACTGATGTGATTCTGTTAAGCATTAAACTCAACAGGTCAAAATCAATAATCGGTTAGCCTACATTAAATATTCACCAGAACTAAACCTGCTGCTGATTTACGTCTTGATGGTGCTTCTGTTTTATTTAAACTCTAAAATCAAATAAGTATTTTTTATAACCTCAGATCAATACCTGATCAGTGCTGTTGCTTTATATTTTTCTCACAGTCATGCGTTCCGGTTGCGTTTCCAATAAGCGATAAACTGAGTAAGATCTTTATTTAGGCAGTGCTGGAGAACCTATTCGATGGTTTAACGGGATCAAACGGGGACATGTAGGGTGTGTCCGTGACCTCGTGGGACGTGTTTCCCGGCACTCGCGGGGCTGTTTTATGAATGGTGGATGGGAAACCCTCGTGCAGGAAATGAGAAACTCCATAACATCTGACACCGGTGACCAGATCCGTGACCTGCGCCGTAATGGCACGACCACCATCCACACACACACACTGCTGCAGGGGGTGGGGGGATTGGGGGCAGGGGTGAATTCCGGAGGGTGGTCGGCAGAGATCGGTGGGGGGTGGGGAGAATGGGCGGGGCACAGAAGCGGTGGGGGTAGATGTTGATTCACTCCTCCAACGTGTTTTTCCTCTGACTCAAAAGACAGAAAAACATCCTCAGCCAAGCTATCAGGTTTGATCACGAGGTTGTCAGAAACATTTACTTAACGAATATCTTATAGAAACGAAAACACTCAGTTTTTATAACAGGAGAAAATTATTTCAGTTGTCAGGTGAACTTATTTCCCATTAATTCTTGCATTTCAACTTGTTGGTTTGGTGCACATTTGGTTCCATTTTTAAAAAAAAAATGTTTTTGTTGTTGTGAACTGACCACCCAGATACAATTCAAAAGACCTCAATAAGCACAGTAACAGAAAGAATCTATGAAATGTAAGCTTGTATTTTATCCTTTCCATATTTTATTTTTTAGAACATAGCCTATATGGGTTTTATTTGGAATTCATACCAATATGTTTGCATTAGCAGAACAATTAATACAATAAATAATAAATAAATAAGCAATAAATACAGTGATGCTGGTTATTTTGGATCAATGCTGCCTTTTCATGAATTAACAGATAATGCAGCTTTTGTAGGCTAAATATACTGATGTAGGCCTATGTACTGATGTAAATACGTTTTACGTCTTTATGTTTGTTCTGCCTAGACGTTTACTGTTGTAATTACTCCACATGTAGCCTACATAGACCTATTTGTAAGTGCTCAAAGCTCACGTAAACCAGACACAAATCCCCGTGTGTGTGAGAGAGAGAGAGCACTTGGTCAATAAAGCTCTTCTTATTGTGATTCAGTCTCATTGACGTTTGTACTGCAGCAAAACAACAAATGCAAACTGCAATGCGCTTCCACAAACGACAGTTAGCGATATATCATTTATCCCAAATATAATAAGGAGTGTTTTGGAAACGTTTAAACCAAAGCATAAATACATCAGCAGCAGAAGAAAAAGAAAATCTCCTTTTTATGCTAATTGTTAAGGACACTAGGTAATGCATGTAGGCTAGATGAAACGTTTTCGTCTTATTAGGTAAGCTATTAGGCCAGCATCAAGTTATAACTTTAATTTCAACAACTTTATACAATACGACGATTATTAGTCTACTGTTTAATTAAACAGTAAACCTCTTGAAAATAACAACCTTTTCTAAAAAGATAAATTCTGGAAAACTGTTTGCATTTCGCTACACCAAGCGAGAACATTAGCCTACAATTGAAGTGTCATACAACTATTTACTTCCATAAGACTATAAGTAGGCTATAATGCATGTTACCAGCGGTTGAAATTTTGTTACATAACGCATCATTACAATTGTTACATATAAATGAAAAAAAAAAAAAAAAAAAAATCCCAAAAATGCTGACTTTCGGAACATACAAAAAGAAGATTTTAGACGTTTTAACACGTGTTAAAAAACTGAACCTGTTCAAACGGAGATGTATTTACGTGACGCAGCAGTAGAGCTGAAGTCCAGCCCGGTTCCGAGTCCGCTCCCTCTCCCGGGCTCACGGAGGAGTCACGTGTGCAGCGCTGCGAGCGAGCGAATGAGAAACGGAGAGCGGGAGACAGAGAGAGAGAGAGAGAGATCGAGAGAGAGGGAGAGCGAATGTGCGAGGGAGGGAAAGAGAGAGAGAGAGAGTGAGGATAGGAGATGTTAAAAGAGACATGACAAAATATCCAAAAAGGAGACGCACGCCGTATCATGCGCGCTAAATTTGTGCCCGCTGGAAATCGGGATGTCGGATCGACGGTGACGCGCATCACCCCATTTCACGGAGGAAACGATTTCGCTGGAACTTTGGAACGGAGGGTCCGCGGGGAAACATGGCCGAAGGTTACGATGCTTTTTGCTTTTTTAATTATATATTTTTACGTTCAGATGGGAACTCGTATTATTCCACGCGCACCGCCGCGCTTTGTTTACGTTGTTTGTACGCGTGATGAAGAGCCGTTTGCGCCAGTGGTAGTGAGGGAGGGGGGGCGGGTAACGTGTGCACACCTGCCCCACGCCAGACGGTTCACATGCATTAGATGCATGACTACAAGAAGTTACATAGTAGCTGTAGCTATCAACCAGGCACACTGAGCATTCGCAATGCACTACGCCATCCAATCTGAAGTGTAGCTCTACTTTTCATTGACTTTCTCCAGTTTTCCAGAGGGTGGGTTTTAGGTGGTTGTAGACTAGGATGTAACGAAATACACAAGGTTAGGGGGGTGAGAAAATGTATGTGTTTAAGAGTCTGTCACTGAAAACCTCATATATTGATTTATAGAAGAGAGAGGGGCGTCTATGGTGATTACGGCCCTGGTTGTAGACAAGTGAGACACATTGGTGCGTAGAAAGCGTGTTGTTGTGTAGTAGGCTATAGTTGGGGATTTCCCTCAGAAACGCTGCCCACGCAGACCCACGGTCAATGTGTAGGCTACAACGAGAACAAAGTATAGGCTTGATCTCATTAACGTACACGGGCGTACATCACTATGGGCTTTTCTTCCTTGACCGCACAGGAGGGCCGCGCAGAGGTGGCGGTGGCGGGTCGGACACCACTAGGACTCCGCCGCAGATTCTGGCTGGCTCGGGTTACTGCAAGTGGTTTAATGTCCGCATGGGCTTTGGATTTATATCGATGACCAGCAGCGAGGGGAAGCCAGTGGACCCTCCACTAGACGTGTTCGTTCACCAAGTAAGTCCATGCTACATCTTGGTTTCACTCGTTCTTCTGGCTCTTTTTTTCACGTTATCTGTCGCAACTCATTGACATCAGCAGATGTGTTCGAGGAAAGCAGTAAACACACGCTCGCGTTTTCATCTCCTGTCACTTTAAGAGCTGCACTACTCACGCCACAAACACATCATTACTCTGGATCACCTCCATTGATATAATCACACGAACGCTGTATTAGTAGTAAACACTGAGGAATGTGCGATGCACGTCTTAAAGGAACCTTAAGATTTCATTGGGAAGAGAAAAGAGAGGGTAGGCTATGCACACGCACAACATTCGCCTCATGCTCACAGATAAACCTGCCAACATGTCGGAAAATCTGTCACATGTAGCACACGACGATCAGACTGCTTTCACAATCAGACTTTTGAAGAATGGCAAGCTATTTCGGTGTGGTGGACTGTTGTACTGAACATCATGTGCTCTCGTGTTTACATGGGTGTAGTACAGCCCCCTTTACACAACATTTCGTCCTCTTCTCATGGACATTCAGAGCTAAATCAATACGGACATATATACTAAACCGGAACTTATCTCCTTTCATCATTTTCCAAGCTTTCTATGGCACCCCAAAACAGCATATGCAGATTATAAGAACAAAAGCAGAGAGAACAAGAGGTTCCTTCCGAATTCACTGCACTGTTGTTCTGCTGTCAGTTTTGCTGATTTATGCTGCTTTCTGATTCATTGTGTTCTTGTTATCTGTTGCTGCTGATAATATTGTCGAACAGTGTCATGTATACTGCTGGATGTTAATGAGATGTTAAAATGATTCATGTGACTGAACATTTACATTGTTACAAAACACGTCTGCATAATCCTTTAAAATCTGAAATTCAATAACATAACAGCTAGTGTGCATAAGGATCTATCTATCTATCTATCTATCTATCTATCTATCTATCTATCAAAGCTATTTTTATTTAAAGAAATTAAGTTTTAATACTCTTTTATTATGCGTTTAACCTAATTACAATTGCTGAACCACTTTGAAGTAAAATATATGTTGCTTTCTGGATTCATTTTGTGAGTAGTGTTTTTATGGACACATCATTGCCTAGAATTTTGTTGAATTATATTGTTGCATGTTGATTTGGGTAAATCTGTGGAACTCGATAACAGAGAGAAAGATTTGTTCTGTTAAAAATGTACTAAATTATTTGAAATGGAGGTTTGAAGTGTTATTTACAATTTTCTTTTCTTTTTTAGGTAAATTTTTATTTAAATTGACATTTGATCTGAAATCTTGTGTGGACATGATTTTTTTGAGCATGAGCTAAAACATGAACCTCTTGTGCTAGTAGCCCCTAAACCTGAGTGCATTCTGGGAAATGCAGTTCTCAAAAAAGACAAACATAAACATTAACCAGGGACACAGTCAGAATGTTATGTGTGCTGTTGAGCGTAAGACAAGTATACATAGGGCAACATATAAATAAATATATAAATAAATCAAAGAAATATCAATGTCTGATTTACAAATTCAACAGATTGTTCACTGAACTGCCAGTTGACATGCACGATAAATGCACTAGTTACTATTTTGTGAATAAACCCAAACTCAAATACAGAACTATATCTTTGTGGTAAATCTTGATGTGAAATCTGTGCTGTAACACTAACTCATAAGCAAGGAACATTTCCTGCCTTGTATTCATTCGAGTGGTTATTGTAAGAACATTTTGTACTCCTGATAAAACGGTTCTTCTGATAAGCATGAAGTAAACAATTGTATTGAATGCATTTGGAAAATGAAGGCTGCTTTTTCCTCCCCAAGCGTGTGAAAGCGTATTGATTAGAGCCGTGTCCGTCATCTGGAAGAGCTGTGTGGTTTTATTTCCTTTTTGTGACATTTTTGAAACAGTGTACATTAGTGTGCAGTCAATCCTGTTTCTTTTTACTGTGTGTGAAAATCCTGAAACCAGCAAACATGCAGTTCTAGAGCTCAGGGTGTATAATATTATGGCGATGTACGCATTAAACAATTTGATGATGGCAAATGAGTTTGCGCTCATTTCTTCGTGTTAGACAGACCAATGGCACAAGCAGCTGAAATCCATAACGTCTCTGATAAAGACTTGCATTTGGCTGCTGTGCGGAGGATTGTTTGTGTTCTTTCTTTGTGTCTGAATGCATGAAACATGTGCGTTCATGCTACAGAGGAATTGAAAAAGCTGTGCAGGGTGTGTGTTGTTAAGCATGTGCAGCCGTTGTGCATTGTGTTTGTGATAAGAAGAGTGTGTACAGCTGATTATTCCATCTGTGTGTGTCTGATATTCTGGACAGAAACAGAATCTGCTGTTTCTTGAGGAGACCAGGACAATTTGTTACAAACAATCCAGAATTATGTGACATTACATTTATGCATTTGGCAGATGCTTTTATCCACATTTTTGTCCTTTATGAGTTCATACAACCTTGGGAATCGAACCTATGACCGACAGCACATGCTCAAACTCAGACAATTTGGTGCTTTTTTTTTTCCTTTTAAGAGAGATTTTCATAAAAAATAATTGAGAGATAAATTGCTTTATTTATTTATTTTCCTTTGTATTTAAACATTATTTTGTATATGTATCTCCTGTTGATTAAACTGAGCTACAATTTAAGATTTTATTATTGCTCTGAGGTTGTGATTGTAAAAGTAGCTATGGAAATGAATGAACTGACAGACTGATTTTTTTAAATATGTAAAGAGCAGAGCATAATTGTATTAGTATTCAGCTGAAAACTCTTAATGACTTAATAGCTGATTTAAATATTTGATTAAATCATCATCAAATTATTTTAAAATTATTATAGTTTCCCCTAGACTTTTGGCTTTTCTTTTTATGACAGCTAAAATAATTAGTATCATATGAAGGAAGTAATGTTAATTATCTGTAAAAAAAACTGTTGGAAATAAAACAGATTACTGGAGTGTTTTACAGCTAAATAATATTTCTAAATAAATTAATAGTTAATAGTGAGAATTGGACCCTAAACCTGACCACTGTTTTTAAAATCTATTTTCAAGTATTTCTTTCTACTTCAAAATTTCATTTTTAATTTACTGTTACTTGCCAAGTATATGTTGTAACTATTAGTGAAATTTACTAGCAATTTTGGAGTGAAAATAGTTTTTACACCAATTTTTGTTTTCAGTGTAGTATGTTAATATCATTATTTTGCAATATCAATTGCAACACTTTGACTTCTTGTATTGAATCTGACAAGGCAGTTTTTCTCAGTGCTTGTGTATTAATTAGACTTTTACTTGTGGCAGATATACATGTTTCTATTCTTATACCAAAAGATGGCAGGTAGATTTGTAGTAATGAAGGAAAATGTTATAATAGCACCCAGTCTCTCTTCAACTATTACATCAATACAGTAGTATCCTGTAGTCAATGACACACACACACACACACACACACACACACACACACACACACACAGTCCCCCGGTGTTTCAAATCTTCAACAAATCCATGAGCTTTTTGTGTCAATCCAGGACAGAAGTGAGAGTGTGAATCGGAGGAAAAGACAACGCATGTCTGAGTGTGATTTTGTTTGTATGTGTAAAGAGGATTTCAGTGTGCGTGTGTGTGTGTGTGTGTGTGTGTGTGTGTGGTGGGGGTTGGGGTCCTCTAACATTCTTTAAAAGAGGAATTTCGTTAAAGACAAAAAAGGGAAAGGAGGCGTGGCTTCGTCCGGCCCTCACACTCCGAATCGACGCACTGCAGTGTGTGTGTGTGTGTGTGTGTGTTTCATTAGGAGCTTTGTGTTTGATTTTTCCGAATGCTGCACCTCCTGCAGTGTTTGTGCGTGTGCATTGTGTGCTTGTGCCAGTCTTCCTGCACAAATGCATGTTGCTGTTTGTCGCGGTGTGTGACTTGACCATGTTAGTTTGTGCAATGATGGATTTATATGTAGGGTTCACTCTGATAAACACTCTTAAAAATAAAGGTACTTTACTGGCATCAATGGCTCCATGAAGAACCTCTAACATCCACGGAAACTTTCAATTCCACAAAAGATTCTTTAGATTTTTAAAAATGGTTCTTTTTCACTGAAAGGTTCTTTAGGGAACCTAAAATGTTCCTTAATGACATCACTTTTGGAACCTTTATTTTTAAGAGTTGTTTGTGGGCATATTTATCTCTAGAAGGGAGATAAAACTGATAAAACCTCCCTTTAGGGACGTCCTTAACTGGAAAAAATATTTATATGTAAAATTAATATATATTATTTTTAATTCTACAAATGCTAAATGATTACTTTTAGGGTTAGGGTCTGTGGTATGCCCTTATTTACATAGCTAGTTGTGTGTGTGTGTGTGTGTGTTGTGAGGTTACTCTGGGCCCCTAGTGAGATTAACCTCTCCTCCAGACTCCACCTCTCACTGCTGCAGATTTCTGGCTCCTCCTTTAACATACATGCTCCTCTCTTCATTCTGTGCATGACAGATCTGAGTTTCTCAAGCGCTGATGCTGCCACTGATATCTAGTGTGCACAATGAGTTATATGATGGCACACGAGATGTACGCAAAATTGCTAAAATGAACACTTATTTTACAAAATAAATGAAAATGAAAAAATAATAATTATCTGTTGACAAGACTGCTGTGAAATTGTGAAATACAAGGAAAAACGTATAATTAAAATAACGCTTTATATAGTTTTTTTTCATACATGCATTTATATATATTTTTTGTGCATGTACAACGATGAGTCAAAACATTATGACCACCTGCTTGTTGGTCCTCCATGTGCTGCTAAAACTGCTCCGTCCCACCCAGGCATGAACTCTACAAGAGGCTGAAGGTGTCCTGTGGTCTCTGGCACCGAGACGTCAGCAGATCCTTCAAGTCCTGTAGTTTGAGGTGGACTGGACTTGTTGGTCCGGCACGTCCCACAGGTCTGGGGAATTTGGAGGCCAGAGGAACACCTTGAACTCTTCATCATGTTCCTCAAACCATTCCTGAACAATGTGTGCAGTGTGACTGTGCTTCCACCATTGTCATGAAGGGGTGTATCTGGTCTGCAACAGTGTTTAGGAAGGTGACGTGTGTCAAATAAACGTCCACATGAATGACCGGACTCAGGGTTTCTCAGCAGAACACTGACCAGAGCGTCACACACTCCCTCCACCGGCTTATCGTCGTCCCACAGTCCATCCTGGTGCATCATTACCCTTAGGTAAATGTCGCACGTGAACACGTTCTTTTACATGTGATGTTAAAGAAAACGGGACTCATCAGACCAAGCGACCGTCTTCCACTGCTGCTCCGAGGTCCAGTTCAGACACTCTCGTGCCCATTGTAGGTGCTTTGGACAGTGGACGGGTCATCATAGATCTCTGATTGGTTCAGTCCACACACCTCCTCCATACGCACTGTGTTGTGACACATTCCTCCCATTACCATCACAAAAATTTTGTGTGACTTGTGCCTCATAGACCTTCTGTTAGATCTTAACATGGCCTTGTTAGGAGATGATCAATGATATTCACTTCACCTGTGACTGGTCATAATGTTTTGGCTCAATATGCTCGTGATTTCATTTAAGGAAGTGTTTAACAGTCAGAAAAGATTTTACACAATAAATTATAGCTTGATTTACACAATAGCAAGGAAATTAACAGGATGTAAATAGAGTTAGCCATTGCTTGAGATGATGTAACAGTTTGTGTACATCAGTGTGTCGACTTGGTGTTGATTTTGAATATATTATGCTCATAATATTCTTTTGAATTTTTTTAAGAATTATACTGTAATTTCTTCAAACAGAACGGAAAGTTCCAATTAATACCAATCAAAACCTTGCTAATACTCACTGGCATTTGTGCAGCCGTTTTCTCTCTCAAAATGATGTCACTTCCTGGTTTTGTAAGATAGATGGATTTTACTAAAGATTAACAGGATGGAAAGTGAAATTGAGAACTCAGGAAAAAAATTATAAACTAATTAAAACAATACTCTCAAGGAAACATGTTTTGTTAATTAGTTTTTATAACCCACTGCAAAAATATCTGCTTAAACTAAGGTTTATTTAAAATTCAGTACACTCCAGATTTAATATTAATAAAAATATTATATTTGTATGTAATTCATTTAATTTAATTTTTTTTAGTTGCGACAAAAAGGAAACAAACTAATACGATTTTTATCCTTTAAAAAGATAATATCTTTATACTAAGTTTAATATCTTATCTAGTATCTTAAATGGGGACATGCAAATGTATTGCATAACAGGAAAGACCCAGAACATGTTCATTATCAGTCTTAAATCTCTCTCAGCTGCTGCTGTCATTTTATCCTCTAATTTTATATCATTAACTTTTACTTTTAAAGATTCAGTTTTCATCTAAAATTTAACAGACTCTGCTTTTACTTGAGCATTATTTTCTTATCATTATTATCTTGTCCATATTTTCTTTCACTCTCTCTTTATCTTGTTTTTCTTTTCTTTTCTTCCAGTGCTCAGTTTCTTCTGCTTCCTGTACTTTTATTCTCCATTTGTTCAGTCCTTCATTTCGCCATCTCAACAGAAGCAGGAGGTCACATGACTTCCTCCTTCAGCTCTGCCCATATAAGGAGTCAGTGTGTGGGTGGAGCCAGCTGCAATCTGACACAAACAATTGCTCACTTAAGTTTATTCAAAGGAGCTGTGTAGTACCGACATCTATTACCATTTTTTTAATACCATTATAATTACTATTTTTTTTATTCATTTTAAATGTATTATGTTTTTTAATTTTTTTTTGAAAACATTCTTTAATGCAATTAAATATATTATTTATATATATGTATTATTGATGCCTGGCTCTCAGTGGTTGTATTGGTTCTTGCATGAAATTTTAAAATGCTCTGCATTTTATTATTTTGTTAATTTAATTTTAGGACTGTATTTGTAGTCTCATAAGACACATCTACCTGATTAAAATCACAAGCACAGTAATTGAAGTGTCTTGTTAGTTGCTTTTATAAGAAATTATGCCAAGAGCACAAATACTACATGAAAATGTGTTCGTTTAGTGTGTTCAGTTTTAATTGTTTAAAATCTAAAGTCAAACGGTTTCGACTGATAAAAAAAAAGGGCAATGTAAACCAAAATCTATTACCTCTTTTTCTTTTTTTTTAAGAGAGTGGTTTATGTTTGTTTTCAAAAAATAAGCAAACTTTCAAAAATGCTGGTAACACTTTACAATAAGGTTTCATTTGTTAACTACATTTTAACATGAACTAAGAATGAACCATACTTCTACAGCATTTATTAATCTTAGTTAATGTTAATCTCAACATTTACTAATATATTTTTAAGATCAAAATCTGTTAACATTAGTTAATGCACTGTGAACTACAGTAACATGAACATTTTCATTAACTAACATTAACAAAGGTTAATAAATGCTGTAAAAATATTGCTCATTGTTAGTTAATGTTGGTTAATGCATATGTTAACAAATAAGACATTTTTGTAAGTAATCAACATGTTTTTCAGAATGTTTTATTATAACAAAACAAAATTTGATAACCAGAAATTGTTAGTTTTTTCCCCTGACCTGTAGTTTTAAATTAAGTTTTAACTTTTCTGTGTACATCCAAGTTAATTCATAATTTAAATGGAGACAAACATAAATCATTGTCAGTATTTAAATCATCTTTGATTAAATTGCTTTGTTCTTTTTAAATGTTTTGTTCTTATAGAATTTTTATTCTAAATTCACACACATTTAAAATCAACATAATCATCCTCAAACTCAGTCATTTCTAGAATGTAAAATGAATTGTATTTCTATCCGACGCAACTTGACCGTGTGCACTTTACACACAATGTTAAGAGCTCCTCACACACACACACACACACACACACACACACACACACTGAGCTCATATCCGGCTGCTATCAGGGGTGTGTGTAGAGTGATGTAGTGTGTGTCAGCAGATCAAATACTGCGTGTACGTCTTGTAGTCAGTGCAGAAGTGTGTTGTTAATTTAACGCAGGGAAACGGGATGCCGGTGTGTGTGTGTGTGTGCATGTTTGAAGGGGGTTGGGCAGAGGTCAGAGGTCACCGTGAAGGATGAAAACATGTGGAGGAGGGGTGATGTGGAATACGTCCGGCCCTTTGGTGGCGCTCTCTGTGTTTCTCTCTCTTGCTTTCTGTCTTCCGTCTCGTGTTTTTCAGTAATATGACACACATCTTCTCCTGAGCTCACTCATTACGTACCTTAATTCTGCTATTTTGGGATGAATCATCAGTAACATGAAGCACCTCTTCCTGACCGCAGAGCTTCTCTTTGAACTTTGACCTGGAAATAAGAGCATAAATATAAAATATTCGTTGCTCAACCTGGTCTTCACTCTTCAATTCCGGTTTAATCACATCTCAGAACATAGCACTAGTTGGTTAACATTATAGAATCGTTTTAATAAAACCAAAATGAAAACATTCTAATATTTATGCATTGAAAACACTTGTATTCTTATAAACACTTATATTACATTTTATATGCTATATTTGTCTTGTGTGGGGTGTGTTTTTAAAAAAAAAAATTTTTTAAACCAAGATCTAATCCTATTTATAGCCTATTTCCACAGAAAATATCTAATATATGTGTGTGGGAAGGGTTTTGCTGCTGGCGTTTTGATTATGTTTGCGTTCTCTATTCACATTCATGGATTTTTAATTTCTCCCCATCGTAAGTGTTAAATCAGAAGGCTTTTGTGCTCATTATGTCAATTAAATGCATTATTTTCCTCCCACACGGCTGAATTTAATGTGATGCCGTGACAAAAACTAAAGTGTTTCTGTTCCATAAATAAAGGATCCAAAAGGGAAGAATCTTTTAGTGAATGGTTCTTAAAAAGAACCATTTTTGTTCTTATTGTGAAGAACATTAAGAATCTAAAGAACCTTTTCCACTATAAACAACCTTTTGTGGAATGTAAAGATTTCCATGGATGTTGAAGGTTCTTCATTGAATCATAAGTTGCTAATAGAGAAGTGAGAGTTGAATAAGTGAGAGCTGATACTACACAAAAACAAATGTTGAGCTGAAGACAGTGTGTATTTACTGGAAATGTCATTCATCAATCCAGATGTGAATTCACTGCTGATATGTAGGGATTTATCCTTCCAAAAAAGTGATATCAGATATGTGAGCATAAGTAGATTCACACACGGTCTATCATTTGTTCTTTCCACTGCAGTGGTGTTGATCTGTTGACTTGCTTGTTAATGATCTCACTATAGATGAGAAGACTTGTTACCTGTGCTTTCCCTCTCGCATTTGATTCATGCATTGCGTTGCTGCTGTTTCAATTTAATGAATGATTGAAATGGAAATCATATGACCATGTACCGCAACAATATCTTGAGACGGTTTTCTGTTGCAGCAGCATCGAAATAATCAGCTGTGAAATCACAATCATATTACTTAAATTAACATTACTTAAATAGTCCTGTTTGTTTGGTTTAGACTGATCTGTGTGTGTCTTAAACAAGCAAATGCCTAAACCTATAGATATATTTTCAGTATTTTTTGTGTAATCTTATGTGTTTTGTAGTATTAATTGTTTGAACATTAAATCAGCTCTGTGTGATGAAACAGCCAAAGTTGTTAAATCAGTGCTAAACTGCAGAATGATTTTATTCGTAAGAAATTACATTTCTGTTTCAGATTAACAGTATTGCTGTTATAATTTCCGATCATTTCTTTTTTAGGGTCTTCACTTTGCATTTATAATGGCAAAAAAATCGTATTAATTGAAGGATTTTAATAAACTAATAAACACACTGTGTGAATATTGTACAAGCTCTTGTGTGATAAACTGATGAATTTGATAAACTGCGTTTGATGTTCCTCTTTTGGATAAAAGCATACTAAATAATTAAATAATTTTTTTGGGATTGTGCTTTGTGTAGAGGATTTCTAATTTGTATCACACTTGTTGAAATTGTATTTTACTGTAAAACACTAAGTCATACACATTATTTTTATGTTACGAGTATTTGCATGTGTGTATGACAGTTCAAGCTCTCCTGCTCTGTGATATATGAATATGTAAAGAATATAATCACAGGGATCATATGGTGCTTTTTATTTAGAATTTTGTTGAATTGTCCTTTTATTAAAGAATTTTTCGTTTTGTTTTTTAAGTTTAGTATTAACTTTAACATTTAATAAAATCTAATTAAAAAGTTAAATCTATTAGCAGTTATTGTAAAGACAGTTACACTAATATTTGGTGCAATTAAACCAAACATTTCTTTTATTGCATTAAGTTATTTGCTATTCTTTAATATTTGTAATATTCTGACATTTACAAAGTCACTCAGTTTTCACTGTAAAAAGTTTCAATCTATTTCTACTTGAAATCTTAAGTTCAGTTGCTGCCTTCGAATTTAAGTATAATCAGATTCAAAGTCAAATCTCTTATAACTAATAAAAAAGTTGTAATTGCTTAAATTATTTTGCTTTAGTTAAAGACTAAGTAATGTAAAATCATATGCTGTCGACGTATTGATCATATGATTATTTACAGTATACATATATTTAAATAAGCAAAATCTGTTTTTGATTTTAGCAATAAGGTCTCATAAAATTGTGCATTTTATGCTAGAAAAGTGATGAAATGTGTATTTAAACATAGCTTTCGTAATGCAGGTTAAGTGGATATTGACAGATCTGTAGCTGTTTTTTCCCTTTCTTTCTTTTTTTCCTAGTACTTGGAAAATCTCTCTTTTCTGTCCCTGATAAATTATTATACGACATGAAATGTTTATGGATATCTCTGTAGATTTGACTGATCTGTTTGATATTTATATTTAGATATTATAGACTATATAAGTAGGTTTGAATGTGTATTAAATCAGAAGTGTGTGTGTGTGTGTTTAGAGTAAGCTGGTGATGGAGGGCTTCAGGAGCCTACGGGAGGGCGAGCAGGTTGAGTTCACCTTCAAGAGGTCGAGTAAAGGTCTGGAGTCGCTCAGGGTCACGGGGCCCGGCGGGGGCCCATGCTCGGGCAGTGACCGACGCCCCAAAGGGAAGGCCCCGCCCCTCAAGCGCAAACCAAAGGGAGACCGGTGAGTCCGCTGAGCATGATGGGATATGTAGTTTAATATGTTTTCAGTTATCCACAATTCACATTGTGCTGTATCATTTCTGCATAAATGAAATGCCTCAGGGTTCTACACTAAATGGTATCTTGAGGACAAATGTATTAATTAATTTATAGGCCTGTTCTTGTCTTCAGCAGCTGCCATAGTAGTGCAAATCCCAATCTACGGTTTAGTAGTAATACTAATACTAGTAGTTTTGGAAGTTTTAAAATCTTAGCTGATTTAAACTTGTAAAAAAAAAAAACTACACATGTAAAAAAAAAATTACCTGCATGTTCTCATATTTTAATTATATCTCTTGATGTTTTCTTTCTGAAACTTGAGTTATTGTTCATCTTTGAATGCTAATCTCGTTTAATTTACTTCTTTTGTTAATGGTTGTATTTGCAAAGGTTTATTTATAATGCTACAAAAAGGAAAATAAATTGTTTAGCCACAAAAGGAATTGATCAAGCAAACACTTTAAACCAATGTGATTTGATTTAATTTAATTGATTTTATTTTAAATGTTTTATCATTCAAAATAATATATATATATATATATATATATATATATATATATATATATATATATATATATATTATATACAATAATAATAATAATTAAATTATAAGTGAACATATAAAATAGAGCTGGGGAATTATATAATTACTGCATGTATGATTAATTTAAAAAAAAATAAAAACAAGTTTGTCGTACACTTGATGTATTACTGAGGAAGATGGGGTTATTTATTCAAAAACTTTTTGAACAAGCATTTTTCATCAAACGTGCTGTTTTTGAACGTTAAAATGCACAATATTATTCACGCCAATTAAACGGCATGGTTCTCTTTATTACAGTATTAATAATGTTTTGTTAAGCCACATGAATTACAGCATGTAATTTTGAATGTAGATGATGGGTCATAGCTTGGTTTCGCCAAATGCTTTTCTGTTCACGACTCGCATTGATTGTGAGTCAGTCTTCTACTTCCTGTTGCCATGGTGATCAAAGCAAAAAAAAAAACCCCCCAAAATAAACTGAATAAGTCTTTCAGTCTGTTGTGTTAAAGCTATTTATAAGTATGTATGTGCGTGTGGGTGAGCGGTTTATCATATAGTCGGCCCTATAGAACAGGTGGACATGAAATTAAAGATGAGAAAAAGCCTGAATTGATGCTTTAACACATTCATATGAACATATTCTTAAACTCTTTAATCTCAAAAGTGCTTGTTCTCTTTCAAACAGATTTCAAGTACATCAGGCTCATAATGGGATCTTGTTGAGAGCGATGCATCATTTTTTTCTATAAAGTCATTGAAAAACTGAATTAAAAACTTCTCAATGACAGTGTAAATTTAACTCATCAGTTTAAATACAAGAATCTTGCCTCTATTTTCATTGAATACTGTGATAATATGTACCTGAAAGTTATCATCTTAAATACAATTATGAGGTTAATGGAAATCTTTAGTTTAGATGAATAGTCCTTTAAATCAAGTAATTGTTCCGTTTAATGGTTCTTTGTATCTGAGTCTGGATGTTATAAAGAAATGATATGGTTGAGATTTACAGATTTTGATATCGATGCAAAAAATTAATGCATATTACATTTTATTTTTTAGGGATCAAATGAAAATTCTGTCATCATTTACTCGCCCTCATGTCGTTCCAAACCCGTAAGACTTTCGTTCATCTTCAGAACACAAATGAAGATCTTTTTGATGAAATCTGAGTTTTCCGTTCCTCCATTGACAGCTACACAACTACCACTTTGACTCTTCAAAAAGTTCATAAAGAGATTGTAAAATTAATCCATATGAATTGAGCCGTTTAGTCTAAATTTTCTGAAGAGACTCGATCGCTTTATATGATGAACGGATTGAATTTTATTCACATATAAACATTGACCAGCGAACATAAACCGAAGCTCAATGCGCGAGAACTAACCTCATCGGTTCTTCCGGAAGCTCAAACGTGCTTTATGAATTTTATTAAGCATTAAAGTGGTAGTTGCGTATCTGTCAATGGAGGGACAAAAAGCTCTCAGATTTCATCAAAAAGATCTTCATTTGTGTTCTGAAGATGAACTAAATGACATGAGGGCGAGTAATTAATGACAGAACTTTCAATTTTGTGTGAATTAACCCTTTAAGATCGCAAAATTAGACCTATGTTTTCCTCAAATATATTGTTTTTAAATGTGAGTGTATGAGGTGCCCAGCTTAGGGTTAGAAACAATATGGAACTTCTTTCCATAAAATCAAAATGTTGATAAAATAATGATCATTTACACACTTCTAGTTTTGTGCAGTTCAGCACTGATGTCAGATCAGTTTCCTCCAGTTTGTGTCTGTCATGATTATCTGCTGCTGAACACAGCGCCACCTAGAGGCTGAAAACAGTCCGTGCAGAGACTGGAGCGACGGACTCGGAAATGAAGGAGAGAGACGAGTTATTATCGCACATAACTATAAAGACACCAAATGCGTGTTTATTTTCTAACAGTGGTTGTTGTATATTGGTTTCAGACATCTAGATCAAAACCCTATTAAATGAGAAGGTAACATTATTTTAAGGTGATGTAGTTGCACATTACATGTACTTACTATAGTCATAACAGTATATTATGCATAATAACAAGCAATTACTCTTAAGCCTAAACTTAACCTATTGTAGGAACATGTAGTTAATTAATATTCATTACTTATTTGTGTAATTGCACTGTAACATCACCTTAAAATAACATGTAACAGTCTCTTTCATAAATGTCAGGTTGGGTTAAGTTGTTTTATTTGTATGCATTTGATCAATTATGATTTATTTTGGCCAAAACAATGGTTTGTATGTAATGTATTCATTTCCATTTTTTAGTTTAAGGATTTTTTAAAAATAATTACTTTACCTGTAATTAATTAAAAATAGTTTACTTTACTTATCCCGCCATTAAGGTGTTTTCTCCAGATGAATATTAATAGCATCATTATACAAAAAAATACATGACTGCAGAACATTGTGATTGACCACTCAGAAGAGAACCATGTAATAATATAGCCACTACTCTTTCTGTCTCTCACACACACACACACACACACACATTAGTGGTACTCTGAGATCTGATTCACTATATTTAGAACAGTAATGTAATTTCCTACTCTGTTTCTATGCACCGGAATTTCCTTGGCAACCATAGGCTCTGTGGTAACATATAATGTTTCTTTTAAATTCTAGATGCTCACAGTAAATCAATTTCCTCATATCTAAGAAAAAATATTAAAAATGTATAAAAATATATATATTATAAATAATTTTTATATATATATCATATTTGTGATTATTTGTGTGTGTGTGGCTATAAATCATACAATGTGTCCTTTTTTTAATGTAAACTATTTTCACTCCTATATAAAACGTTGCTTATTAAATCCTGCAACTGCCACTTAAGGAGTATTCCTCTAAAAGATCTTTGTTATTGGAGTACGTCTTGTCCTGTACTGCCCCCTAGTGACCAACACTGGGGTTGAGTTCATCTCAGCAAAAACGTCCAGGTCACATTTAATCCAAAAATTATAAGAAATAATGTAAAGAAGTTTGTTTTTAGGACCATTACGATTTTGGCGTATTATTGTCTTAATAACTGAACAACATTTCCTCCATAATATTCATTAGCATAATGCATCTGATTCTGGATGTTACTTTAAGAGGTGTTTTTCCCTTTATTGCAAGTACAAACATGGTGCAAGATATTTTGCTTGCATTCTGGATCTGGTTAATTGTCATTAAATAATGTTTCAATGCACATCTTAATGGTCTTAAAAATAGGTTCTGTTTTCTCTGCACAATATAATTCCTGGTCTCAATAACTCAATGGTAATGTAAACTGTAAAAATTAATTTTTACTTATCAGAGCTGATGTATTTACACTAATGTATTTTGTATTTACAAATGTTTGGAATAATTAAGATTTTAAATGTTTTTGAAATGCGTCTCTTCTGCTCAGCTGCATTTATTTGAAAAAAATAAAATACAGTAAATATTTTTAAATATTATTACAATTTAAAACAACTCTTTTCTATTTGAATACATTGTAATATGTCATTTAGTCCTGTGATCAAAGCTGAATTTTCAGCATCATTACGCCAATCTTCAGTGTCACATGATCCTTCAGAAATCATTCTAATATGCTGATTTGATGCTTCAAAAAAAAAAAAAATATATATATATATATATATTGCCTTGATGAGCATAAGACACTAAAAATCATTTAAAAAATCATATTTATTCCAAACTTTTGATCGGTAGGGGAAAATTTGCTAATCATCGTCTCCGATTTTCCTGCTGCGCCGTCTAATATCTAAATCACGCAAAATATAAATCCTGTTTTATTTGATTGCACATTTTAGTGGTATCATTTATATAATGATTTAATGATAATAAGCTAATTTTTTGTCCTTCCGCAGGTGTTATAACTGTGGAGGTCTGGACCACCACGCTAAAGAGTGTGGCCTTCCACCCCAGCCAAAGAAGTGTCACTACTGTCAGAGTGTCACACACATGGTGGCCCAGTGTCCCCACAAGAGGGCGCTGTCCCCCTCCACGTCTCAGGACCCCCAGCGGCCCTCCACCTCAGCTCAGTCCCAGGAAGAGGAGAGCCGGTCGGGCTCGTCGTCCTCCCCGGAGGAAGCATCTCAACGGGGGAGTCACTCCCAGCGCTGGAGGAAAAGCTGGGACTGAAATCATCTACCTCACACCAGACCCTCCCTTCCCGTGCAGCTACGGTGTCAGCCGATGGGGGTGTGTGTACATGCCTGTGTTCTCACTGAGCAATCACAACAAACTCTGCGACTGACGTGCGTTTTGGAGCGAGTGTGTTTCAAGTGAATATTACAAGGCTCAACTCAAACTCAACAAAAGTTTTTGGAAGCTATTTTACCTCCATAATGTGAGAGAAACCGGAGTAAAAATTTAAGGAGGGACTTTTCTGCTGTTTAGACTCGCTTTCTTAATGCACGTTCCTCTTCTTAACGTGAACATTTATTTATTTTTACGATAACATGATAACTTTCCTCTGAAACTTTTGAATGGTAGTGTCACGGTTTCCATAAAAATATGATAATAATCAGAAATGTTTCTTGAGCAGCAAATCATCATATTAGAAAGATTTCTGAAGGATCATGTGACACTGAAGACTGGAGTAATGATGCTGCAAAATAAACTGAATTTTAAAATAGATAAAAATAGAAAACAGTTGTTTTAAATTGTAATAATACTTCACAATATTACTGTCTAAAATAGTTTCAGAGGAAATGCAAAAGTGATCATGTTACCGGTGTAATATTAGATAAACATTCACTTTAAGATCAAGAACATGCATAAAGAAAGTAAATATGATCAAGATTGATTTCTTGTTGATTCAGATTCAGACATAATGTTTCTCTGGCATTTTGAATTTCTCACAATCAGGTTCATGTCAAAATTCACGGGGCCCGGGACTGTTATGGCTGGTGGTGGATACGGTCACACTCACTATATATCCTTTCAATAATATTATTATGGGGTAGTGAGGACATTTTCAAATCTTTTTTTGTTTTTTTTTGTGGGTGGATGGATTTATACGCGGCTCTCAGATCAGCCGCTGTCAGCCGTCTGGTCTTACTAAGAGTTTGTAACAATTGAAGACTAAGAGCTAAATTAACTTCAGTCAGAGAGGACTAACTAACTGATTTAAACGTCTTGGCATTGTTTAGCTGCAGTGGAAAGCGGTTTTTGCTTTATCACAGGCTGTACCACGGCTCACGGTGATAATTTAAGGCATTAATATATGGTGAAATACTCTAAATGTTGAAGTGTAATTTATATAGAGCGCGTAGGTAGATGAAGTTGATTCTCTATGATGGCGTTTTGATTTGATCCCTCTCCTCCCTCACACACCTCGGCCTCATTGAAAGCGATCGTCTTGTGGAGGACGAGATGTTGCTTTCAGTGCCGTAACGATGAGATTCTGGTGGGAGAAAAACTGTTCAAGTTGCGTCATACCCATAAAAGCTTGATTTTCTCTTCCGATTGTGACGTCATGTAAAAGGAACCAAAAATAAGCGGCCTTAACAGTTCTTTGGTTTGTTCTTGGATGTGTATAGTGGTGAATTATTGTAGTGGTTTGACGGTCATTGAATCATTTTGCTCTCATCACTAACAGCTGCGCATGATCCACTTGATTCGAGTAGGCTATACTTAAGCTTTGACGCCACTGATCATCAGCGTGGGCGTATATTGTTGCATTATTCGGTCGTTTGTTGCTCCATTTCTTCTGGAACAACTGATTACTAAACAACTAATAAATGGTTAATAGATTACCATGCAAAATTGCTAGAAAATTTCACAAATTATTACAAAGAAATGGCAAGTAACACATTGAATTAGGCTACATGCGAGTAGGTGTTTCCTTGTAATTAATCGTACTCCAATCATTTAATCGAAAAATCAGTGTTTATCGCATACTATGTTGAAATTTACGATAAATTGCCTTGTAAGACATTTTCCTGGATCAACATATTTTGCTGGTAACATTCCTGTCTGAAAATTGTGTCCAAACCCTTCCCATAACTTATCTCTGAGTTTAGAGAGAAATGATGTAGAAGCACCTAACCCTGGTTGTAAGCCTAAACTTGACATAAATGATCCAGGAACATGTACTTGGTGAAAACATGTTCGCATGTGTACAGCGCAGGTGAATGTGATTTCACCAAGTACAACCTGGATCTGATCCTGGATCAACATTCTAATCAACCAATCAGATTTGAGGGACAAGTTTACAGTTTATTTCAAGTTTAGGCTAGTCTCGTGTAGCCGGAGCTTCAGACTGACGGCAGAAGGAGTCCATCGAGGCTTTCATTGGCTAAGGCCCGCCCAGAGGCCGTCTGACTGACATGTGAAGCAACCAATCGCAAAAAAGTTTTTGTTCTGCGTCACGTTTAGGGGCGTGAAAATGTAACGTCGATGTCTCTACAATAACAGACCGGTGTGTTAAACTCTTGGATGTAATTTAAAGAGTCTATGCCGCAAACTTTACATACTTTTGATAAAATCCTGCGTTTAGTTGATCCTTATATGTGCTCATTGTCACAACTGTGTTTTTTTTATCCATGAGGAGGTTTGGCATCACGACGACACGCACATCTCCTGGACACCATGTAGAATTCAACCAATCAGATGACCACTTCAAAGTGTTTTTAGTTAATTGTGCCATATGCATCAGACGCGTGACGCGAAGTATACACCCCCCCCCCCATTTAGCTAATGAATGTAGATGAACTGAAGCCTTAGAGAGACAGATCTCATCATTTAAAGCTGCTGGCGGAGATGTGAATGATCTGAAAGTTAAGAGCAAATCTGCTACAATCATCCATTGCACAATGAAAAACTGAACAAAAGTGCACTTGAACAAAGTAAGCATCGTTTACCCACAATGCCATGCCGTGGAGGTTTGCGGTGCAATGTCTTAATGTCAATGAACGACCCAGTGACTGTCAGCAATAATTTCAGACCCTTTTCATTCTGTGGACCTTAAATACTGATGAGCTTTAGAAATCCAACAAAAGATTTCCAGCAACACAAAAGGATTCATCGAGCGTCACGACAGCATTCGGCTTCTGATGCGCTGATGATGAGGGAAAGTTTCGCCTCAGCGTTTCTCATTTTGTCCTGATCTGAATGATGAACATGTCAGAGCCATATTTTACCTCAAAATCAAAAGAAATGAATGATAAATTAAATTAAAATATTAATATAATCTTAATTTTTTTTAGAGAAAATTAAATCCCATTTTATAATTTAAGACATTATTTTCTTTACCATTGAGCACTTTTCACTGTAATGCCATTTAATCTCATTCTCTGTAATGTAAGAATAATTAAGAAATAATAGTTCATTTCTGAAGTGTTTATACTTCGTAATAGTTTGCTTTTGTTTGATTTTAAAAATTATTTTATTATAGTAATTTTAAATTTTGCTGTAAAAAAATTACTTTCAATGATTTATGAATGCAGTAATAATCATCATTGAAAAGAATGACATTTAAAAAAAAAAAAGGCAATTACAGTAGTGACAATTTAATGTGAAAACGTGCTGAATTTTCATGACAATAATGTCACCATGCTTAAAATCTGAATTTTTCTTTTGACTTTAGGGTAAAATATGACTTTTACCTGTTTCTGTGAGATTCAGCAATCAAAAGTTTTTTTGTTTTTTTTTAGATTTGAAGCTTTGAACAGTCCTAAGTTTCTTTATCTTCATAATGAGCAGTGAAACGTGTGTGTGTGTGTGTGTGTGTGTGTGTGTGCGCTCAGGCAGAGATTTCTGAAAAGAGAACCGAGTGCCGCCTCACATTATGGCTTGAACCGGCGCTCATCCTCCACTTGAGGTCTATAAAGACAAGACGACGCTCTCTGACGATACTGAATGTGTAACAGATTCAAAGCAGCGTCACATGACTTCCCAGCCGTCGGCTCTGACGATCGCACAAGTGTGTGTTGACAAATCAAACGGCGTGTCACACATTGGAGGGCGTAAACTAACCGTGTGCGTTTTGGTATAGATGTTTATACCAAAGATCAGCTGTGTTTGAAGGCATTAGAAGTGTGATGGCGTGAAGTTTGACGCTCGTGTTGTGAAACAGCCCTATGAATGTGTGTGTGTGTGTGTGCGCGCATCATATTTAATCAAGTGCACAGACCTAGAACAACAATCTGAGAGAAAGAAACTGACCAAATGACAGACATAGCACAGACTCAGATCCCAAACCTCATACAGTGACTACAGATTTATACAGTGTATTTTTGTACATTTCTACCCACAATTCTTCTCAGGATGAACTTCTCTCAGGGAACGAACCAAATAAGTGTATTTGATGTTATTCTGTAGGGAAGCATTGACCATTAACTGAATCTATTGACTGTTTGCTCATCAAACTCACCGACTCGTGTTCCCGTACGTTAGAACTACCTCCTTCAGTTACACACAGTCGTACTTTTTTCCGTTCCGTTTATTTTCCTAAAGATTAACAGTGTTAGGTCCTCGTAGTTTTGTTTTATTAGCCTTCAGTAATAATTTGCTTTGTGTTTACACAGAAGTCTACCTCATTTTTCTCTCTTTTCATCTCCAGTTAAACTCTAGGCTGTTTTTATCTGAACATAGAATTTTGTTGTTGTATTTCTCTCTGTTTTAGAATAACTCTAGAGACTCTCTGTTCAAGCAAACCAGTTTCTGGATGTGTAACGGTTCAGCATGATCTAACACAGACTCCATATGTTCTCCATGACAGCTCAGTGCAAAGATCGTTTAGCTTTTGTGCCTTTATTTTTATTGCTTTATGGCTAGACTGTAATCGAGAGGCAGACAGTATACGATTATTTTGGGGCATTAGTTGCTATAAATATCATTCCAGTTGTGTTTATTTTTAACATCAAAACTAGAGAAGGAGACTTTAATACATCGGCGGCAGTATTAAATATATATATATATATATACATAAATACATACACGCAATGTAAAATGGAATATGATGTTATAACTACTGATTTAATGCTGTTTGCATCAAGAGTGCCAGAATGTTTGACATCATATAGAAGTGATTTCTGAGCAGATCTTTTATTTTATTTTTGTTCTCAGATCATTGTGCGGTTTACTTTGCCTCACTTTTAGCACTGAATGTATGAAACTGACCAAAGCCCAGGACTAATGAAAATAACAACTGTTGGTTGGCAAGTCTTGATTGTTATTGTAATGCCTAATTAATCACTGCAGTCTTAATAATCAATCAAATCATGTTCTTATGAGTCACATTTTTATTTTGACAAGTACCTCTGTTGCCATATGGCTGCTGAACTTTAAATAACTGTGTCTCTCAGAGATTTTTATATCTGTGGGTTTATTTGATGCCCTGTGTATTTAAACGTTGACGTAAATCAGAGTACGGCTCTTTGGTATATTAACCCTCATTTTAACGATGTCATGCTTTTAAGTCC